>NC_057807.1:335324733-335699567 GCF_018294505.1 Triticum aestivum | reverse complement strand
TCCGCTAGGCAACAAAAAATCCTAAAAAAAAATACTAATGGCGCACTGCCAGGGGGTGCACCATTGCTATCCAAAAAAAAGATTACTACTAGCGCACCTCTAGGGGATGCGCCATTGCTATCCAAAAAAAAAGATTACTAATGACGCACCGGCAGGAGGTGCGCCATTGCTATCAAATTTTTTACTAATGGCGCACCGCTAGGGGGTGCGCCATTGCTAACCCTTCCCCCCTACTAAAATCCCCAGTCCCCTTACTATCTTCCCCAATCGATCACATCTCTCACCCGCCCACTGCCCCGACCCATACTGCGCCGCCGCGGCCCCCGCGCCCCCGCCGACGACCGCCGCGCCCGCTCCGATGAGGTGCTCCGATGAGCAGGGCCAGCACTAGGGTTCCAGCGCCGCCGTCGGATTAACGCCCCGCCTCCACAAGGAGAGGAGGAGGCCCGCCGCCGCCACCGAGGGGAAGAGGCCACCGCCGCCACCAAGGGGAAGAGGCCACCGCCGCCACCGAGGGGAGGAGCCCCCCCGCCACCGAGAGGAGGAACCTCGCCGCCAGGTCTTCAACGCCCCACTGCCGCGAGAACATCGACGTCCTCCTCCGCCGGTTCGAGGTGATTCCTACCCTCTTCTCCACTTCTCCATCTCCTCCCCTGCAAACCCTAGGGCCAACTCTTCTTGCTCCTCGTCCCACACCCAGTGGCCATTGCTCCATTTTGCAGCAGTTCGCTCCGGTCAACTGCCTGGTTTAGTACAAATTGAGCCTGATTAGATTTTCAGAATTGTTAGATGTGATCAGATTCGTGTATATGAATTAGCTTACATGCTAAGTAAGTAAGTAGCAGGGGAGTAAACAGTGTATCGGAGTGCTATCTAGTACTAGTATGTCATGTGAGGGTTGGCTAGTTTCTTGGACAGCAGCACTTGTGTGTGATTTGATTTTTTTGGTTGTAATGTAAATTTCCTCCTGGTACCGTTTGCTTGCTGTCACAAATCTAACTTGTAATGACTGCTTTAAAATATTTATCTTAGTTTTAGCTAATTACGGTGATAACATTTGTTAGTGATGAAAATATTAATCCTGGCCTGCACCAAGACTGTATGTAACTTGTTAAGCTTGTTGTCTCTATATGCACTTGGAGTCATCAAGCTCCTTTGTATATTTATTATTTAGTTGTGCCTCTACTTCTCTACAGGTTTCTTGCAAACTGTCAAGATGGTCCTCTTTGCTATGCTAATTTAAATTCGTCATATATTAGAAATATTTGCTCCAAAAAAGTTCACTTCTCCAACAAAGGAGTTCAATTATCAGAGAGGTTTGCTTCACACTTGGAACTATTTAAAAAAAAGATCATCTTAGCTAATTATGTTGGCACATTTGTTAGTGTGGAAAATGTAAAGCCTGGCCTGCATCCCTCAACATGTGTTCTGGCAGGCTGTAAGCTAATTTTCAGTTTGTCCTACTGCTAACTCAACAAATGCCATTGTTTAAAAATTGAAGTGGTAATGGAACCACCATAAAAATGGTAGCATTAATTTCATGTTTGGAATGGAAACCGTTTTTTTTCTGTTAATGCTTAAGAACAGGGCTGAGCTGAGTGGATACTACTTTGTGCTCAGTCCTTTGTAAATTAAACTGAACTGTCTATGGTAGATAAACTGAGCGCTGTGTCCATGCTTGATGCAGGAGCTCAAGAACCTGCGGCCGCAGCTCTACTCCGCCTCTAAGTACTACGAGAAGTCCTACCTCAACACCCACTAGAAGCAGATGTGAGTAGCCACCTCTGTTGTTCCTCCTCTCCTCCATTAGAAGTAGTCGCAGAGTTATTGAGTGGACAGACATGCTTAGATGGGCTTGGAAGACAGGAAGAACATTTAACTTGAAATGGTCATGAATTGGAACTAAGTCTGTGTAGAACAGCGACAACTTACACTAGTTTTGTAGCCTCCAGCAAGTTTACGAGCAAATAGAATTTTCCTTCTCTTTAGAAATATGCAGGCAACTCCCTGATCAGTGTTGTTGTTGGTTGCTGTAAAAAACTAGTTACCAGTGCACAAACTAGTTGCCAGTGTTGTTGTTGGTTGTAGTCTGAAACATTCCTTGTTTTTTTTGCACAAACTATCCACCTTAAATCCTAAGTACCTTTGATTTTGACAGTTTTGCCGTCAGTTGTCTGTAAATCTTATGCTAATGGCTGCACTGTGCTCTATTGATTGAAGAAGCAAATGCCTTTCTTATGTCCAGTGCTCTAAACTCTAGTTACTTCTATATATGCTGCTTATGAAGAAGAAGAATAAACCTGCTGCTGCTGCTGTCATGCCTGTATTCACTGCTGCTGCTGTTGTACTTGTGATGATGCTACTTGTGATCTTCTGAAATGACCCATTGGGGACTTCATTACACGGGGATAATGATTTTGCAGGTACCCCAAGAGGCCCTTGAGTTTGCCGGAATGTCGATTAACATCTGTTCCGGAAAATTCGGGTACTCCATATGTCCTATTTTTAGCAAAGGTCATGCTGAAATTTTCTGTGAATTTTAGCATGACTTTGCTAAAAATAGGACATATGGGGTATTTGCGACTAATGCATGGGCCGGGGTATCTTAGTACTTAATTAAGTAGGATCAACTGCCCCTTTATTCTTGCTGCATTAAACCATAGGTGGCAATAGAGCCAAGTGATTAGGCCCAACTTAGAATTCTCCTTCCCTTTTCTTGATAGGGTATATTATTAGAATATACCCATATATATCAGTCAACCTAGGGTGCTTCGGCATCAATAAACCCTAAATGATGAAAACTTAACTTAGCATTTAGGGTGCCTCAACGTCGACAAACCCTAAATTATGAAACCTTGGCTTTTAGGGTGCCTCGGTGTCGATAAAAACCTAAATGATGAAAGCTTAGGCTTTTAGGGTGCCTCAGCATCGACAAACCCTAAATGATAAAAGCTTAGCTTTTAGGATGCCTCGGTGTCGACAAACACTAAATGATGAGACCATGATCTTGTTCCTTGACCCAACTTTTTGACCAAACTTTTTTCCTATTTAGAGCGAAACATGGCCCACAATGATGAGGCCGGCGGTTCGGGCAAGAAATTCTAGGAGCTGTCCCAGGAGATGGAGGAAGAACCTCACCGCTATGAGGACGCCGCGGAAGACACCGATCCTGACTACACAACCCCTAGTGGCGTCGGGGGTGACACCACTGATGGTGCCACCGAGGATTCCACCACTGATGATGGCAGCGCACGCACAGATGGCAGCCAACCGAAGAGGCAATGGAAGGACCGGCGCCCGAACGTGCTCAGCACCATCAAGGAGGAATTTACTAAAGTGTCCTCCGACGGGCATCCAACGACGCCCAAAGAATTAGTCAAGGGGTACTCGGTTCAGCTCGGGTGCATTATCCGGAGCACCATCTCGATCAACACCGAGAACCTAAGGCATCCTGACCGAGGGAATTTGCGCAGCCTCCTCTTCATGAAGCTGCATGAACGATACAAGTTCCCCGCTGACTTTGCAAACAAACACCTCTCAGGGAATAAAGTGAACAATGCCACCCTCACAAAGATGAGCATGGCCCTATCTACTTGGAGAAGCGCGGTGAAGAGAATGATTGACAAAGGTGATAGTTATGAGAAGATCAAGGCGAAAAATCCTTCGATCAACAAAGATGACTACGAGGAGTTCAAGATCAAGTGCGAGAGCAGCGCAACCGTGGAATCAAGTCAGTGGGGGAAAGAAATGCGGGGCTTGAACTTAGGGGTCCACCAACTCGGTCCCGGCAATTACAAAGTGGCGGAGCCTATATGGGACAAGGAGGACGCGGAGCGTGCCGAGCAAGGCCTACCGCCCCGCTTCAATAAATACTGTGACAAGAAGACCAGGAACTATGTCAGGGCCCGGTACGTACAAGGAGGACCCAGTAACAAAGGAGCTTACCACGGATGCAAAGACCAAGGCGCTTGAGCGTGTTCTGGTAAGGAATAGACCCCCACGTAGTTAGCTCCATATGGTTGCATTCTAATTAATGAAGCCAAATTTCTAAATGGTTCACATTCCTTCCGCAGGAGACTGAAAGCAGTAGCGCGGGGTCGTCTCAGAGCTCCCCGTGGGACAACACTTTAAATAGGGCGTTGAACGTAATGAAAAACAAGGATAAGCTCAGTAAGCCATCGTCAGCTGGTCGTGTGGCCGGCAAAGGCTTGTCCACAAAATGGTCGTCATACTATAACGCTGGTGGGCGAAAGGAGAGAAAGACCAGCTCGGAAAGCCAGTCGCGCGAGGTTCAAGAACTCAAGGCACAAGTGGCGCAAATTCTGGAGATGGTCCAAGAGCAAGTGCAACAAAAACTGGGAAAGACGCTCACCGCCATTGTGCCTACCTTGATTTAGGGGCTGCAGACGTGGATTGTGGGCGGCCAACAGGGGCCGCCCCCGGTTCCCAGCTTCACGGCCAGCAACTCGCACAACACGCAGGTGGCGCCAGTGGTGTCTCCGGCGGAGGCGGTATTGGTGTCTCCGGTGCGACACAGGCATTGGAGCTTAATGCACCTGGGTGTACACCGACCGGCACCTCGGCAGCAAGTGGCCCCTCCGTCAGTTGCACGCCCACCGTTGGCGGTGCCTCGACATTAGCCGAGCTTGACGCCATCACGGTAACTAAGCCTCTCGGCCAATGACTTCATCTCCTTGCCTTTGACTGGGCATCCCTGACGCCGTACATGTTTTCGCAGGGTGCCGCCGATGTTCCATGCACTCTCCTGCACTTCGTGGGTGGCGAGTTGATCGATGTCGCCAAGGGAAGAATCGTTCAACCAGGCAACCCCGTGTTCCATGGTAATCCGATGCCACCCACCGTGTATAGGGTTGAACTGGTTCGGGTGCTGCCAGGCTGCGACGAGTTGTTACCTCCGATTCGACCCGCTGGGGCCGACGAAGATGATGTGATGACCCTCAGCGCCTGCGTAAGCTGGCCCCTACTTTGGCTGAAGAGCCAGATTCATTTGGGGGCAGGGGACACCACCCCACAGACAACACCGCCAGTCATGCCGGCGCCAAGCCATGGCAAGATCGATGTAACGCTACCGGACATGCTGGACATGCATATGGCACAGGATCCGGACAACAACGACAACGACGACGGTACATTTACCAACATTGGTAAGTTCCTTGCCAAACATGGGTACGGTGACGAATTATTCGGGCCTCCTTCTCAAGAACCCAACCCTGTAAAAGATGACCGCGATCTAGCTGGTACCACGGAGAAACCCAATTGCAACAGGCGTCGTCTGGCGTTCAGTTCTCAGGAGACACCTCCAGCTGCCGCTTCACCAAGCCTCAGATAGTCGAGGTGTGAAATATTATCAGCCCCAACACACTCAAGAAGGCGGTCTCTGAGCAGAACTCGGTCCCATTACAGCAGCAGAAGAAGAAGGGACGAAAACGAAAGAATAACAAGGGCGGTATGAGCCAGCCGGCACCGAGTACGATCCGTGCTCAGGACGGGCCACCTTCACCTAAGGATATCTCGAGGAGGGTGCATGTGGCGGGTAGGCCGATGCTACCGACTAATCTGCTCAATGCTGCAACCGGTGCTATGCGGAGTCTGCATGACAGTGTTCTTTCTTTGGAGAAGCGGTGTCTCTCCGAGAATGATGTGGCATACCCGGTTTTCGTGGCCAAGGTGCCAGAGGGCAAGGGCTTTGTGGATAGCGCCATCGGGGGTACGACCGTCCCGCGGTTTGATGACATCTTCGCTATGTTTAACCTTCATCCGTTGCACTACACCTTCGTTTGGCTATTTTCGCTGAGTATGGAGATGCGGATCATTAGAGACAAGACCCCGGACATCGTGATAGTCGACCCCTTCTACATGTGTGCCAAGATCTTAGGCAGCGCTGGGGACCGGCAAGTCGCGAGTTCACACCTCGAAGGCGTAATTCTGGCAAACCTAGATAAGGATAACTTCCTCGTGCCTTACTTTCCCGAGTAAGTCATCCCCTCACCGCCCCGTAACATATGATTTGTTAGATTTCGATCGCTCTTTTTTTCTAACATTCCATGTTTTGTGCAGTGACACACATTGCACACCATCCTCTTAAGACCGAAATATTCCATGGTCACGTATTTCGACTCGGACCGTCAGTCGAAGAAAGACTACACAAATATCAAGAAAGTTCTTGATGATGTTCTCCCCGGCTACGCCAGATCTGGAGGCACCTTCAGCAGGACAATTCGTAGGTACGACAAGCACGTGTTCAGCCACAATACGACGTTCCCCTGCGTCAAGCAGTCGCCTGACAGTCAAAAGGATGCCTACTACGCCCTCAATCACATGTGGGCGATCGTACGGGACCATAATCACCTTCTGCCACCAAATAATCTCAAAGATTGGGCCACACGCTTGTCGGCAATCCAGGACGCAGACATCAGACAAGAATTCTATCTCATCCAGTCGGAGTTTGCGAAAATCATCCAACAAGATGTCCTTCGTACCTCGGGGCAGTTCTACCTCAGATATCAACCGTCCAACAGTGAGATAGAAACAATGCTACAAATGCAGGCTGACAACGCCCGTGATTTCATGACCATCACGAAAGACGGCGGCTTCATCCATGCTCCGGTCCTTGAGTCGAGTCGAAAGTAGTGATGCTATGTAGTTCTGAAATGTCGTTTGGCTCATGTTGTAATATTAAACTTTAATGAACTTGTATGTCTCTTTGGTTTGGACAGTCATTCAACTTATATGTAATCGATGCTATTTATTAGTAGGACCATGAATCGTGCTATTAATGTGTTGCTTTTCTCTTCCATTCCTTTTGTTGCATACTTATATATTGCTTATGTATTGTCTATGAATTGCTACTAACATTTTGTTTGGCTAGTGCATAGAGATGCCGTCGTATGTCATGCACAAGGGTAAGGTTCCCGGAGTCTACGATGACTGGGAGGAGTGTCGGAAATAGGTTCACCATTTCAGCGGTAACAGTTACAAAGGGTACACCACTAGGGCAGAGGCGGAAGTTAGATACGCACGCTATCTAGCGGGAGAGAGGAGGGAGCGTTGGAGGAACCGGATGAAGACCAGTTTCATCGTGATTATGCTCATCGTGATGACTTCAGCTCTCTTCTATATGATGGTAGTTTAGATGATCGATATCGACTTGTAATGTGAAGACAAACTCGTGACTCGCGGTCTCGAGACTTGTAAAGTTCTAACTTTGTTCGGTATTTTAAATTCGGAGACTAATATGATGAATTGTATTCGGAGACTAATCTTCTATTGTATTCGATAAATCTGTTGTTTATATGTTGTGTTGTCTATATTCTGTGCAATAATATGTTTTGTAACCTGTGCAAATATCAGAAAAGAAAAAAAAATCCCTAATATTCATACTAGTGGTGCACCACTCAGCACTTTAGTGGCGCACTGCAAAAAGCACACTAGTGGCGCATCATCAACAAGTGCGCCATTAGTAAGCCAGAGCACATGGGTAAATATGGCCCCCTGGGAGGCATACTAATGGCACACCGTGTGATATACTAATGGCGCACTCCCTGGTGCGCCATTAGTATCTAGTATACTAATGGCGCACCAGGGGTGCACCATTAGTATTAATTACTAATGGCATGATGCTAGTGGCGCACCTGTAGTGCGCCATTAGTAGCCAAAACAGGTGCGCCACTAGCAGGCCTTTTCCTAGTAGTGGTTCATCCTTCGTACGGTAAACTGGAGAAACCTCCATACACGTTTCATCGTTATGCATGGCAGCGGAATGTACTAGATATAGACCACATCCACTACACTGCGATGGATGGCTACCTTTGTTTCAATATCTAGAAGGGTTGGATGAAAAGCAAGAGTCAAGTGTGCGGTTCAAGCAAAGAAGTATCGGCAAAGAGGAAGAGGGACAAGGACGATGTCGAGGATGTGGACAAGGACTCCGAGTAAGGTGGCAGTGTTGTTGCTCATGGTGGTTCTAATGCAGTGTCTACCGAAGTAGTTGCAAAGTTTAATTTCAGGTGTGCTTAGTTTAATTTGAGGGGTGTGGTGTGCTGAGCCCCCAGTAGAACTATGTTATGCTTCTTCTCGTTACTTTAACTCTTTAGTACGTACATACTAATATTCTTACATTTTGTCTTTTAGTTGGTATAGTACTACCACCCGTTTCTTCACATTACATACGTACAATATATATGGCCAACATCATATAGCCAGCAGTATAATTGTTAAAGAATTCCAGGGTGCTTAGTTTTGTCAAAGAATTCCAGGGTGCTTAGTTTTATTTGAGGGGTGGGTTGTGCACTTGTGCTGGACACCATTATTATGACAAGCCTTTTTAATAGTACTATATGCATAATTTGGCGACGAGCGCTCTCTATATGTACCACCTTCTTTTTAATTTCAAGTTTTTCTCCATGGCGCAATCCATCGATACTACTACTGTACAAAAGTGGAGTATATACATTTTTTAAAAGGCTAGAGGGCGGGGCAGTCTTGCTCGGTCGGTTTCACGAGAGGCGAGGGCCTTTGTGATTTGACGGCTCATTACTGCTGTCAAATCAAATAGTACTGCACCGCCCGCTGCACGCCCGGTGCCTCCATTAAACCCCTCCGTTAAACCCGCATGCAAACCGAGAATCCTACTCCGGCCACACGTCCGTTCATGAGCGGGCTGGAATTAAACGCAACGCCGGCCAAGCTCCTCCCATCCGCCCTCAGTTTAAACAAGGCCAGACGCTGGCCAAGCTCCTACCGTTCGCCCTCTATTTACACGAGGCCAGACAGACAGCAGGCAAGAATCACACCCCTCCACCGCTCCCCCATCTCCTCCTTCACCATTTTCTCCACTCTTCCGATGGCTTCTGATGAGCCGTTCTTCAGCATATTACCCGGCTGGGTGGCCCACCGAGCCCTCCGGATACGGGCGAGGCCACTCGGTGCTTCACCAACCTTGCTTGGCCCGACGGAGCCAGTTGCCACCCCAAGCAGGCGCGTGGTTCAGCAACTCTCCGCTCCAGTTCAGCTCGATGAGGAGTGGCGAGTTGCTCCACGCCGGCACGGCGGCGAGCACGCCGGTACGGCCGTCATCGCTGTCGCGTCGTACCGCGCCACCAGTGTCTGTGGTGGCTGCGCCTCCCGTGTCTGTGGGCGCGCCTCCCGTGCCTACGGGAGGGCCATGCAGGCAGAGACAGAAGCCGGGTGCGTGGAGAGCGATGAGTCGGTGGCCAGCTTCTCCGTGTCCGCCACCATCATCAAGGAGAAGTAGAACACGGGAGGCCGCCGCCACTTGGGACCGATGAAGGCCACCGCCGAGGCGACGACTGCGCATTTAGGTGGTTTGTTTGCTGCTTCATCTCTTCTGAGGACCTTCGTCGACCCCGCAAGTGTCTGACGGACATGAGGAAGACAAAGGGATCCGCATGCGGCCATTTAGATTATGTACTCCCTGTGCAACTGGCGGGAAATATTAGTTCTAAGAATGGATAAATTGTATGTATCTGTAACTAAAATAAGTCTAGATACATCCATTTCTAGGACAAGTATTTTCGGACAGAGGGAGTATTAATTATACAAGAGAGCCGGATTGGCACCGCTTAGTTCATGTAAATGTAATGAAATCCATCATGTTTATATGAAGATCCGGCTTTTTTATACGAAATCCTTCATGCTTATATGAAATCAGTCTGTGTTTGCACGAATTTCATCTGGTTGGTTAGAGTTGTAAAAATGTATGCCGCTGGCGTTTGATGTCGTCCTCCGCGAAAGGAAGCGGGAGGAAATTTGTCGGCTGCCGTTGGAGATGCTCTTTATGCTGGAAATAATAGAGTGACATCCAATCCATTTGAGTTAATTGCCTATATGATTGTCCCTCTATAAAAAGTTAATTGCATGTACAGTGTACACGTGACTTGCAGGGTGGCTATAGCTTCGTACAGAAAGTTAAAAAGAAACAAGTCCATCCTTAATCTTGTATTCTAAGTACTCTGTGGGTTCCACTGTCAGTACAGTAGAGAAAGAAGTATATATTAAATAAGTAATATATAATATAAAAATCTAAAGTTAAAAGACATAATTCGAACTCATGTCATCACCTTGCGAGCATCCGGCGCTAACTAGCCCAACACATTTTTGTTGTAGACCATGCTGGAGATATATCTCCATGTCTACTCTTATACTCCATTTGTTCCTAAATATTTGTCTTTTTTCAGATTTCAAATGGGATACCACATACGGATGTGTATGTAGACATATTTTAGAGTGTAGATTCACTCATTTTGCTCCGTATGTCTTTTCAGGAAGGGGTCAGATTTGTCCTTGATTTATTTATGAGGTATCCAAATGGCACTGCACCGCCAAGAAAATAGGGTAACATCAAAATTATGGACTACTTTTTTGAGTATGTTGGTAAGGTCCGGTCATAGTCACTTGTTGAAATCTCTAAAAAGACAAATACTTCCTCCGTCCGGAAATACTTGTCATCAAAATGGATAAAAGGAAATGTATCTAGACGTATTTTAGTTTTAGATACATCTATTTTTATCCATTTTGATGACAAGTATTTTCGGACGGAGGGAGTATTTAGGAATGGAGGGAGTAGAAAACAGAGTTGGTGATGATGGTGTGCGTGCCCTCCTGCAATATAGGCCGTCGGATTTATATCTAACAGATAGGAAAGAAACTATGGCAATTTTGCAAAAATATACCCACACGTCTCTTCACGTTCGCAAATAAGGCCTTCCCTCATTCAGCCTTTTCTCTCACAAGATATACTACTCATGCAAATGCATCTTGATGTTCCGTGCAAGCCACGGGCAGCTAGCTAATTTCTTTTAAAATAGTTACTGCGATAATTGGGTTGAAGTGATATATTTTATGTCTGCCCCGAATGATTTCAGATTCACTAGTAGTAACAAAGAAAAGGTTGCCTTGTTAATTGACAGAAAATAGGGTGAAAAACTATCACATGAGGCCGGTAAAAACAAGGCACACTGGGTTCCGCGTCATCGTCACTACAGCTGTGCGTGTGCGAGAAGTCTACATATCGAGCGGGCTACCAAGCGAGGCACCGAGACACAATGTTTGAGAGAGAAACCAATTGATAGATTATGATCAGATCGAGTTGTCACCCTTCTGTTGTCATTGTTAGGGGGGAAGGAGAGAAAGACGTATCGAGAGTGTGCACGGTAGGCACAAAGGCACAACTAGCGAGTGTGTGTGTGTGTGTGTGTTTGAAAGAGGAGTAGATAGATTATTATCAAGATCGATGTGCCACCCTACTCCTTCGATGCCGGGTAGTGTGTGTGTGTACGTGTGTATGTTTGAGAGAGAAGCCAGTCGATAGATTAGTATCAAGATCGAGGTGTCACCCTACTCCTTTGGTGTTGGGAAGTGTGGGTGTATGGGTGTGTGGGGGGGGGGCAGTGACACTCACATATCTCTACTCTTATAAAAAAACAGAGTTGGTGATGATGGTGTTCCTACCATCCTGCAATATAGGCCATCCGATTTATATCCGAAAGATAGGAAGGAAACTATGGCAATTTTGCAAAAAGATACCCACACCCCTCTCCTCATTTGCAAATAAGGCATTCCCTCGTTCATCCTTTTCTTCCACAAGATAAACTTCTCATACAAATGCATCTTGATGTTCCATGCAACGCATGGGCATCTTGCTAGTAGGGAGAAGGAGTTTGTGTGACACATATCTAGCTATATTACGGGATAGGTAGATAGCATTTGTGTGAGGCATACTTAAAGCCTCATGAAGATAAACAAACGGTGTGTGTGCATGCAAGTGCCGGAAAAAATGAAGCGAGAAACAATGTGCGTGTGTGTGAGAGAGAGAGAGAGAGAGAGAGAAATCTCAAAACAAAAGGTGCTCTGTTGGAATCCCATTGTATGTATTCATATGGTTCCGGAACTCGAGTTAACCTTAGGCATATGTGTGAGAGACATTATTATACTTTGAGACATTAGTGGCTGTGGGTGGGCGGAATTAAAGGGGTGGGCGTGTTAGACAGAGAGAGCATGTGTGTTTCTGTGTGAGAGACTTGTAGGACAGGGTAGAAAGACGAATTTAACCCTGACGGAGGGAGAGAAATACACGTATGTGATTCCGATGCCCACATGGAAATGAGATATATATGTGTGTGAGAGAGATTGCACAATTCATTCACGTATCACTATCTAGCGATCGTGGACGTGCATCGCTTGAACATAAGTCAATATCTACTTCGTATCGTGGCCAGAGGTACAATATTGATTCAACGCTATAAAGATTGGACACTCACATATCACATTTTTTCTATTTAAATAAACCTTTTTAGTTGTGCATGCCAAAGTTACAGTGATGTTTCTTCAAACAACCAATGTAGCTATCATGTACATGCACCATTGTTACTCTTGCATTCAAATTCATTAGTCTTGGATGATTTGAGTTTCTATTTTGAAGTAATATATGTAATATTCATATATTAATTCAAAGGGTGCGTAATTTATGAAATGGAGGCTATGTAATCATATGAGGTAACACTTTTAAGTAGCGGACTACAATATCCATTTCTTTTTGTGCGCCTCTACACTAACACGTCAATGCATTATGTTTAAAGTAAATAACCAATGGCACTAAATTATCTATTTACATGAGAAATACATAGGCTAAGCGTTTGATCCCTTTTTTGTGAATGCGCCACTACACCCGTACGACTGGCCGCACCCGTGTGAACATCCAAGTTATCGGCGCATCATCCCGAGTTATTGTCTTTTTTCTGGGGTGGACTTCACACCAGTTATTAACTGCTGACGCGTACCCCGTGTACACAGTCTAGCACGACCTTCCCGCTAGCACGGTCCAAAATTAGTTGAAACTGGATACGAACGATCCCGCGGGCGGCAAAATCTCCCGCCTCCTTCTAAAATTTCTGCCACCTTAGTCTTTAGCATGCGAAATTCCCCTTTTGTCCTTGGTGCACGGAGACCAACAATTACAGTACCGCCCTCATCTACATGATAGGTCGGGGCTGCTTTGGTAACTTCCGGTTCCCCCCACTACACGGCACCCCCATTACCTCTCTCCCTCCCGCAAAAACGACTAACTCCACAGCACCAGAGCATCTTACATCACGTCGTTCGTACTTCATCGCCCTTTCTCCCCTCTCCTCTCGAAACCCTAGACTGCTCATCCACCGGCGTACCATAGCCCATTCACTGCCAGCGGCGTCCACCTCGCCGGATCTGCTTCTGCGGCCGCATAAACCCCTCCTACCTCCCCTAGAAACAAGTAGACTGCTCATCCACCAATGTACCACAGCCCATTCAGTGCCGGCCTTGTCCACGGTGCCGGATCTGCTTCGCCGGTACTCTTGTCAACCGTCGCGCATCTGCAGCGGCTCATTTGTACTCCCCACCGGAGACGGTTCATCCACACCCCCAGAGCCGCCCCACCAACGCCCCCGTCGACGGCCTCTGATCCTCTTTGCCGACACCTTCCTCAACCCTACCGGAGCCGCTTTGCCAACACCTTCCTCAACCCTACCGGAGCCGCTTCGCCGACACCATCGTCAACCCTACCGGAGTAGCTTCTCCTATACCATTCTCAACCCTACTGGGGCTGCTTTGCCAACTCACAAGTCCACGGCCTCAGATCCGCTTCCTCGCACCCTCATCCAACCTACCGGAGCAGCTTCTAACGCCCCGTCCACGGCCGCAGATCCGCATCGTCGACACCATCCTTAACCCAACAACCGGAGCAGCTTCTGACGCCCCGTCCACGGCCACAGATCCGCGTCATCGACACCATCCTTAACCCAACCACAGGAGCAGCTTCACCTACGCCCTCATCCACGACCACAGATTCGCTTCGCCCACACCGTAGTCCACCCTACTGGAGCCGCTCCACAAACACCCTACTCGACAGTTCTAGATCTCCTTACCGGACCTCGACAGCTAGCGCAGCGTCATCACCCTTGATGTTTCTAACCTGATTCCCACCATTTGGAGAGATGCCAAGCACCCGCCACGGCCTAGGTACTTGTCACCTTTAAACCCGTCCAGCATCACCTGCTCGATGTACTTCAAATATACTAACCGGTCGCTGTTACCTGTTATGTAGCTAGCAAAAACTACAAGGACGATGTTTCTTCTGGATCTAACAGCTTGGCCAACCAAGATCCTAGACTGAGGCATTGTTATGATCTTGTAAGTGCGTCTCTCTCTCTCTTGTATCGTTCTGTGCCTGCCAGCGTGCTTTGCTAGGATTTTTGACCAGTAATCCCTTTGTGCAGACAATGATTTCTACTACTGGCTGCTAAATTAGATATGTAGATGTCATACATTATACTACCTCATACTTCTGTTCCTAAATATAAGTCTTTTGAGATATTCCACTATAGGCTACATACGGAGCAAAATGAGTGAATCTACACTCGAAAATGCATCTATATACATCTGTATGTGGTCCATACTGGAATCTCTACAAAGACATATATTTAGGAACAGGGGCAGTACATTACACAAAATCGTAGGTGGCATGTAGGAATTCCAGTGCACTACATTAGGCTCCCGTAGAGTGTCTGCTAGTCCAACATATAGAGTCATGGCTAGTTTATGGTATCCACACAATCGTTAATTGGTGGTTTAAATATGTGCAAGGGATATGCAATGTAGTATCATGTAGAGATGTCTGAAATTAGCCGTGTCAACTTGCAGATAGGGTTACACAATGAAAAAGTACAAGATTTATGTGGCAATTTCATGGAACATCGCAAAAAAAGGAGAGGCAGTGGTGAGCCTATACAGTGTGCTATGGTACGTCACTCCTCCATTGCAATCATCATGACATGTTATTTGTATGTCAGTTCTATTAGCCAAGTTTCTTAGGGACAGTTATTATGAGTTATCCTATGAAAATAAGCACCTGTGAATATAATCTCCATGTAATAAGCCAACTAGTTCTTTTCATTGCATTTTTAGCTTATCTTTGGTATGATCAGTGGAAGTCTAGATTGCATTCTATTTTTTTCATTTTGCTGCCCATATGAAAATTAATTTGACTTGCAAACATCACAAATTGAACCCAGTGCAGTAATTAATATGATAGGAAAACAGACCATCACTATTTGCTCAAAATGCAAATACAAAGATACCATCTACTTGGCACAATCTACTTTGGTCAATGTTTTCCATAGAGATCCCATTACCTAATTTAAACGAAGAACGCATGACCCACATTTAAATGAAGAACAACTATTTATTGAAATTCGATGGTCCAAGTGGCTGGTTATTATCATATAGCAGCACCACCTGAAAGCATCATATAGCAGCAGCAGCAGCTCATAGCAACTCATCATACATCAGCAGTAGTCTGCAGTTCATCATATACCAGCAGCAACTCATAGCAATTCATCAAATAGCAGCAGCAGGAGCATCTCATAGCAATTCATCAAATAGCAGCAGCAGGAGCAGCTCATAACAATTCATCATATAGCAGCAGCAGGAGCAGCTCATAGCAATTAATCATATAGCAGCAGCAGGAGCAGCTCATAGCAATTCATCATATAGCAGCAGCAGGAGCAGCTCATAGCAATTCATCATATAGTAGCAGCAGGAGCAGCTTATAGCAACTCATCATATAGCAGTAGCAGCAGCTCATAGCAATTCATCATATAGCAGCAGCAGCTGATAGCAATTCATCATATAGCAGCAGCAGCTCATAGCAATTCATCATATAGCAGCAGCAGCAGCTCATAGCAATGCATCATATAGCAGCAGCAGAAGCAGCTCATAGCAATTCATCGTATAGTGGATCCGAATGAAAATTTGGCAAAAAATCAGAGGAGATCCTCACCTTGTTGGATGAGCTCATCCTTCAATAGCACCTCAAGGCCATGGCCTGGGAGGAGGGGAGGGGGAATAAAGTGCCTTCTACCGCACTGTGGCATCAGCCGTAGTTGTGCAGCACCCGCCGGAGTAGTGCGTTGGACGAACCACGGTGGAGCAGCTACTAGAGACCATGAGGATGAGGGGCGGCGCTAGAGGGAGGAGCAGCCAGGGAGATTTGCCCCTACCCGCCGGCCATGTAGCCTAGCTGGACATAGCATCGTCAAGGACCAGGCCAGATGGGACTAGTGGCGACGGCTCGCTGGAGGAACCCTAGTGCTGCAGGCAGGGGATCGAGGTAGAGCGAAAGGGGAGAGGAGATGCAAGCGGGCATGGCAATGAACGCTTGTGTGTTTGTTTTTACTTGAGGGTCAGGTGTGACACGGGCATCAGCAGTTGCATTTCGAGTGTAATATAGGCAGACAACAGAGTCATTTCACTATTCCCCTTCCCTTCAATTTTTAGTGAGGTTCTACCCGAAACACCCCCCTCCAAAGCGAAATTAGTTAATCCCAAACCCATAACTCAAAAATGACTTCTTTACATCTTTTATGGCTTATTTTGACAATAAGCCCTGAAAAGGCGGAATCGAATTAGCCCTTAACCTACAATTCAATTGTGCGTGCAATGATGAATCACTCCTGCCTGCTATCTGTACATTTAGGCATCATCATACATGGCATAACCTAATACATGTGCATTCCATTGTAGAATCTGGAATATGCAATGTTTATGTTAGTTCATACGTTGCACATGATGTTTAAATGCCCCTTAAATCTGGTCAGTCAAGTTGCTTCTTTTCTTGATATGTAAGATTTGCTCACACATCTGTTCAATTGCTTGTTTGCATCAGCCAACCATACTAGGACTGTTTGCTTCGATTACTTGCTGTTCTTGACCTAACACTCTAACAGAGCTTGTCAACGATTTAAACACTAAGGGCTGCTGTAGTGGGGCCTTGTCTAACTCATAGGTGACATAAAGGTTTCGCTATACACTAAAGTAGGCTCTCCAAGAGTACCTGGAGATCCAGTTCGAAGGTATGCCTAGTTTTTACATAGTGCAGACATAGTAAATGCTCATTTCATTGTGTGCAAGTGGAAGAGATGCGGCATGTTTCATTATGTGGTGTTGTTTTGTTATAATCTCATCCTTTTTTTGTTCACGAACTGGAAAGTATGCATATTTATCTTCCAAGGAGACGAGTAACTAGTGTGTGTCACCTTGCAGAGGGGGTGCAATGAAGATACGATTGAGGATTTCCAAGTACAAGATGTTAGGAAGGAGCCTTGCAAGAGAAGTAGGAGCTGCACTGAGCCTCTTCAACCTGCTAAGGTAAGTCATTGTATGCAACTCAACGGTTTAATTCCTTGTTTGTTTTAGGCATAGTTAATTTGCTCTTTTCAATTGCTTTATTTGTCCTCAGTTAATGAGATGCCCAAAGAATCATGCCTGATGTTGGGTACTTCTATAACTATTAGTTGACATAATTAAAGGCCTTACCATTTAATTACTCTACCGAAGTGTGCCTGAAGCTTTGAAGTCTATTAACCAACTATTATTGCATGAGGCTCACAATCTAGTTTATACTACGCTAATGATTGCATAGTTTTTCCTGATGTAGTATGTTTGTATGAAACCCTCTACTGTTCATTATGCTCCCTAAGACTTTAATTGAGCTACAGAATGGCCAACTGCTTGCTTATTTATACGCAACATGCTATCTAAATTTGTAACTTGTCTGTGTTTTCGATTGGGCCCCAACATCATTCTCCTCTGGTGAGCTAAGAGGGATTTCTGTATGCAGGCTGCACAGACTATCTTTTTTATAATTTTTAAAACATCACCTGCTTATGCTTCATGATGTGTAACATTATAGTTAGTCCTGTTTTGCCATGTAGTACAAAATAGTGTCTTGCTTGCTTCACTGTTGTAACTATATTTTTGCCCTAGTCGTGTGTACTTACAGAAACATTTCAGGATGAAGTGACATCAACACAAAGATCTGCGAGCAGTGCGGCATGGCCATTACCGAATGATTATGGATTGGAGTTGGAATGTGTTGATGTTCTCGAGCATCAATTAGAGGTGGAAAGACAACGTGTACATGATTGTCAATGTATAATCAACAAGTTGAGATTGGACATGCAGGTATTAGATGCAGGAGTCAAAAAATGAAACAAGACACTGAGGTAACCACGAAGGAATTGGAGATTTTGCAAACTGAAATTTGTGCTATCTGAATCCGACCAATCCTATTTTCTGAAGAGATTATAGTTCAAATGGAGTTAAGTTGATGCGCGTCCATGATGTATGAGCTGTATTTGCCCAGTGTATGTAATTTGCTGTTTGTGTATGCTTTATTATCACCTGTGCCGAACCATATGCCCAGTGGGTATAATCGGCTGTAATTTCTTTATTGTATAGTGTAGGATTATTCTACGTTTCTATGCCTTGGTCTCTTTGTTGTATAGTGTATGTTTTTAGAGGTGATAGTATTGGGTAGGATAATTCTTTGAATATGATATATTGTTCAAACAGGGACCAACTCGCCCAAACGTTGTAGTGTCCATGGCCATCCACGGGCCGTATGGTCCATGGGCCATGTACGGGCCGTCGGATCCATGGGCCTTCAATGGGCCGTCGGATCCATGGGCCTTCAGTGGGCTGTTGGATCCATGGGCCTTTAGTGGGCCGTCAGATCCATGGGCCTTCTATGTCTCATAGGATCCATGGGCCTTGTATGGGCCGACTCATTTATGGGTCTTGTACGGGCCTTTAATGGGCAGTAGGTGGGCTAGAGTGGAAATCGTACGTTTTATGGGCTGACCATAACGGACCGTTAATAGGCCGTATTTGGTGATGCTATGAAAATGGCCCAACAAATTAATGGCCCATAAATGGGCCGACTGTAACGACGGGCTGAATTTGGCCCATAAGCAGAAAATGATAGTAACGGGCTGTAAGTAACCGAATGCTGCAAATGAGCCCAAGAATAAATGGGCCCTTAGAAGGCCGAAAGATAACTTGGGCTGGAAATGGCCCAACTGAATAATGGGCCATTAATGGGTATAAAGTGATACACTGTTCATTATGGGCCAGTTTCACCACGGGCCATTAATGGGTGTAAAGTGATACATTGTTCATTACGGGCCAGTTGCACCACGGGCCGTTAATGGGCCAAGAGTTACAAAGGGCCTCATATGGGCCGAAAGACGTCATGGGCCATACATGGGCCCGAAGTGAAAATAGGCTGGAATCATATTGGATGGCCCAGATGACGCTACTAGGCCTAATTCGGATAGGGCGTAACGGGCCTTGGGTTAGCAGCTGTAAATGGGCTATATGCGAACAGGCCGTTAACAGGCTTTCCATGGGCCGGCCCGCCACCTTTTGACCAAGTCAAACGGACCAGCCTTTTCACAAGAATGGGCCTTTGTTGGGCCGTGCCACGTGTCGACGTATCATAGGCGCCTTCTGTCCAATGAGTGGATGACATCTGTCCCAACAATGAGCCGACACGTGTTTCCTCTAGCCAATGATAATTTTACATGTGGAAAATCCCCATTGGTCGGGGTTGTTAACGGGTTATCGGATCCAAAACCCGACCCGATAGCTTAACGGCATTCCATTACGGTGGATGCCACATGTCGGTCACCCTTGACGAAAGCACTTCTGTGCCGCGTGATTTATCGTCATGGAAGTGGACACTTCCATGATGATAATTTTTGTAATGTCATGGAACACTTCTACGACAGCACATGTATGACTATCTTGATTCTGTCATAAAATCGTCATGGATGTACATGCATGACAAAAAACGCGACCTACTGTGACAAACACGTATCATCACGGAAGTGTATTTTTTTTGTAGTGATTGCATCCCGATTTACACCTTATCTATGTGGATGAAGTTTGTGGATTATTTAAGCTTGCAGGTATTCCCGATGATGTTGTTAAGAGGAAGGTCTTCCCTTTATCTTTGAAGGGAGACACATTGACATGGTATAGGCTATGTGATGATATGGGATCTTGGGACTATAAACAATTGAAATTGGAATTTCACCAGAAGTTCTATCCTATGCATCTTGTTCATCGTGATCATAATTATATATATAATTTTTGGCCTTGCGAAGGAGAAAGCATCGCTCAAGCTTGGGGGAGGCTTAAGTCAATGTTATATTCATGCCCCAATCATGAGCTCTCAAGAGAAATGATTATTCAAAAAATTTATGCTCGGCTTTCTCTCAATGATCGCACCATGCTCGATACTTCCTGTGCTGGTTCTTATATGCTGAAGACTACTGAATTCAAGTGGGACTTATTGGAAAGAATTAAACGCAACTCTGAAGACTGGGGTTCCAACGATGGTAAGGAGTCAAGTATGATACCAAAGTTTGATTGTGTTAAGTCTTTTATGGATACCGATGCTTTTCGTGGATTTAGCACTAAATATGGACTTGACTCTGAGATAGTAGCTTCTTTCTGTGAATCTTTTGCTACTCACGTTGATCTCCCTAAGGAGAAGTGGTTTAAATATAATCCTCCCATTGAAGTAAAAGTAGTTGCACATGTTACAGTTAAAGAAAAGACTATCACTTATAATGATCCTATTGTTCCTACTACTTATGTTGGGAAACCACCTTTCCCTGTTAGGATAAAGGATCATGCTAAAGCTTCAACTATGGTTTGTAAGAGTAATACTAGAACATATACACCTCCTGAGCAAATTAAAGTTGAACCTAGTATTTCTATGGTTAAAGATCTCTTGGCTGATAATATTGATGGGCATGTTATTTACTTCTGTGAGGAAGCTGCTAATATTGCTAAACCCGATGCTAAGATACATAGACCTGTTGTAGGCATGCCTGTTATTTCTGTTAAAATAGGAGATCATTGTTATCATGGCTTATGTGATATGGGTGCTAGTGCCAGTGCAATACCTATTTCCTTATATGAAGAAATTATGCATGATATCGCACCTGCTGAGTTAGAAGATATTGATGTTACAATTCAGATTGCTAATAGAGATACTATTTCACCATTTGGGATTGTTGGAGATGTTGAAGTCTTGTGTGGGAAAGTTAAATATCCTGCTGATTTTATTGTTCTTGGTTACCCACAAGATAGCTTTTGTCCCATTATATTTGGTAGACCCATCTTGAATACTGTTAATGCTAAGATTGATTGTGAAAAGGATGTTGTTACAATTGGCCTCGGGGATATGAAACATGAGTTTAATTTTGCTAAATTTCGTAGACAACCCCATGATAAAGAATTACCTAGTAGGGATGAAATTATTGGTCTTGCTTCTATTGCCGTACCTCCTACTGATCTGTTAGAACAATATTTGCTAGACCATGAAAATGATATGTTTATGAATGAAAGAAGGGAGATAGATGAATTATTCCTCAAACAGGGTCCTATTCTGAAACACAACTTGCCTGTTGAAATCCTAGGGGATCCTCCTCCACCCAAGGGTGACCCCGTGTTGAAGCTTAAACCTTTACCTGATAATCTTAAATATGCTTATCTTGATGAAAGGAAGATATATCATGTTATTATTAGTGCTAACCTTTCAGAGCAGGAAGAGGAAAGATTATTGAAAACTCTGAAGAAGCACCGTTCTGCTATTGGATATACTCTTGATGATCTTAAGAGCATTAGCCCCACTCTATGCCAACACAAAATTAAATTGGGCGAAGACGCCAAACCAGTTAGAGACCATCAACGGTGTTTAAATCCTAAGATGAAATAAGTGGTAAGAAATGAGATATTAAACCTCCTTGAGGCAGGTATAATTTATCCCGTTGCTGATAGTCAGTGGGTAAGTCATGTCCATTGTGTCCCTAAGAAGGGAGGTATTACTGTAGTTCCTAATACTAAAGATGAATTGATCCCGCAATGAATTATTACAAGTTATAGGATGGAAATTGCTTTCCGCAAATTAAATAAAGCTACTAAGAAAGATCACTACCCTTTACCTTTTATTGATCAAATGCTAGAAAGACTATCCAAACATACACATTTCTGCTTTCTAGATGGTTATTCTGGTTTCTCTCAAATACCTGTGTCAGCGGAGGATCAGGCAAAGACTAATTTTACTTGCCCTGTCGGTACTTTTGCTTATAGACGTATGCCTTTTGGTTTATGTAATGCACCTGCTACCTTTCAAAGATGCATGATGGCTATATTCTATGACTTTTGTGAAAATATTTGTGAGGTATTCATGGATGATTTCTCCGTTTATGGATCCTCTTTTGATGATTGCTTGAGCAACCTTGATCGAGTTTTGCAGAGATGCAAAGACACTAGTCTCGTCTTGAATTGGGAGAAGTGCCACTTTATGGTTAATGAAGGCATTGTTTTGGGGCATAAAATTTCTGAAAGAGGTATTGAAGTTGATAAAGCTAAAGTTGATGCTATTGAAAAGATGCCATGTCCCAAGGACATTAATGGTATACGAAGTTTCCTTGGTCACACCGGTTTTTATAGGAGGTTCATTAAGGACTTTTCTATAATCTCTAGGCCTCTGACTAATTTATTGCAAAAATATATTCCTTTTGTCTTTGATGATGATTGTGTAGAAGCATTTGAAATACTTAAGAAAGCTTTGATCAATGCACCTATTGTTCAGCCACCTGATTGGAATTTACCCTTTGAAATTATGTGTGATGCTAGTGATTACGCTGTAGGTGCTGTTTTAAGGCAAAGAGTTGATAAGAAATTAAACGTTATCCAGTATGCTAGTAAAACTCTTGACACTGCCTAGAGAAATTATGCTACCACGGAAAAAGAGTTCTTAGCAGTTGTATTTTCTTGTGATAAGTTTAGACCTTATATTGTTGATTCTAAAGTAACTATTCACACTGATCATGCTGCTATTAAATATCTTATGGAAAAGAAAGATGCTAAACCTAGACTTATTAGATGGGTCCTTTCACTCCAAGAATTTGATTTGCATATTATTGATAGAAAGGGAGCTGAGAACCCCGTTGCAGACAACTTGTCTAGGTTAGAGAATGTTCTTGATTACCCACTACCTATTGATGATAGCTTTCCTGATGAACAATTAGCGGTCATAAATGCTTCTCGTACTGCTCCATGGTATGCTGATTATGATAATTACATTGTTGCTAAATTTATACCACCTAGTTTCACATACCAGCAAAAGAAAAAGTTCTTTTATGATTTAAGACATTACTTCTGGGATGACCCACACCTATATAAACAAGGAGTAGATGGTGTTATTAGACATTGTGTACCTGAGCATGAATAGGAATAGATCCTACGCAAGTGTCACTCCGAACCATATGGACGACACCACGCTGGAGATAGAACCGCGCATAAGGTATTGCAATCCGGTTTTTATTGGCCTACTCTCTTCAAAGATGCCCGTAAGTTTGTCTTGTCTTGTGATGAATGTCAGAGAATTGGTAATATTAGTAGACGTCAAGAAATGCCTATGAATTATTCTCTTGTTATTGAACCATTTGATTTTTGGGGCTTTGATTATATGGGACCGTTTCCTGCGTCTAATGGTATACACATATTTTAGCTATTGTTGATTACGTTACTAAGTGGGTAGAAGCTATTCCAACTAGTAGTGCTGATCATAACACCTCCATTAAGATGCTTAAAGAAGTTATTTTTCCGAGGTTTGGAGTCCCTAGATACTTAATGACTGATGGTGGTTCACATTTTATTCATGGTGCTTTTCGTAAAATGCTTGCTAAGTATGATGTTAATCATAGAATTGCATCTCCTTATCACCCACAATCTAGCAGTCAAGTAGAGTTGAGTAATAGAGAGCTCAAATTAATTTGTAAAAGACTGTTAATAGATCTAGAAAGAATTGGTCCAAGAAACTTGATGATGCATTATGGGCCTATAGAACTGCATATAAAAATCCTATGGGTATGTCTCCGTATAAGATGGTTTATGGAAAAGCATGTCACTTACCTCTCGAACTTGAACATAAGGCATATTGGGCTATTAAAGAGCTCAATTATGATTTCAAACTTGCCGGTGAGAATAGGTTATTTGACATTAGCTCACTTGATGAATGGAGAACCCAAGCCTACGAGAATGCCAAGCTGTTTAAAGAAAAAGTTAAAAGATGGCATGACAAAAGGATACAAAAGCGTGAGTTTAACGTAGGTGATTATGTGTTGCTATTCAACTCTCGTTTAAGATTTTTTTTGCAGGAAAACTTCTCTCTAAATGGGAAGGCCCTTACGTTATCGAGGAGGTCTATCATTTCAGTGCTATAAAAATCAACAACTTCGAAGGCACAAGTCCGAGGGTGGTGAACGGTCAAAGAATCAAACATTATATCTCAGGTAACCCAATAAATGTTGAAACTAATATTATTGAACCCGTAACCCCGGAGGAATACATAAGGGACACTTCCCATAACGTTTCAGACTCCAAAAAGGAACATGTATGTGTTACGGTAAGTAAACTGACTCCAAAACAGTTCTAATGGCAATTTTTCTCCGTTTTGGAATATTTAAGAATTTAGGAAAATAAGAAGTAGTCCGGGAAGGACACGAGGCCTCCACGAGGGTGGAGGGCGCGCCCACCCCTACTGGGCGCGCCCCCTGCCTTGTGGGCACCTCGTGTGCTCTCCGGACTCTGTTTTCATGCACGATACTTATTTTGGTCGGCAAAAATTCATTATATAATCTCCCGAAGGTTTTGACCACCGTATCACGCAAAAATCTTCTGCCTTTGTTTCGAGTTGTTTCTGCCGCAGATTAGAGCAATATGTCATCCCAGGAATCAGAAGGAGAAAGCTATGTGGCTGATTACCTTGCAGACCCTAAAGTCTACGGGGACTTGGATCATTGTGGCTGGACCACTGAGGAAAAAGAAGACTACGAGCCTAAGGGAAAGGAGGAGACGATCTTAGACGAAGATGAAGTCCCGTTACCTCAACCTGGGGATATGCATGTGGAGTTTAAAAAGTCAAGCCTCCCTGATAGGGCAAAGAAGCCCAAGATCGAGTTTATCCCTTTTCGTCTCTTCCAGAAAAACAAACATGAACTATCCAAAAGTTTATTAAGCCTTGAGCGGGAGATCGATGATCTAAGGGAGCAAAATTCCATTCTTAAGCGCAAGTTGAGGAGGAATCCTACATCATCAACAACTCCTTCTTCACCACCTCCGAGGACATAATCACATGGGTATGGGCACTCCCCTTGGCAACTGTCAAGCTTGGGGGAGGTGCCCCGGTATCGTATCACCATCACACTCCTATCTTTATCGTTTTACTTAGTTCAATCCTTTTGGTAATATCTTGATCTAGTAGAATAAAGTTTTGTATGATTTAGTTTTGAGTTTTGCTTTGTGATCTCTCTATGTAACTGAGTCTGTGAGCTATGTAATAAAGATTAGTGTTGAGTCAAGGGCTTTGCTATCTTGCTATGATCTTGAGAAAATAGAAAGAATACAAAGAAATGAAAGAGTTCATATTGATCTTATGGATAGTAATGACTTCACACATAAAGAGTATGATACATAAAAGTTGTTAAGAGTTGACAAACATAGTTTTGGGTCATCGTTTCAATTAATAGGAAGTAAAAAAGAAAGAGAGATGTTCACATATAAATATACTATCTTGGACATGTTTTATAATTGTGAGCACTCATTAAAGTATGACATGCTAAAGAGTTCATGTTGGACAAGGAAGACAACGTAATGGGGTATGTTTTCTCACATCTCAGTTAAAGTATATTGTCATGGATCGTCCAACATGTTGAACTTGCCTTTCCCCCTCATGCTAGCCAAATTCCTTGCACCAAGTAGAGATACTACTTGTGCTTCCAAATATCCTTAAACCTAGTTTTTGCCATGAGAGTCCACCATACCTACGTATGGATTGAGTAAGATCCTTCAAGTAAGTTGTCATGACTTATTAGTGCGGAGAAAATAAGCTTTATACTATCGTGTGATATGGAAGTAATAAAAGCGACGGACTGCATAATAAAGGTTCATATCACAAGTGGCAATATAAAGTGACGTTCTTTTGCATTAAGATTTCGTGCATCGAACCCTAAAAGCACATGACAACCTCTGCTTCCCTCTGCGAAGGGCCTATCTTTTACTTTATGCCTTTTACATTATGCAAGAGTCAAGGTGATCTTCACCTTTCCCTTTTACATTTTATCCTTTGGCAAGCACCTCGTGTTGTTAAGATCTTGATATATATATCCAATTGGATGTAAGTGAGCATGAACTATTATTGTTGACATTACCCTTGAGTTAAGACGTTGGGAGGCAACACTATAAGCCCCTCTCTTTCTCTGTGTCCAATTAAGACTCCAGAACCATAAGTATTGCGTGAGTGTTAGCAATTGTAGAACACTATATGATAGTTGAGTATGTGGACTTGCTGAAAAGCTCTACTTTTGACTCTTTCCGATGTTATGATAAATTGCAATTGCTTTATTGACTGAGATTATAGTTTGTTAGTTCTCAATGAAGTTTCTGAACCATACTTGACATTGTGAATGGATTGTTACTTGAGCATAAGAAATCATATGACAAAATCTATATATGTTGTTGTTATAAGAATGATCATGATGCCCTCATGTCCGTATTTTATTTTTATCGACACCTCTATCTCTAAACATGTGGACATATTCTTTGATATCGGCTTCCGCTTGAGGACAAGCGAGGTCTAAGCTGGGGGGAGTTGATATGTCCATTTTGCATCATGCTTTTATATCGATATTTATTGCATTATGGGCTGTTATTACACGTTATGTCACAATACTTATGGTTATTCTCTCTTATTTTACAAGGTTTAACATGAAGAGGGAGAATGCCGGCAGCTGGGATTCTGGGCTGGAAAAGGAGCAAATATTGGAAACCTATTCTACACAGCTCCAAAAGTCCTGAAACTCCACGAAAGTCATTTTTGGAATTAATAAGAATTATTGAGCGAAATAAGTACCAGAGGGGGCCCACACCCTAGCCACGAGGGTGGGGGGTTCCCACCCCTACTGGGCGCGCCCCCTGCCTCGTGGGCCCCCTGGTGGCCCTCCGGTGCCGATCTTCTGCTATATGAAGTCTTTTACCCTGGAAAAAATCATAAGCAAGCTTACGGGACAAAACTCCGCCGCCACGAGGCGGAACCTTGGCGGAACCAATCTAGGGCTCCAGCGAAGCTGTTCTGCCGGGGAAACTTCGCTCCGGGAGGGGGAAATAATCACCATAGTTATCACCAACGATCCTCTCATCGGGAGGGGGTCAATCTCCATCAACATCTTCACCGGCACCATCTCCTCTTAAACCCTAGTCCATCTCTTGTATCCAGTCTTTGTACCCAAACCTCATTTTGGTACCTGTGGGTTGCTAGTAGTGTTGATTACTCCTTGTAGTTGATGCTAATTGGTTTATTTGGTGGAAGATCATATGTTCAGATCCTTAATGCATATTAATACCCCTCTGATCATGAATATGAACATGCTTTGTGAGTAGTTACATTTGTTCCTAAGGACATGGGTGAAGTCTTTGCTATTAGTAGTCATGTGAATTTGGTATTCATTCGATATTTCGATCAGATGTATGTTGTCTCTCCTCTAGTGGTGTTATGTGAACATCGACTCTATGACACTTCACCATTATTTGGGCCTAGAGGAAGGCATTGGGAAGTAATAAGTAGATGATGGGTTGCTAGAGTGACAGAAGCTTAAACCCTAGTTTATGCGTTGATTCGTAAGGGGCTGATTTGGATCCACTAGTTTCATGCTATGGTTAGGTTTAGCCTAATACTTCTTTTGTAGTTGTGGATGCTTGTAATAGGGGTTAATCATAAGTGGGATTCTTGTCCAAGAAAGGGCAGTACCCAAGCACCGGTCCACCCACATATCAAATTATCAAAGTACTGAACGCGAAGCATATGAGCGTGATGAAAACTAGCTTGACGATAATTCCCATGTGTCCTCGAGAGTGCTTTTCTCATTATAAGAATTTGTCAAGCCTTGTCCTTTGCTACAAAAAGAATTGGTCCACCTTGCTGCACTTTATTTACTTTCATTGCTTGTTACCTGTTACAAATTATCTTATCACAAAACTATATGTTACCTACAATTTCAGTGCTTGCAGAGAATACCTTACTGAAAACCGCTTGTCATTTCCTTTTGCTCCTCGTTGGGTTCGACACTCTTACTTATTGAAAGGACTACGATAGATCCCCTATACTTATGGGTCATCAACCAACTACGAACTGGGCCCATACCCGCGGGCCCAGCTATCGATAGATTTAACACACACACTTTCTGCAGAGGTTAGCACACTATACCCACACCACGGAACCCAGGCCTTGCACTCCCATTCGGGTGGACCAAAGCATTCCGACAAAACCGTCCTACTGCCATGCCACTCTCCCGGCCACTCCGACCAACTCCCCTTTGGGCTAAGTCCTGGGTGGCCCCGTGCCTACAAAAGGCACCAACGGCCACCATCTTGGCAAAACGGTCCCAATCGGGGAGAAGGATCCTTACAAAAACAACGGGCACACAAGGCTTATGCCATCCTACCTGGCCAAGGTAGCGCCCAAGCATTACCTTCCCTCGCGGGAGGCACCGTGAGAGGCACGACAATAGACCCAGTTAGGATCCCCCCATAGGGTAAGCGTGGTTGCACTGGTCAGATCGATTGGTGGCACCATGACTCATCCAACAGTTGTTCAAGTTCAATTTAATCCGGTTAAACTTGAATGCAATATGCTGAGCCTTGAGAAAATAACATGATGCAACTACAATGCATGAACATGATATCAACATAAGCATGGTGATGCATCATAATCAACGAGCATAACAACAACATTTAACCATTAATCCATATGAGCATGACATACTGACGAGCATAATATCACAAATAGCACACTACTCATAGCATGACATGATACTAGCATCAAAATAACTACCATGCAATAACATAACGATAAAACTACCATGCAAGTATTTAATCAACTGGATGCAAAGAAACATGCATAACGGCGGTACTCGGAACAGATGATAGTCATGCACCTAAGACCATCACCAACATGTACTACTACCAAACATGGTCCATAAGAAAGTAATACTAGCATGAAGAGCATAATAATAGAGCGCAATAAAACATAGCATGACAGTGAACACCAATCCATAAGCATGACCGAAATACCGACAGCAGTAGCAAACAAACAGACATTTATTAAAGATTCAAGTTGAAAACCAATGCTTCTACATGGCTATCATGCAAATGGTGGTTGTGGCTTGCCTGTGGATGAAGAAGGCTCCGGGGAGAAGTGCGGAACGACCGCGAAAAGAATCGCCGGAAAGGGTTCTCTCTTCGAGGGGCTGGTTAGGGGCAAGGGCAAAAAGGTCATTTTCAATATGTCAAACCATAGTTAAAATGATGGGAACAGAATTGGCTCAACGAGATGAAGATGTGGGCATTGGATTCACCTCATTCGGAGTTACGGATAAAAAGTTGTGCTAGTTTTTCTGCCAGGGACCTATCTGTAATAGAAATTTTTACAGACTGGGCCAAAATAGGAAAACTGAAAGCGTATTCTGGGAACTTTGCTTCCACTTATCCACGTCAGCGTCAGCGGGGTCAACACGGGGCCGGCTCCTGAGGCTGAAGGGTGGGGCCCGCACACCTCTCTATCTCCTCCCTCTCCTCCTTCTTCTCTAGCTCGACGCCGCCCGCAGAGCAAAGGCATGCTGCCGGTGCCGACGCTCATCTAGGCTCCTCCGACCATCTCCGGCGACACTCCGGCCACCGGAGTGACCAAGACGACGAGCCATGCCCGCCTGAGGGGTCTGGCCAAGCCGGAGAGTACCGACGCGGTTGGAACGATGGCTGGGGCAGAGGAGTGCTTCGGGCATCACCGGACTCATAGACCCGGTTGCTCTGGCGATGAGGGAACGGGCTGGGGAGGCTCCAGGAGAGTCGGGGAGGACGACGGTGGTGGCTAGAGAGGGAGGGGTCCTTGGCTGTGCACGAATTTAGGCCGAGGCCGAGCGGGCACGGCGGCCATGAAGGGAAACAGAGAGCTCTTTGAGCTCGGGAGAGAAGCGGGGCGGGGTCCTGGGAGGTGGAGGAGTGGCTTGGAGTGCTCGGAGGGGCTCGGGGCAGGCTTAAATAGCCAGGCGAGGTCATGGCCGAGCTAGCGTCGCCGCGGACGCGTGTGCTCACGCATGAGTTCGGGGAAGACGACGTGGAGGGAAAGAACGAGCGCTAGGGGTCACGAAGACGAGTGGAGCTCGAGGACAAGGGAGAAGAAGCCAACAGAGGATAAAGGCGACGCGGTCACGGGCACGCACTGTGCGGCGAGGGGGACGGCTCACCGGAGAAGAAGACGGAGGGGGCAAGTGCTCCAGGGGGATGGCAACAACACGGGGAACACACTGGACATGGATAGGCTCCGAGTGGATGAGTGCACAGACGGGGAGAAGAAGACAGAGGCGCTAGAGCGCGCAGGTGACATGCCAAAACGGTGGTCACCGCGTGGACACGATTCTAACCCGTGCTCTGATCGGCCAAATCATGTCTGGGAGACAAGGAATGCAGAGATAGATGCCAACGAAGAGAGAGCCAAGCATAGTGATCACTGAGGTGGCCACAGGAAGCAAGAACACCAGGCAACAGCAAGGTGTTTGGAGTTTGTTGTGGCTCACACGTGTGGAGATTAAGGATCCTTACAAAAACAACGGGCACACAAGGCTTATGTCCTCCTACCTAGCCAAGGTAGCACCCGCGCATAACCTTCCCTCGCGGGAGGCACCGGTGAGAGGCATGACAATAGACCCAGTTAGGACCCCCCCCATAGGGTAAGCGTGGTTGCACTAGTCAGATCGATATGGTGGCATCATGACTCAGCCAATAGTTGTTCAAGTTCAATTTAATCCGGTTAAACTTGAATGAAATATGCTGAGCCATGATAAAATAACATGATGCAACTACAATGCATGAACATGATATCAACATAAGCATGGTGATGCATCATAATCAACGAGCATACCAACAACATTTAACCATTAATCCAGATGAGCATGGCATACTGACGAGCATAATATCACAACTAGCACAGTACTCATAGCATGACATGACACTAGCGTCAAAATAACTACCATGCAATAACGTAACGATAAAACTACCATGCAAGTATTTAATCAACTGGATGCAAAGAAACGTGCATAACGGCGGTACTCGGAATAGATGATAGTCATGCATCGAAGACCATCACCAACATGTACTACTACCAAACATGGTCCATAAGAAAGTAATACTAGCATGAAGATCATAATAACAGAGCGCAAGAAAACATAGCATGACGGTAAACACCGATCCATAAGCATGACCGAAATACCGACAGCAGTAGCAAACAAACAGACAGTTATTAAAGGTTCAAGTTGAAAACCAATGTTTCTGCATGGCTATCATGCGAATGGTGGTTGTGGCTTGCCTGGGGATGAAGAAGGCTCCGGGGAGAAGTGCGGAACGACCGTGGAAAGAATCGCCGGAAAGGGTTCTCTCTCGGAGGGGCTGATTAGGGGCAAGGGCAAAAAGGTCATTTTCAATATGTCAAACCATAGTTAAAATGATGGGAACAGAACGGGCTCGACGAGACGAAGATGTGGGCGTTGGATTCACCTCATTCGGAGTTACGGATAAAAAGTTGTGATAGTTTTTCTGCCAGGGACCTATCTGTAATAGAAATTTTTACAAACTGGGCCAAAACAGAAAAACTAAAAGCGTATTCTGGGAACTACGCTTCCACTAATCCACGTCAGCATCAGCAGGGTCAACGCGGGGCCGGCTCCTGAGGCTGACGGGTGGGGCCCGCGCACCTCTCTCTCTCCTCCCTCTCCTCCTCCTTCTCCAGCTCGACGCCGCCCGCAGAGCAGAGGCAGGTCGTCGGTGCAGACGCTCGTCTGGGATGCTCCGGGCACCTCCGACGACGCTCCGGCCACCGGAGTGACTAGGACGACAAGCCGCGCCCGCCTGAGGGGTTTGGCCAAGCCGGAGAGCACCGACGCGGGCGGAACGATGGCCGCGGCGGAGGAGTGCTTCAGGCATCGCCGGAGTCGTGGACCCGGTTGCTCTCGCGACGAGGGTACAGGCTGGGGAGGCTCTAGGAGAGTTGGGGAGGACGATGGTGGTGGCTAGAAAGGGAGGGGTCCTTGGTTGTGTGCGAAGTTAGGTCGAGGCCGATGCGGGCACGGCGGCCATGGAGGGAAACAGAGACCTCTTTGTGCTTGGGAGAGAAGCGGGGCAGGGTCCTGGGAGGTGGAGGAGTGGCTTGGAGTGCTCGGAGGAGCTCGGGGCTAGCTTAAATAGCCGGGCGAGGTCATGGCCGAGCTGGCATCATCGCAGACGCGTGGACGGCGCCGCGAACGTGTGTGCTCACACATGAGCTCAGGGAAGACGACGGGGAGGGAACGGACGAGCGCCAGGGGTCACGGAGATGAGCGGAGCTCGAGGACAAGGGAGGAAGAAGCCAACAGAGGAGAAAGGCGACGCGGTCATGGGCACGCACTGTGCGGCAAGGGGGACGGCTCACCGGAGAAGAAGACGAAGGGGGCAAGCGCTCTAGGGGGACGGCTCACCGGAGAAGAAGACGGAGGGGGCAAGCGCTCTAGGGGGACAGCGACAATGCGGGGAACACGCTGGACATGGCTAGGCTCCAAGGAGACAAGTGCACAGATGGGGAGAAGAAGACAGAGGCGCTAGAGTGCGCGGGTGACATGCCAAAACGGTGGTCACCGCGTGGACACGATGCTAACCCGTGCTCTGATCGGCCAAATCATGTCTGGGAGACAAGGGATGCAGAGATAGATGCCAAGGAAGAGAGAGCCAAGCATAGTGCTCACTGAGGTGGCCACAGGAAGCAAGAACACTAGGCAACAACAAGGTGTTTGGAGTTTGTTGTGGCTCACACGTGTGGAGATTAAGGCTGAGCTTTCATTGGTGTTGATCACTCACTAAGGTGATCAGGATGGCAAGGTTTCAGCTCAAGAGGAGGAGTTTAGATAGCACTTGCTGTAGAAATTGCCATACTGGCCAGATTTGGAAATGAGGAAGAAGCACTCACTAGGAGTGTCAACTTGAGCTCAACTTGGTCAAGGCACTGTTATTTGATCATATGAAGATGCTGAAAGAGGTTCCACACCATTTGGATAAACCAAAATGGTACTTCCTTCACAAACATCCCCACTGACCAGAAACTTGCAGAAATTCTAGAGAGAAAATGGCTAAATGGATTGAGCCACAACTTGGTGGAGGGAGTTTATATGGATAGGAGAAGGCCTAGAAAAATTTGCAGCCATAATGGAGCAAGATAAAATATACTTGCTTCACAAACTGAAATTTTGGACAGAAACAAAGATTTGAAGTTGTGCTCACATGGAGGCATTACATGAGCTCAACTTGGGGGAGGGCTATGATTTGATGATATGAAGGACCATGCAAAATTTCAACTCATTTGGATATACCTAGCTTGTACCTCCTTCACAAAGCTTCTTTCTGGACAGAAACTTTGGAAAATCATAATTAAATGACTACTAGGCAAATGAGGTTGCATTTTGGCATGTGGCAATGATATGGACAAGAAAAGATGTCCAAGGAGTTTGAGGTCAATTGGGCAAACTAAAATAGCGCTTGCTTCACAATGTGCCATTTAGGGCAGAATAGGAAATGAATTATTTGAGCATGATGGAAAACATGGCAAATGAAATGTTTTGCCATATTTGAGGAAGATATGACCCAAACAATTTATGAGAATTATTTGGGAGTTTTAGGAATGATGGAAATATAGGTTGTTTCACAACCTAGGGCAAATTGAGTTATTCCTTTAACAGAAAAATGAGTATTCTCAGTAAAAAGAATATTTGGATTTTGGCTAGGATGAAAATGATAGGGTCTAGGGTTGGATAGAGGATGACAAGCCACTCTGGAAGCAAAGAAGAGGGCATCTTCTTCAGTTTCCATACCACAAAGCCACGGAAAAAGAAAACTCAGGCAAAAACCTCGGAAAAACAAAAGAAAAAGAAAGGGCCAAAAATCAGGCTGTTATAGTGGCTTCGGCCCAACACACGGGCGGTCACACAGGCGTCGAACGTCTGAGGATCACCGATCGTCTGAAGGCTCGCGAGGGTCCAGACGTCCGGTGCCGGTCGGGCGTCCGATGTTTCGGCTCTGGTCAGGACCCGTCGGTCGTCCGGAAGTCTCCATTCTTTCGATGTTTTGGCTCGGGTGTGGTGGTGCCGGTCGTCCAGAGATGCTCGGTCGTCCGGATGCTGGGAGGTGTCGGACATCCAGTCGGTGTCCATCGTCGGACCACTGTAGCATGCGAAGGCTAGGACTTGGCTGGCCGGTTGGAGCCTCCAGGCGTCGGACGTCCGAGAGGCGTCGGTCGTCCGATGACTAGGAGTTTCGAGCGGTCCTTCTTCATGTCCATTGAACTTGGTGTCCTCACCGTCTTGTCCATTGGGTGCAGCTAGTCCATGGCTTCTGTCCAAATACATGATCAGACATAGGGTCTCCGCATGAGGTAGTATCCATGTCTCGTAGTTAGAAAGTGGTAGTTCGGAGAGGAGCGAGTTCACCTTATCTTCGATAGCCTTTGCTCGAGCTCTTGTCATTGGTTCAAGTGGTGTCGTGGGAGATGTAGATACGTCCATGGGGATGATCGTGGGATGCTCCGCACATCTCCCCCCTTGGGAAAGATCCAACCTCGGATCGAAAGCTTCATCACCATGGTATGGCGAGAGGTCTTTGACATTGAAGATGTCGCTCATGTTGTACTTGTCGCATGGGAGGTCGATCTTGTAAGTGTTATTGTTGTAGCGTGCTAGAACCTTGAAAGGTCCATTGGCTCGGGGTAGAAGTTTAAACTTGCGTTCGTTGGGTAAGCGGTCCTTGCGAAGGTGTAGCCACAAAAGATCTCCGATGTTAAATATCATGGGTTGGTTGTGGATGTTGAGCTTGGTCGCGAGTCGTTGTACTTGGCGCTTAATGATGAGCCTTGTTTCTTCATGCATCTTCTTGAGGTAGCTTGCTCGTGCACTCGCGTCGATGTTGGTGCGCTCATGTAGTGGAAGAGGTAGAATGTCCAATGGGAACAACGGGTTGAAGCCGTAGACAACCTTGAAGGGGGACTTACCGGTAGTCGAATGTCTTGTGCGGTTATAGGCGTAATCGGTGATGGGTAGGCACTCCTCCCACTCCTTGATGTTCCTCTTGATCAACACATGAAGTAGAGTGGAGAGTGTTTGGTTCGTCATGTCTGTTTAGCCGTCGGTTTGAGGATGGTATGCCGAAGAGAACCAAAGCTTGATTCCGAGCTTGGCACATAGGGTCTTCCAAAAGTAACTCAAGAACTTGACGTCGCGGTCCGAGATGATCGTCTTTGGCACTCCGTGGAGGCGCAATATTTCCCTACAAAAAATATTTGCAATATTTGAAGCATCGTCTATCTTGTTGCATGGGATAAAATGAGCCATCTTAGAGAATCGGTCCACAACAACAAACACAAAATCCTTTCCATTTTGAGTTCTAGGCAAACCAAGTACAAAGTCCATGCTAATGTCTTCCCAAGATTGATAAGTGTAACACCCCTGATGTAACTTTCCATCTTTGTAACTCCAACTCTTGCCATTTTCGGCCATGTAATATGATTTTCCCTCCGTGGTTGGGTTTTGTCTTTTGTTTTGCATTTTATTCATGTCATGCATCTCATATCATGTCATCATGTGCATCTCATTTGCATACGTGTTTGTCTCATGCATCCGAGCCTTTTCCCCGTTGTCTGTTTCGCAATCCGACACTCCCACATGCACCGGCGCACCCCCTCTTGTCTCTTTTCGTGTGCGGGTGTTAAACGTTCTCGGAATGACCCGAGCCTTGCCAAGTGGCCCTGGTATAGCACCGGTAGACCGCCTGTCAAGTTTCGTGCCATTTGGAGGTCGTTTGATACTCCAACGGTTAACCGCATAACCGCAAAGGCCTCTTTTGAATTGCAGCCCAACACACCTCCAAAACAGCCCAATAACCCATCTAAGTCACTTCCATGCTCTCCGTCGTCGGATCACGATCGTGTGGGCGAAAACTACACCTCATTTGGAGCTTCCTAGCTCCTTCTAACTATAAAAACACCTCCCCCTCTGAAATTCTGGATCAAATCCACCCTAAACCCTAGTCCCGCTCCTCTCCCTGCCGCCGGACACGTCCGGACGGAGCCGGACGCATCCGCCCGCCGCCGTCGACGAACCGCAGCTCACCACGTGGCCCCAGCCACCGCGCGCCGCCGCCGGCCCGCTCGGCCCGTGCGGGGCCCCCGCGGCCCGCCGCCGCCCGCTCCCGTGGAGCGCCGCGTCGCCGCCCGCCGTCCGCCTCGCCGCCGCCCGGCGCCGTCCTCTGCCGCCTCGGCTGCCGGCCGCCGCCTCCTCCCGGCCCAGCTACGGACGCCGCGCCCTATCGCTCCGCCGCGCCCCATCGCTCCTTGCCGCCGCGGATCCGCCGCCCCGGCCCCTCGCCGGCCTTCCCCGAGCTACTCTCCGGCCCCTCCCGACCAGCAGCTCCGGCGAGCTCCGGCCTCGCCTCGGTTCGCGTGTCAGATCGGATCTGAGAACCCGAGGTTGACCCCCGAATTTTGCCTAAGTCCTCGATTATTTTGATATTATCATGTCCTGTTCTTCGTGTTATAACTTTGCACCCGTGGCTCCGTTTTGGGCATGTAGCATACCCAATTATTCGCCTCGACGAGTACATCATTTCATCTCATTGTATCATTTTCATTTGAGCTCATCTTGATGCCCGAAATGTTGTTGGAAGAGGGCTATGTGATGTTAGTTTCAGATTCTTATCAGAACATGCACTTTGTCATTTTTACCATGATTGATGTGTGCATCTTATGTACTTGAGCCCTACATGTGTTTTGAACTATGCCATGTCTTCTTTACAGAGGTGCTTGCCATGTAATTTTGTGATCAATGTGGTGACTAGCACAAGCATGCAAACTAGGCTTCGTGAGGTTGCTGATTTTAGTCCCTGCTCTGCTGTTATTTTGATGCCATGTAAACTTGATGCTACAGAGAGATCCATGCATATTTTGAGATACTTCAGTAAGGGTGTTTTGAACATTTGGTTATTCTCTATCCATTCATGCCCCTGGTTGCAATTATGGAGTAGTCTAGCATGTCATTTTCGTGATCTACTTTTGCTACAAAATGTTTCCTGGCAGATTGTTTACATGTTATTCAATTTTGCCAAGGTTGTTGTAGTTGATCCGTGTATGCTATGATATTGTTCTTGCCATGTATAGCTTCTATGCCATGTATTCTTGATGGATATATGCTTAGTTTATCATGAAATGCTCTGTAGTGAGTGCATCGAGCTTGCGAAGATGCCTTCGTAATTCTGTCAATGCCATGCTCTGTTTGCTGAATCTGTTAACGAAACTTGCTATGTTTACATGGGTGCCATCATATCTTCTGGTCCTTTTTGGCTCATGGTCACTAAGGGACTTTTGATCTATGCTTTGATTAGAATCATGCCATGCCTTGTTTTGCTATTATAAGTTCCTGTAGAATGTTGATAACTTTCTCTGAACATTGCTTCGTGATGCTGTTTATGCCATGACCAACCTGATATTTTTTGCATTTTTGCCATGCTTGTTTGAACCTGTTGTGGTGTGATTTAGCCATAGCTCTGTGTTCCTCTTTTGTTAAGCATCTCCTGTAGATCACTGCCATATGCTTTGTTTTTATGTTGGGGTGTTGTAGCATAGTTTCTTGTTGCATGCTAAGTAGCGTTGTGCTGTTAATTGCAGATTTGTGCCTTGTGTTGCTTGCCATTTGCAAACCGTGCATCCGTTCCCGGTGATCCTTATATTGATTTCAACCGAAATCATCTCATATTTCCAGCGGCATGCTTGGTTTGCCAAGTTGATGCCTTGTTCATCCTTTTTCCTCCTGGAGCACGCATATGCATTGCATATCACATCTCGCATATCATGACATGTATTGCATCATGTTGCTTGTGCATTGCACCATGATTTATTGTGGTTCCTTTGCTTGTGTTCTTGCTTTGGGTAGAGCCGGGAGACGAGTACGTGCACGAGGAACCTATTGAGTACGCTAATGAGGATCAAGCCTTCGACAACTCTGAGAACCTTGCAGGCAAGATGACCATACCTTCGATATCACTTCTATCTTTGCTTTGCTAGTAGTCGCTCTATCGCTATGTTAGCTCTACCTGCCACTATTTATCATGCCTCCCTATTGCCATGTCAAACCTCTAACCATCCTGTCCTAGCAAACCGTTGTTTGGCTATGTCACCGCTTTTGCTCAGCCCCTCTTATAGCGTTGCTAGTTGCAGGTGAAGATGAAGTTTGTTCCTGGTCGGAACATGGATATTTGGGATATCAGAATATCTCATGTTTAATTAATGCACCTTATATACTTGGTAAAGGGTGGAAGGCTCGGCCTTATGCCTGGTGACTTGTTCCACTCTTGCCGCCCTAGTTTCCGTCATACCGGTGTTATGTTCCTTGATTTTGCATTCCTTACGTGGTTGGGTGATTTATGGGACCCCCTTGACAGTTCGCTTTGAATAAAACTCCTCCAGCAAGGCCCAACCTTGGTTTTACCATTTGCCACCTAAGCCTTTTTCCCTTGGGTTTTCGCGAGCCCAAGGGTCATCTTTATTTTAACCCCCCCCCCCCCCCGGCCAGTGCTCCTTCAAGTGTTGGTCCGAAACGGGCAGACTGCGGGGCCACCACGGGGCAACTCGAGGGCTGGTTTTACTCGTAGGCTGACCTATTCGGTGTGCCCTGAGAACAAGATACGTGTGACTCAAATCGGGATTTGTCGGCACATCGGGCGGCTTTGCTGGTCTTGTTTTACCATTGTCGAAATGTCTTGCGAACCAGGATTCCGAGACTGATCGGGTCTTCCCGGGAGAAGGTATATCCTTCGTTGACTGTGAGAGCTTGTGATGGGCTAAGTTGTGATCGGGTCTTCCCGGGAGAAGGTATTATCTTTCGAAAGCCGTGCCCGCAGTTATGAGGCAGATGGGAATTTGTTAATGTCCGGTTGTAGATAACTTGACACTTGACTTCATTAAAATGCATCAACATCGTGTGTAGCCGTGATGGTCTCTTCTCGGCGGAGTCCGGGAAGTGAACACGGTTTGAGTTATGCTTGACGTAAGTAGTTTCAGGATCACTTCTTGATCACTTCTAGCTTCTCGACCGATGCGTTGCTTCTCTTCTCGCTCTCACTTGCGTATGTTAGCCACCATATATGCTTAGTGCTTGCTGCAGCTCCACCATATTACCCCTTTTCCTACCTATGAGATTAAATAGTCTTGATCTCGCGGGTGTGAGATTGTTGAGTCGTGACTCACAGATTCTACCAAAACAGATGCAGATGCCGAGGATGCCAGCTTAAGTGGCACAACCGAGCTCAAGTGGGAGTTTGATGAGGACCTTGGTTGTTACTATGTTTCGTTTGCAGATGATCAGTGGCGGAGCCCAGTCAGGACAATCGGGGATGTAGCATTTGGGGTTGTCTTCTTTTCATTTGGATTTGACCGTAGTCGGTCTATGAGTGTATTTTGAATGATGTATGATCTTAATTATGTATTGTGTGAAGTGGCGATTGTAAGCCAACTCTCTTTATCCCATTCTTGTTCATTACTTGGGATTGTGTGAAGATGACCCTTCTTGCGACAAAACCACTATGCGGTTATGCCTCTAAGTCGTGCTTCGACACGTGGGAGATATAGCCGCATCATGGGTGTTACAAGTTGGTAATCAGAGCCATCCCCAACTTAGGAGCCCCCTGCTTGATTGTTTGCTGGCGATGTTGAGTCTAGAACAAAAATGTTTTGAGTCTTAGGATTATATATATCAGAGAGTAGGATTCTTTTTACTCCTCAGTCCCTTCGTCGCTCTGGTGAGGTCTCCTGACGTAGATGTTTTGACTTTCCTCTTCTCAAATTTTACTAAAAAAATTTAGGATCACGCGGGTATCTTGGAATCGTCCCGATGGTTTTGTGACGAGAACATTGTTCTTGGTGCCTCCTGTCTATTATGTGGCATTGACCCGGGGAGTTGAGCTCCGAGGTGTTGTCGTCACAATTTTATCATTGCAGTTCCGGAATACTTGAGTTTTGCCGACATCGAAAATCTCTTTTATGCAGTTGTTGGTGAGATAACCTCGACGCGACCTAGTACTGGGGCGGGAGTTCGGGAGTATTGCCATAACTCGTATAACGGATGCTTTTCGAAGGTTGAGGTACACGATTTCCGAAGGTTTCTTGGTTATGTGTTGATGGATGGATATAGCTGGATGTAGGGATTGTTAGTTTGGGTGAGATATATTGCTTCCCCTATATCCCCAACACCTGATTGCATAACCAGAAAGTTTCGGGAGTTTATAGGTGGGATTCAAGTAGCTCTAGCATTTCTTCCTGCAGATATTTGGTTTGTGATTGGGTAATCCTTACCACTTATTTGTTCCAGTTGTACCTTGTTTATTTCATTCATCGATATCTTATCAAGTGGCTTCTCACCTTAATGGATGTGTGATGTTAGCTTTGGGAATTCATTCGTTCATCCTTGTTCGAATGTTTATTGTGAAGACTATATGTTGCAATTTCTATCCGTTGATTCAACTTGTCTATCTATCTATCAAGATGCTAACGGATGTCACCCTCTTCAGGATGGATCCGCCAACGCGTCAGAATCCGGAACGCAATGATGGGAGTCAGGCGAACCCTCCACCCGGTGGTTCATTCATTTGGCCATAGACTAGAGCTACCTTTGATTCCTCAATATTTTTTTCATTAATTACTCCGGATTCCTTCATTTCCATATAAAGATCATTTCCTTCACGAGTCCGTTCCCCTACTCCACCGAATACGGATACGCCCCCATGAGCTTTAGCAATGTTATTGATTAATTCCATGATCAGTACTGTTTTACCTACTCCAGAAGGATGGCACGGACCGACTTTGCGTCGATTACCGTCCATTGAACAAGAAGAAAATCAAGAACAAGTATCCACTTCCCAACATCAATGAGCTATTCGAGCAACTCAAAGGTGCTAAATTTTTCTCCAAGCTTGGCCTCCGTATGGGTTATCATCAGATTCGCATTCGTGAACAAGATATTCCCAAGATAGCATTCAGAACAAGCTATGGTTCTTATGAATACACTGTCATGTCTTTCGTCCTTGTCAATGCTCCTCCAACATTCTCTCGCATGATGAACTTTATCTTCAACCCCTACACCAATGAATTCGTTCTGGTGTATCTCGATGATATCTTGGTCTTCTCCAAGAATAAGCAGGATCATTGCAAACATTTGCGATTGGTGCTCGACAAGCTCAGAGAGTATCAATTCTATGTGAAGTTCTCCAAATGTGAGTTCTGGCTTGATGAAGTTCTTTACCTTGGTCATATCATCTCCGCCAAGGGCATTGCTGTTAATCCCGCGAAGGTGTCTGCAGTTGTGAATTGGGAACCTCCTCAGAATGTCAAGCAGCTCCGCAGTTTTCTTGGTCTTGCAAGCTATTGCCGAAGATTCGTTGAGAACTTCTCTAAGATTGCAAAGCCTCTTTCCACCTCCTCCAGAAGCATGTCAAGTATGTCTGGACGGCTGAGTGTGACGTTGCTTTCAACACCCTCAAAGAGAAGCTAGTCATAGCTCCTATCTTGACTCCTCCTGATGAATCCAAGCCATTCGAAGTGTTATGTGATGCTTCTCTTCAAGGTCTCGGTGCTGTGTTAATGCAAGAGAAAAAAAATTGTGGCCTATACCTCTCGTCAGTTGAAGCCCAACGAAAAGAACTACCCCACTCACGATCTTGAGTTGGCGGCAATTGTCCATGCATTGATAACATGGAGACATCTCTTATTGGGAAGGCAAGTGGACATTTTCACCGTTCACAAGAGCCTCAAGTATATCTTCACTCAACCCAACCTTAACCTCAGGCAAACTCGATGGGTCGAAATGATTCAAGAGTACAATCTGAGTATTGAATATACTCCTGGCAAGGCGAATGTGATTGCAGATGCTCTGAGCAGAAAGGCTTATTGCAACAGTCTAATTCTCAAGCCATTTCAACCGGATCTTTGTGAAGCTTTCCGCAAGCTGAATCTTCAAGTTGTTCCTCAAGGCTTTCTTGCCAACCTCATAGTCTCTCCTACTTTGGAAGATCAAATTCATGAGGCACAACTCCTGGATACCATGGTGAAGAAGGTGAAACGTGGTATTGTCAAGGGCATTCCCAAATACAAGTGCTATCGCTTGGATGACAAAGATACTCTTTTCTTCGAGGATCGAATTGTGGTTCCTAAAGGTGATTTGAGAAAAGTCATCATGAACGAGGCACACAATTCCCTCCTATCCATTCATCCTGGAAGTACAAAGATGTACCATGACCTCAAGCAGTCGTATTGGTGGACTCGAATGAAGCAAGAGATTGCTCAATTCGTGAATGAATGTGATGTCTGCAGAAGGGTGAAAGTAGAACACCAACGACCAGCTGGTCTCCTCCAACCTCTTTCTATTCCGGAATGGAAGTTTGACCATATTGAGATGGACTTCGTGACTGGTTTCCCCAAGTCCAAGCATGGAAATGATGTTATCTTCGTTGTCATTGACAAGCTTACTAAAGTGGCTCATTTCCTTCCTATCAAAGAATCTATCACAGCAGCTCAGCTGGCAGAGCTATACACCTCCAGAATTGTCTCCTTGCACGGTATTCCACAATTGATATCTTCAGATCATGGAACCATCTTCACTTCTAAGTTCTGGGACTCCTTTCAGAGGGCCATGGGCACCAACATTCGTTTCAGCACAGCTTTCCATCCTCAAACAAGTGGCCAAGTCGAGCGAGTGAATCAAATTCTTGAAGATATGCTCAAGGCTTGTGTCATCTCTTTCGGTATGAAGTGGGAAGATTGTCTTCCATATGCCGAGTTCTCCTACAACAACAGCTTCTAAGCGAGTTCGGGCAAGGCCCCATTTGAAATTCTCTATGGCAGAAAGTGCCGTACTCCTCTCAATTGGTCTGAGATAGGTGAACGCCAACTTCTTGGCAACGACTTGATCACAGAAGCCGAAGAAATGTGCAAAGTCATTCGTGAGAATCTCAAAGCCGCGCAATCGTGCCAGAAGAGCTATTATGATAGCAAGCACCCTGACTTGGCTTTTGAAATCGGAGACCATGTCTACCTCCGCGTCTCTCCAATGAAAGGCACTCGTCGCTTCGGTATCAAAGGGAAGCTTGCCCCTAGATACGTGGGTCCTTTCAAGATCATTGGCAAAACAGGCGATCTCGCCTATCAACTTGAGCTTCCATTCAACTTTGCAAACGTGCATGATGTGTTTCACGTGTCACAGCTTCGCAAGTGCTTCAAGACTCCTGAGCGCACTATCAACTTCGAAGAGATCGACCTCCAAGAAGATCTCACTTATCATGAGCACCCCGTTGCTATTCTTGATGAAAACCGAGCGCAAGACTCGCAACAAGTCAATCAAATTCCTGAAAGTGAAGTGGTCACACCATTCCAACCGAGAAGCCACCTGGGAGCACGAGGATCACCTCCTTTCATAATATCCGGAGTGCTTTCAGTCCTAGATCTCGGGACGAGATCCTCTTGTAGTGGTGGAGTGTTGTAACACCCCGGATGTAACTTTCCATCTTTGTAACTCCAACTCTTGCCATTTTCGGCCATGTAATATGATTTTCCCTCCGTGGTTGGGTTTTGTCTTTTGTTTTGCATTTTATTCATGTCATGCATCTCATATCATGTCATCATGTGCATCTCATTTGCATACGTGTTCGTCTCATGCATCTGAGCCTTTTCCCCATTGTCCGTTTCGCAATCCAACACTCCCACATGCACCGGCGCACCCCCTCTTGTCTCTTTTCGTGTGCGGGTGTTAAATGTTCTTGGAATGGACTGAGCCTTGCCAAGTGGCCCTGGTATAGCACCGGTAGACCGCCTGTCAAGTTTCGTGCCATTTGGAGGTCGTTTGATACTCCAACGGTTAACCGCATAACCGCAAAGGCCTCTTTTGAGTTGCAACCCAACACCCCTCCAAAACAGCCCAATAATCCATCTCAGTCACTTCCATGCTCTTCGTCGTTGGATCACGATCGTGTGGGCAAAAACTACACCTCATTTGGAGCTTCCTAGCTCCTTCTACCTATAAAAACACCTCCCCCTCCGAAATTCCGGATCAAATCCACCCTAAACCCTAGCCCCGCTCCTCTCCCCGCCGCCGGACACGTCCGGATGGAGCCGGACGCATCCACCCGCCGCAGCTGACGAACCGCAGCCCGCCACGTGGCCCCAGCCACCGCACGCCACCGCCGGCCCGCTCGGCCCGTGCGGGGCCCCCGCGGCCCGCCGCGCCCGCCGCCGCTCGCTCCCGTGGAGCGCCGCGCCGCCGCCCGGCGCCGTCCTCCGCCGCCTCGGCCGCCGTCCGCCGCCTCCTCCCGGCCCAGCTCCGGCCGCTGCGCCCCATCTCTTCGCCGCGCCCCATCGCTCCTCGCCGCCGCGGATCCGCCGCCCCGGCCCCTCGCCGGCCTTCCCCGAGCTCCTCTCCGGCCCCTCCCGACCAGCAGCTCCGGTGAACTCCGGCCTCGCCTCGGTTCGCGTGTCAGATCGGATCTGAGAACCCGAGGTTGACCCCCGAATTTTGCCAAAGTCCTCGATTATTTTGATATTATCATGCCTTGTTCTTCGTGTCATAACTTTGCACCCGTGGCTCCATTTTGGGCGTGTAGCATACCGAATTGTTCATCTCGATGAGTACATCATTTATATCATTGCATCATTTTCATTTGAGCTCATCTTGATGCCCGAAATGCTTTTGGAAGAGGGCTATGTGATGTTAGTTTCAGATTCTTATCAGAACATGCACTTTTGTCATTTTTTCCATGATTGATGTGTGCATCTTATGTACTTGAGCCCTACATGTGTTTTGAACTATGCCATGTCTTCTTTACAGAGGTGCTTGCCATGTAATTTTGTAATCAATGTGGTGACTAGCACAAGCATGCAAACTAGGCTTCGTGATGTTGCTGATTTTAGTCCCTGCTCTGCTGTTATTTTGATGCCATGTAAACTTGATGCTACAGAGAGATCCATGCATATTTTGAGATACTTCAGTAAGGGTGTTTTGAACATATGGTTATGATCTATCCATTCATGCCCCTGGTTGAAATTATGGATTAGTCTAGCATGTCATTTGCGTGCTCTACTTTTGCTACAAAATGTTTCCTGGCAGATTGTTTACATGTTATTCAATTTTGCCAAGGTTGTTGTAGTTGATCCGTGTATGCTATGATGTTTTTCTTGCCATGTATAGCTTCTATGCCATGTATTCTTGATGGATGCATGCTTAGTTTATCATGAAATGCTCTGTAGTGAGTGCATACAGCTCGTGAAGATGCCTTCGTAATTCTGTCAATGCCATGCTCTGTTTGCTGAATCTGTTAACGAAACTTGCTATGTTTACATGGGTGCCATCATATCTTCTGGTCCTTTTTGGCTCATGGTGACTAAGGGACATTTGATCTATGCTTTGAGTAGAATCATGCCATGTCTTGTTTTGCTATTATAAATTCCTGTAGCATGTTGATAACTTTCTCTGAACATTGCTTCGTGATGCTATTTATGCCATGACCAACCTGATATTTTTTGCATTTTCGCCATGCTTGTTTGAACCTGTTGTGCTGTGATTTAGCCGTAGCTCAGTGTTCCTCTTTTTTTAAGCATCTCCTGTAGATCACTGCCATATGCTTTGTTTTTATGTTGGGGTGTTGTAGCATAGTTTCTTGTTGCATGCTAAGTAGCGTCGTGCTGTTAATCGCAGATTTGTGCCTTTCTTGTGTTGCTTGCCATTTGCAAATCGTGCATCCGTTCCCGGTGATCCTTATATCGATTTCAACCGAAATCATCTCATATTTCCAGCAGCATGCTTGGTTTGCCAAGTTGATGGCTTGTTCATCCTTTTTCCTCCCAGAGCACGCATACGCATTGCATATCACATCTCGCATATCATGACATGTATTGCATCATGTTTTTTGACTATGTACTGCAAGGCAACAGCCTCACAGTCTTCTATTAAAACTCAAAGCAAAGTAGTACAAAGTTACAAAGTTAAGAGAGAGAAGGAGAGAGTAATACTTATAAAATAAGTGATTAGGGTAAGGAAGCTATCCAAGAGGTTAAACTATTCCTATATTTACATTTGATTCTATGAGCTAAAAGAGAGATGTCCTGCAAAAAATTCCTCCTCCATGCCCTGAAAGAAGGTGTTTCATTCCTGAAGATCTTCCCATTCCTTTGTATCCAAATATTCCAAGTGGCAGTGAATACTACCTCAGGGAAAAAAGGATGCCCAAAATCTCTCCTAGCATCAGAAGCCATGTCAAAAGTGGTCTGGTCTGGCTGTGGATTCCATGAAATACCCAGATAATTCCAGATACGTTGGCTAAAATTGCAGGCGAAGAATAGGTGTGCTTTGTCCTCATGTGATGCCAAATGGCATAGAACACAAGTGTCATCCTGTATGATCCAGTGCCGTCGCTGCATCATGTCTCTAGTGTTTAGACGATCCATCAGAAGGAGCCAACCAAAAACCTTAAACTTCAGAGTACAAGAACATTTCCAAATCCACTTAAAGATGGGGTCAACCACATTGTCCGAAAAGCATGACAAGTAGTATATCTTGGACTGATAGTCACCATTCTTGGAAGGCCATTTCCAGACATCTTTAACCCCTTCTTGAAGTTGAACCATATTAAGGAATACCTGAAGTTGATTGAACTCCTCAAAGGCCTCAACAGACAATGGTAGATGAAGGTTGTCAGATGGTTCGGGTAACTCCAAAATATCCTTGACTGTTAGAGTGTCATCAATGACAAAGGAGTGGAGTCTTGGAAATTGAAGCCGCATGTTAACCATTGTGTTGTTAAATTGCCAACGGTCAAGCCAGAAAATCACTGTATCCCCCGATCGTACTTGTGGAACAGCCAAGTTACAAAACTTATCATAGAGCTTGAGTACATCTCTCCACCAGAAAGAACCGCAGTTTTGCGTGACTTGGGGGGGCGCAGAAGCTTAATAAGTGTCCCAAATAAGAGATACCCATGGTACGTCCATCTTATTAAGGAACTTGAAAAGGTGCTTGATGAGTAAGGCATCGTTTTGAATGCCCAAGTCCAAAACTCCCAAACCACCACAAGTTTTAGGACGACATACCAAATCCCAAGCTGCCAAAGACTGCCGAGGCGTATCCGAGTTCCCTCTCCACAAGCATTGCCGCATAATCCGCTCGACCTGCTTCAATATACCCTGCGGTAATGAAAGGGTGCACAAGAAATATATTGGCATAGAACTTAGTACAGACTGTAAGAGTTGTAGCCGGCTGCCTTGATTCAAGAGACAAGAAGACGCAGATAATCGTCTTTCAATACGATCCACCAAAGGCAATAGATCATAAATTGTTGGCCGGGAAGTGCCCATTGGTAGGCCGAGGTAAGTGAATGGCATAGTACCAACATCACATCCAAGCAATGCAGCAACACGTGTGCCTTCATCATCAGTCATATTGATTGGTATCAAAGAGGACTTACTGAAGTTCACCCTGAGGCCGGTTGATTTGGCAAAGACATCAAGCATTTGTTTGAAAGCAATGAGCTGACTATCAACAGCTGGAAGACCGATGAGCGTATCATCAGCATATTGCACGATCGGATAGTCCATCGAGGTAGTTGGGATTGGCAATGTGAGAATATTCCTGGAGCACATCTCGTTTACAACCGATTGGAGCAAATCCACCGCGATCACAAAGAGCAATGGAGATAGCGGATCACCTTGACGAACACCTAAACGACAGACAAAATGATTACCAGGCACTCCATTCAGAAGGACTGAAGAGGATCCTGTCGATAGAATGCTGTCAATCCAACTAGTCCAACGGTTATCAAAGCCCTTACATTTCAAAATCCTAAGTATCAACTCATGCTCAATGGTGTCAAACGCCTTTGTGAAGTCTAGTTTCAGGAGAATGATAGGCCTTTTGGAAGCTTTGCATTGGTGTATGTATTCAAAACACCATGCCAAACAGTCCTGGATGGATCGACACCGAAGAAAACCATATTGGTTTCGGTGTATACATTTGAGGATCACCCCTTGAAGACGATTTGCCAAGAGCTTCGTTAAGAACTTTAAACAAGTATTGGTCAATGAAATTGGCCTAAAATCACCAATATATTCAGGGCTTAGTTTCTTCGGAACGAGGGTGATAAGAGACGTGTTTAGACACTCCAAATTACATTTCCCTTCATAGAATTTGTGCACCAGTTTCATAAAGTCATCCTTCAAAATATGCCAACATTTCTTTAAGAAAAGCCCAGTAAACCCGTCTGGTCCCGGAGCACGGTCGGTAGGCATAGACTTAATTACCGCATCCACCTCAGCATCAGTGAATGGTAAAGACAACTCCTCTAGACCATCAATGCGGGTAATTAATGTGTCTAGATCAAATCCCATTTGAATGCCTTTTGATTGGCCCATGCGCTGATTGAAATCAGCCCAGAACATTCCCGCCAACTGTTGATGGTCCGTGACCACATCCCCCTGCACCAACTTGATCGAGGAGATAGTATTCCTACGGAATCTTTCCGTAGCCATGGCATGAAAAAAATTTGAATTCTCTTCACCAACTTTGATGTTTCGTATCGTGCAACGTTGCTTCCAATAGATAAATTGCCAATGTAAGATATCCTCGAGATGCAATTTAACAATCCTATGAAAGTTGAACTCCGGCCAACTCAGAGGCCTAATTTCCTCAAGATTATCCAAAAAAATAATCACTTTATTACAATCAGCAATTAAAGCTCTGACTGTAGACAGATTCAAATGCCATTTCTTGAGAGCGTAGCGGAGGGACTTAAACTTAGCCGAAATTGTTAATGCAATCGACGATTTGACCACTGGCCTATTCCAAACCTCGGCAACACAGTCTGCAAACCCGGGCAAATCCACCCAATAATTTTCAAACCGAAAAACCTTTGCCTTGGGGATACAAGTGGCAATCGAGACAACACACGGAACATGGTCAGAGGCAGTGCGTGCAAGGGAAAAACCATTGTGTTGGGGTGTTCAGATGTCCAAGTGACCAAAGTGAAAAACCAATCTATCTGTTCAAGAAGTGGCGAGGTTTGCATATTCGACCATGTATATTGACGGCCCTTGATCGGTAACTCAATAAGGCCTAAGTGACCAATTATCTCATTAAACAAGAAGATATTGTTAGCATCACCTCCTGGAAGGTTGCGGTTCTCCAAAGATCTCATGAAGTTGAAGTCACCTAAAAGCAGCCAGTTCTGACCAAACTGAATATCAAGATTATATAGCCATTGAACGAATTCATCATGGGCAGGTCCCTGACACGGGCCATAAACAGAGACTAGAGTCCAAGTTTCTGAGGTGTGTTTGGATTTAAACTCCACGATGATCCCATAGGTTTTGGACTCAATTAAAGAACCTGTGAAAAAGGATGAATTCCAAACAACCACCATCCCAGCAGATGCACCATTAGAAGGTATGAAAACAAAATTATCAAAGCGACTCGGGCAAAACTTCCTAATGAATCGCTGATCCATTTGCATGCATTTAGTTTCCTGGAGACAGATAACAGAACAACCACTTTCATCTATCTTCTGCCTAACAGCAAGCTGACGAGCTTCAGAATTGAGACCACGAACATTCCAACATAGCACCTTCCACTCCTTAAAACTTGTCTGATTCATTACAAACCAAAAGGAAAAGCATAGTAAATAGGCCACGCAATGACCCACATTGATCCACACAGCAGACGATCAACACATAGTTTAGAACAAGAAAATAAAGATAAATGGCGATTACGGTACGCCATCGACCAGATCCCTGCAGGCTGTAATTAATCATCAGAACCTTGGCTGCTGCATGACTTGGCCGGATTAGCAACAAGCTTATCCGTGGAGATCTTCTCAGGTGCGATTCGAAGACGAGCACCAATGCGTTGAAGATCAGCAATAGCAGTTGGTGGTGGCACAGAAGGTTTGCTCTCAGACTGGGAGCTGCTGATCTTGCGTTTCTTCAGAATATGAGGCTTCTTGGGAGAAATACCATTAGTTGCTTTGCGGTAGCCGTTGTGGAGAGCACTCAGACGCGCACTGCGCCGAACCTCAGTGTCAACCATGATCTTTGTAGCCTGAGTCTTCCTTGCCCTCTTCAGAGTTACCTCAGGCACTGAAGAAAATTCAAATGCTTCAGAAACTGGGGCATCCAGATCATCAAAGCAGAGAGCTCTAGCAACTGGGCGTTTAACAGGAGCATTAGGCGCGTCCGAAGTAATGCTAAACGAAGACTCCGGAGCAGGCAGGAGTTTAAGAGGATAATCACTGCAGAGAACTTCAGAGGAGTGCTTACTGAGCAAAGAACCAATGTCAGACTTGAAAACAAACTGTGGGATGGTTGAAGACCATATGAAAGGCAACATCTTCTCAAAAGAACGTTGCCATTGCATCACAGGCGGCAAAACTGGTCCATAGATGGCGAGAACTTGCCCAATCAAGAGAGGAGGTTGTTGTGGACCCATTGGGGGCTGGAAGACAGCAACTTCAGCCTCATTGTCAATATTGTTTACTGATACATCTGAATGTTGCAGAACAATGGACTCCTGTGATTGTATTTCCTGAACATCATCATGCTGCACATCTTCCTGAACCTGATGCACTGCATTGTTTTGTTGCTCGATAACTGGTTGTGGCACATCATTCCATCCCAGTTCGGGGAATTCAGGCATAACCCAATTATGATTCTCAAAGTTCAGATTGCCAAGGAGGGGGTGTGGGTTGCCATTGAAGGGCATGGGGTCCTCATCTGCAGGAAGAACATCTGCAAAATCCGCTGACAAGATGTACACAGGAGCAGACCAAGAGATCCTAGCACCACCAAAGTCCGCATATTCTCTATAAGTGACAGAGCGAGGAACCAGAGTTGGCGCTGGAAAAGAAACATAAGCCAGCGAGCGGATAAGCATGGGGTCATCTTGGTGCCAATGGTGAAATCTACCGAAGGTGCTAATCACGTCCGCAAGGTACTGTGAGCGCCTATAATCCAAAGGAACACCAAGCAGCATAACCCATCCATGGCGAAAACCCTGTGTAGCTCTGTAATTTATTCCCTCATCATGCGGGATGAATCTAACGAATCTATCATTGCCCAGATTGAAAGGCGGATGATCCACAAGAGCTTGACGAGCCAGAGCACTACGGAAGCGAAAAAGCCCAACTCCTTGTATCCAAGGTTGGGCATCTAGAACTGCTCTACCCAGATCATTAACAACAAAGTCACTGACCATGTTCCAAAAGATTGCGATTTCTTCAGGCAGAGAGCTGGCTCGACAATGGCGATGGCATAGTCTTCATGCTGCCGATCAGGAGCCACCGCAGGCGCGAAGAAGGTACGGGGCAGACGCAGCTCGCCACCGTCGATGATGTCGAAGCCATGCGGAACAAAGTCCATAGGGTCCAGCGCAAAGGTTGCCATTGCCGACACCGAAGGAGAGAAGCTCTGAGCAGTAGAGATGGGCGGCGAAGCAGCGGGCGATGCAGCTGGCGATGAGCAAGGCGGAGGAGGCGATGCAGGCGGCGAAGGGGGAGGTTGAGGCATTGTGGGCGGTGACTCTACAGGCAGGGGCGGAATTGATGGGGTGGCAGGCTTGACAGGACTGGGCAGAGACCCAGCGGGACTAGCTATGGAGGAAATCGAGGCATCCAGCATAGAAAAACCCGCTGACCGGCTAGAATCGCCAGATTTGATCCGTGGGACCCAATTGTAAGTTGGTGAAGGATTAGAATCCGAACAGCCCTTTGCCCTATGCCCCAACCGAAAACATCTACGGCAACGTACCCTGCTGGTACACTCTTTGGTTAAATGAACCATGGACAAGCAGTTCTGACATTTCCACACATTAAAAACCATGTCATCAATAAATTCATTTAAATCAGATGAGATTCCAGATAATTCAGACGGTTGCAAATCAATATTTGCCTTGTTGCCGAAACCAGACGAAGATATACCAGAATGATTCTGGTTTGTTAGGGCCGGGGAGACAACCTGGGCCATGGGAAGCACCGGATGTGATGAATGGGCCGAAGAAGCATCATGGGCTGGGCTCAAAACTGATCCAACCAGCTCGTTCCCATGCACATGCAGATTGACGTCGATGGTGGTTGGCGTGGCCACAGGAGACGTTGCCGAAGAAATCTCACGAACGTTAACTGTTCCAAAAGTGATGGGTGGCTCAGCCACCGTCCATCGGAGTTCAGTCGCCGGCGGCGGGGGCAAAATAAGCCGTTCACGAGGAAGAACAGAATACCCAGCATGAGCAACAGCATCAACCAGACCAGGCGAAGCAGGATAACTGTACCCCTTGCGAACATTGTATTGCTGAAACGTTGCAAACGAAATTTTCTTTTTAGATCCAGATCCTGAACGCAGAGCGGACTTTGATGGTGGTTTGTGCATAGCGATCAAACCAAGAGAAGCACGCCTCTTAGAGGGACTGATTAAGATCCACTCAGCATCACATTCCTTCTTCCAAATAAGAAACTCACGTTTCCAATTAGGGCCACCATTCCCCCAAAGATGGAAGAAACATTTGAATTGTGGGCACGCAAAAGATCTCAATTGAAGAATAAGAAGGCAACCTCATTTGCATGAGACAATAAATGAAAATACCTTGTCTTTAATGAGCTGTACCGACAGATCAATTGCAGATCCACCAATTGCAGATTCCAAAGCCGCCGCCACTGAATCATCATTAAGACGAAAATTATGCCTGCTAAAAGACACGACCATAATAAAATGGCTCGAGTCGTCCACTGGATGAATGCATTGTCCACACGATCTGAAAACGTCCTCCGCAAAAGCCACACCTCTAGAAAAATCCAGATCTAAAGTTGATCCCCCTTGATGACCCATGGGAGATGGGTATAAGAAGAGAGATCATATGACGCCGGAGATGATGCGTGGAGAAAGACCAAGATTTAGAGGTTGGAGAGGGAGATCGCCGGAGAACCTAGGACGCCGGGAGGGAGAGGTGGGTGCGCCACCATTCTCACCACAGGATTAGTTAACCCCAATTGCATCATGTTGCTTGTGCATTGCACCGTGATTTATTGTGGTTCCTTTGCTTGTGTTCTTGCTTTGGGTAGAGCTGGGAGACGAGTACGTGCATGAGGAACCTGTTGAGTAGGCTAACGAGGATCAAGCCTTCGACAACTCTGAGAACCTTGCAGGCAAGATGACCATACCTTCGATATCACTTCTATCTTTGCTTTGCTAGTACTCGCTCTACCGCTATGTTAGCTCTACCTGCCACTGTTTATCATGCCTCCCTATTGCCATGTCAAACCTCTAACCATCCTATCCTAGCAACCCGTTGTTTGGCTATGTCACCGCTTTTGCTCAGCCCCTCTTATAGCATTGCTAGTTGCAGGTGAAGATGAAGTTTGTTCCTGGTCGGAACATGGATATTTTGGGATATCACAATATCTCCTATTTAATTAATGCACCTTATATACTTGGTAAAGGGTGGAAGGCTCGGCCTTATGCCTGGTGACTTGTTCCACTCTTGCCGCCCTAGTTTCCGTCATACCGGTGTTATGTTCCTTGATTTTGCGTTCCTTACGCGGTTGGGTGATTTATGGGACCCCCTTGACAGTTTGCTTTGAATAAAACTCCTCCAGCAAGGCCCAACCTTGGTTTTACCATTTGCCACCTAAGCCTTTTTCCCTTGGGTTTTCGCGAGCCCAAGGGTCATCTTTATTTTAACCCCCCCCCCCCCCGGGCCAGTGCTCCTTCGAGTGTTGGTCCGAAACGCGCAGACTGCGGGGCCACCACGGGGCAACTCGAGGGCTGGTTTTACTCGTAGGCTAACCTACCCGGTGTGCCTTGAGAACGAGATACGTGCAACTCCAATCGGGATTTGTCGGCACATCGGGTGGCTTTGCTGGTCTTGTTTTACCATTGTCGAAATGTCTTGCGAACCGGTATTCCGAGACTAATCGGGTCTTCCCGGGAGAAGGTATATCCTTCGTTGACCGTGAGAGCTTGTGATGGGCTAAGTTGGGACACCCCTGCAGGGTATATTATCTTTCGAAATTCGTGCCCGCGGTTATGAGGCAGATGGGAGTTTGTTAATGTCCGATTGTAGATAACTTGACACTTGACTTCATTAAAATGCATCAACAGCGTGTGTAGCCGTGATGGTCTCTTCTCGGCGGAGTCCAGGAAGTGAACACGGTTTGAGTTATGCTTGACGTAACTAGTTTGAGGATCACTTCTTGATCACTTCTAGCTTCTCGACCGATGCGTTGCTTCTCTTCTCGCTCTCACTTGCGTATGTTAGCCACCATATATGCTTAGTGCTTGCTGCAGCTCCACCATATTACCCCTTTTCCTACCTATGAGCTTAAATAGTCTTGATCTCGCGGGTGTGAGATTGCTGAGTCCTTGTGACTCACAGATACTACCAAAACAGATGCAGGTGCCGAGGATGCCAGCGCAAGTGGCACAACTGAGCTCAAGTGGGAGTTTGATGAGGACCTTGGTCGTTACTATGTTTCGTTTCCAGATGATCAGTAGCGGAGCCCAGTCGGGACGATCGAGGATCTAGCATTTGGGGTTGTCTTCTTTTCATTTGGATTTGACCGTAGTCGGTCTATGAGTGTATTTTGAATGATGTATGATCTTAATTATGTATTGTGTGAAGTGGCGATTGTAAACCAACTCTCTTTATCCCATTCTTGTTCATTACATGGGATTGTGTGAAGATGACCCTTCTTGCGACAAAACCACTATGCGGTTATGCCTCTAAGTCGTGCTTCGACACGTGGGAGATATAGCCGCATCGTGGGTGTTACAATAAGGAATAGGAAGAGGCATGTAAAGACCATGGGGTTGAGCTTTTGACTTAGGTTTGCGACATGTAGAGCATCGGTTGGTGAAACGTGAGACGTCGCGGAACATCTTGGGCCAAAAGTAGTTCTTGAAGAGCATGGAGAATATCTTGTCACGTCCAAAGTGTCCCATGAGTCCGCCTCCATGAGCATCTTGCAAAAGGAGCAAACGAAGAGAAGACTCGGGAATGCAAAATTTGTTATCTCTCATAAGATAATCATCCTTGATGTAATATTGTTCCCAAGATGTATGCGTCAAACATTTTGCATAAGGAATAGCAAAAGTAGGATCATGCGCATACAAGACTTTTATGTGCTCAAAGCCAATGACATTCAATTCAAGTTTAGTGACAAGCGTGCATATGCAGGAAAGAGCATCCGCCACTACATTTTCCTTACCTTTGATGTACTTGATGTCATAAGGAAAAGACTCAATGAATTCACTCCATTTAGCATGATGCTTGTTCAACTTAGTTTGTCCTTTTAAGAACTTAAGCGTTTCATGATCGGTATGAATGATAAATTCATGAGGGCGAAGATAATGTTCCCATTAATGCAAAACTCTCACTAAAGCATATAGCTCTTTATCATAGATGGGGTAATTGAGTTGCGCTCTGGGAAGTTTCTAACTAAAGTATGCTATGGGGCGCTTCTCTTGCGTTAACACACCTCCTATGCCATTACCACTAGCGTCACAATGAATTTAAAAAGGTTTTTCAAAGTTGGGTAATGCAAGCATGGGAGAATGAGTAAGCAAATTCTTAATCTCATTAAATGCGGTATCTTGGGATGGTCCCCAAACAAATGGCGCATTTTTCTTACTCAAAGAATGCAAAGGTGAAGCAATGGTGGTAAAATCCTTCACAAAGCAACGATAGAAACCGGCTAAACCAAGAAAACTATGCACTTGTTGCAAGTTTGTTGGTTGGGGCCAAGTTTTAATTGCATTGATCTTAGATTCATCTACATGAACACCCTTAGAAGACACAACAAAACCCAAGAAATAAAGCTTGTCAACACCAAAAAGGCATTTGTCCATATTAGCAGAAAGTCACTCTTTCCTAAGGGTTTGCAACACGGTTCGAAGATGGGTGACATGACCTTTGAGGGATTTGCTAAAGACAAGAATATCATCAAAATATACCACAACAAATACACTAATATAGGGACGAAGAACAAAGTGCATAACTCACATGAAAGTACCGAGTGCTTCGGATAAACCCATGGGCATAAGTAGCCATTCATATAAGCCAAATTTGGTCTTAAATGCGATTTTCCATTCATCACCTTCTTGGATGCGTATTTGATAGTAGACACTCTTAAGATCAATTTTTAGAGAAAATGGCGGCTCCGCTAAGCTCATCGAGCATATCATCTAAGCATGGAATAGGGTAACAATATCTAACGGTGATAACATTGATGGGATGGTAATCGGAAACCATGCGATAAGTATCGTCTTTCTTTGGAACAAGTATGATCGGAACGACACAAGGGCTCAAGCATTCACGTACTTGACCGTTGTCGATGAGTTGTTGTACTTGCCGTTGGATCTCCTTAGTTTCCTCGGGGTTGACGCGGTAGGGAGCCTTGTTAGGAAGAGGTGCTCCAGGGATGAGGTCGATTTGGTTCTCAATGCCTCGTAGTGGAGGTAGACACGGAGGTAGCTCATCGGGGAAAACATCTTGGAATTCCTGCAAAAGAGAAGACAACACTAAAGGTAGATCGTGAGAGGTGTTGGTTTTTGGTGCCTCGTCCTTGCACACAAGGACATAGTGCATAACACTTGATGGGTTCTCACACACGTCTCTCATCTCACTTTTGGTGGCAAATAGGACTAAGTTTTTCTTGTCGCTCATCACGGAGGCACTCGATTTTGGCTTATGGCGCTCACTCTCTTTTGGGTGGGTCACTCTCTCATTCTTTTCTCCATGATGGGTGGGTTGCTTGTCTGCCATCACTTGACTTGGAGACGTAGGTCGTAGCACATACTCCTTCCCTTTCATCTTGAAGCTATAGTGATTGGTACGCCCGTTGTGGATGACGCCGCGGTCAAATTTCCATGGTCAACCAAGAAGGAGGTGGCAAACGGACATCGGGACGACGTCACACTCCAAAGTGTCTTCATATGCTCCAATTTTGAAGGAGACTTTGACCGTATGCTCAACTTGTATAGTGCCGGAATCGCTTAGCCATTGAACCTTGTAGGGGTGCGGGTGCTTCGTCTTGACCAATTGGAGCTTGGAGCATAGTTCTTCACTTGCCAAGTTGTGACAACTTCCTCCATCGATGATGACCTTGATGGACCTCCCGTTGATGCTGGCCTTGGTGTGGAAGATATGGCATCTTTGGTCTTCATCTTGTTGATTTTGAAGAGTCAAGACTTTGGAGACAACGAGAGTGGGGCTCGAATCTTCATCACAAAAGACTTGATCATCTTCATCTTTGTTCAAGCGCCGGTGCATGGCCACTTGCTCAAGGGCTTCCATCTCCTCTTCACTCATGGAGTCATAGGTTCCGTCGTTGTTGAGGATCATGGTGCGCTTGTTGGTGCACTTAAAGGACTTGTGGCCTCGGCCGCCGCATGTGAAACACTTGATGGAACTTGTCTTGACGGTCTCATCGGTTGGAGTAGATGATGAAGCGCACGGCTTGAAGTTGCTTGTGGTAGGGAGACGACTAGAGGTGGTCGAAGGTTTCTTGTAACTCGACTTGTCGCCGTTGCTTGTAGATGGCTTGCTTGAGGTAGAAGATGTTGGAGTCGTTGAAGCTTGGGTGTTGGAGAAGTTGTACCTCTTGGACGAGTACTTGGCATACTTGAAGTCATCTTGCACTTGACGTTCCACTTTGGTAGCTTGATGCACGAGCTCAATGAGGTTGGAGTAGGGTTGGAAGTCGGCAATCTTCTTGATGGGATGATTGAGGCCATTCAAGAAACATGCCATAGTTTACTCATCATCTTCCGTGACATTGGCTCTTATCATGGCAATCTCCATTTCCTTGTAGTATTCTTCAACACTCTTTGTACCTTGCTTGAGGAGTTGGAGCTTCTTGAAGAGATCGCGGTTGTAGTAGGTTGGCATGAAGCGTGCTCACATGACATCTTTCATTTCCTCCCATGTGGTGATTGGTGGTTCTCCTCCTGCTTCTCGGCGTTCAAGGACTTGTTCCCACCATATGAGCACATAGTCTTGGAACTCAAGGGATGCCATAGCGATCTTCTTCTCTTCCTCATAGTTGTGCAAATGAAAGATTTGTCGACCTTCAATGCCCATGATAGGTACTCTTCGGGATCATTGCTTCCATTGAACTTGGGCATGGTGAACTTGAGCTTGCCATAGCGCTGCTCTTCATGGTGTTGGGGTCGAGGGTTATGATGACGCCCTTGACGTGGAGGATTATCAACCCCATGTTGCTCTTGGCATGGAGGATTTCCATTTTCGTCTTGCTCTTGATGAACTTGAGGTTGTGGAGGAGCTTGTCGAGCTTGTGGAGGAGCTTGAGGAACTTGACGATGCACTCTTGCTTGGTAGTTTCACTCTTGAATTTCTTCGCGTAGTGCTTCCTCTTGATTGCGCCTATCTCGATTGTGGTTGGCAATGGCTCGACTTGATTCTCGGAGGGCACGTTCACTACAAAAAAAGACACAATCGTGACATTTTGGGCTGAACGAAAATCTTTTATGTCATACTTATGACACTTCTATGAGCATAATTGTGACAAAACCCAGTATCATCATAGATGTGGTGGGCTCCTACTTCTATGACAAAAAATCATGACAGAAAATGGGCTTTTCGTCCTGGGCGGCCCGGAGACGCAGCTGCATGACATTCTTTGGGCCGTCCATGACAGAAAAAACCGTGGTAGAAGCGAGGGCGAGGAAAATATCGGGGTGTTCCCGGTTATGGTGGGTTTGCGTGTTTCTCTCATACACGCACGCGCGTGGGTGAAAGGCGTTGGGCTCTAGCTGAACCTGAGTGAGGCGTTCGCCTACTGAACCCAAGCGATTGCACTGCAGGCTATGCGTTACTGAACCCGAGCGATCGATCGATGGCTGTTAACTGAACCCGATTGAGCGATTCCTTCGCTACTGCTACTAACTGAAGCCGATCGAACCCTGCTGCCTCCTTCCCTTGATGAATAGTGAGCGTTGTTGTGGGGGTTTGGATGAACAGTTCCTGGTGGGGGTGGATGAACAAGACCCCATGGTGTTGCCTCTGGATGAATAGGACCCCGATCGATCGAGCCAGTTGGGGCTGGATGAACAGGACCCCGTGGAGGGCTAGATGAACAGGACGACCCCGTGGAGGGCTGGTTGAACAGTAGCCGGTGGAGGGCTGGATGAACAGTAGCTCGTGGAGGGGTGGTTGAACAGGAACCCGTGGAGAGGGCTGGTTGAAAAGTAGCCGATGGAGGAGCGCGTGGTGGAGGCTGGATGAACATGAGCCCGTGGATGAACAGTCGTTGGTGGAGGCTGGAGGAGGTCGACGATGGATGAATAGTAGCCCATGGAGGCTGGAGGAGGTCGATGGTGGAGATGAACAACATCCCGTGGAGTCCCGTTTTGCGGTACGCCACACCCCTCCCGATGAACAGGACCCACGTTTCGACCATAGCACTCCAAAACAAGTCTTTTTCCTCCGTTTTGCGATATGCCACATAGCTCCCGGTCAACAGGACCCTGTTTCGACCGTAGGAGGTCCAACAGAAGTCTGTTTCCTCCGTTTTGCGGGAAGCCAGACCCCTCCCGATGAACAGGATCCCATTTCGACCGTGGTCGGTCGAACACAAGGCCGTTTCCTCCATTCTGCGGTACGCCAGGCCTCGTTTCCATCGGCTGTTTTGTCCAAGCCCCCCCCCCCCTCTCGATGAACATGACAATGCATTCCATTCTGACCCAGCCGGTTGGCTCCCCATGAACATGACGACGACGCAGTTTCTCTGTTCCGACCCAGCCATGTACACGAGCCCTGGCCTTACGTATGTGTGAGTAGGTGAGACCTCACCCGTATGTACGTACGTGGCCGTATTTACTTTCTTTCACCCTGGTCGTTGTACGTACGTGTACATGCTACGTGCGCGCCTCTACTACGACACGTGCGCGCCTCTACATTGACTAAATACACGTTCGTGACCAGAATGACAATGCTATGTACACTTCGACTAGGTGGGTCCCGACTGTCAGGCACTTCCTTGCGTGCGAAGATGTAGCTGGTGGGTCCCAGCAATCAGGGGGCGAATCATTTTTTGCCTGTAATATGGACGCACTTCCTTGTGTGCGAAGATGGAGCTGGTGGGTCCTGGCAGTCAGGGAAGAAAACATTATTTTTCAGGGTAAAAAGGATGCAGTTGCATGCATGCATCCATGGGTGTGGTGCGTCCCCACTATCAGCCTCTCACGTACAGTCATCTTCCGATGACTCTCGTTTGTTGACTATGTTGACCACACCGTGCCGAGCGCACCAAGGCCGATGGACGACAGCGAGGCCCGAGACTGGAATGACCCGGAGATGGGGAAGACGCGGTAGTGGAGTCGCAGATGGAGAGGAGTGGGAAACTTGACTGGCTCGAGTGCGCGGCAGCACTGCCGCCCATCGGAGACAGGAGTAAGAACAGAGGTTGAAGAAGGAGCACGGCTGTTGAATTAACATCCAATGGTCCAGCTGCTAGAATCATTTGTTGATTAAGTTGACAAAGCCCTGCGTACATGTCTGCTTAGTAGGCCCACAAGTCAGCCACCAAATCTGCCGGGTCCCAGCTGTCATCGGGAGGAATAGTTTTTTCGCATAACAAGGAGGCACTTCCTTCCGTGCGAAGATATAGTTGGTGGGTCCCTGCTATCAGGGGGAGGAAACAACTTAATAAGGAGGAACTTTCCTTGCGTGCAACCATGGACCTCGTGGGTCCCAACCGTCAGGCTCTCACGTACAGTCCTCTTCCGATGACTCTTGTTTGTTGACCACGCCGCGCCGAGCGCGGCGAGGCGGTGGACGACGGCAAGGCCCCCAGACTAGAACGACCCGAAGATGGGGAAGACGTGGCAGTGGAGTCACAGATGGAGGGGAGTGGGAAACTTGACTGGTTCGGGTGCGGGGTGGGCCTACACTCGACAAAGAATAACAGGAGGTGCGGAGTGGAGAGATGGCCTGGCCATCAGCGGGGTAGCGTTTCGCTGCGAGGCGCGCAAAACAACGCCGAAGGCTGGAGCAGGCGGTCCCGACAGCGCTGGGGGAACAACACGAGAGATTGAAAAAGAATGCCGGCCATTGGATGTAAATCCAACGCCTTGCTTATGCTTTGACCTACTGGCCCACATGTCAGCCAGTGCATTGGTTTTTTAGTCTATTTGGTGGGCTGGGTGAAACAATGATGTAGCATTTATGCAGCCCTTTATATATATGGTAGAATTTAAAGCCCATTTGCATTTTTCTCGAAATCCATGGACTTGCTAGGATGGGTGAAAATATCATGTTGGGCTGGACGGAGAAATGTTATAAAAACATAAACACATGATTGCATGTCTATTACTGTATTGGTCAGTAAAATCTTTGTAAGCTTATGTAGGCAATCACTAGGAGTTAACTTGCCAAGTTATATATAAACAATTATTATTATTATTTTGTAAGAACTTTCAATTTACGAAATAAAATATCATTTTAATTTGATGAGTTAATAGGACGTGGGGTATTATTATTTTTAGGCCAGACGTGGGACACTTGAGTTGGTTCTAGGGAAAAGTACTAGGAGAAAACTCAGTTTACATCAAAAAAGAAAGTGAAAGAAAATTCAGATATAGGATTAATGAAAACAAAAAATAAAGGAAGTGGGAAGGTCTATAAAATGGTTGGACGAACGACAGGTTTAACGGAACCTTATGTTGTTTCTATTATATATATATATATATATAATAAAATAAGATATATATATATATATATATATCTTATTATATAGATATATATACACTATTATAGAAGGGAAAACATAGGTTCGGTTTTGCATTATTATAGAAAAATAGAACTGAGTTGTGCATCGTCTTGAAAAAACAAATATAACTTGGGTTGCTGATGTTATAGACAAGCTAGGTTGGGAGGCCCAGAGGCCACTTGATCCAAAAAAGTTGAAACATGTCGTGGGTTGCCCATGTTAAACAACAAAACCTAGGCCATGGACCTGGTGGGCCCGGGACTGTCAGCCTCTCGACGAACAGTTGTCTCCCGATTCCTCTTGTTTTGCTGACCATGTTGGGAACAACAGACGGCGGTGCCGCGGCAAGAGCACCAAGGCATAGGACAACGTCGAGACCGCGGACCGAACGAACCGGAGCGGGGGAAGACGCAGGTGGAGGGGAGTACGAGGGTTGACTTCTTCGGGTGCAGGGTGGCCGATGGAGCTCCTTGGTATCGTTGTCTTCTTTCATGTTAGCGTAGCAGGAGTTGATGATGGTCTTGGCAAGGTCAACCATGGAGTCCTTCTCCTGCCCATTGCCGATGATCTTGTATTGCTTCTAGATGTCGACGAGCTTGTTGCACCAGATAGCTGAATGAATCGTCACGTTCTTCCTTCTCTCCACTGTAGCAAAGGTGCAACGGTGCTGCAGATGAAACGGGTGAATGCTCCAGAACTTCTGATGGCCCTACAGGAGTGGTAGACAAGAACCTCGTCCCGCACGCATACCTGGGCGACTGCGATCCGCTGGTCCCTGTCAGGAGACGAATGGATGGGCACAAGGTCTAGTCCTGTGACCTTGTGTTTTCTCGTCCTGTAGGTACTGCTTGAACTCGGCGAGGCAGAGCTTCACCGAGTCCGGATCGTTGGTGTACATCACATTCAACTTGGTGCCGCCATGGGACTGAACGGAGAACTCAAAGGTGAACTCCTTGCTGAAGTCCATATCCAGCAGACTCACCCCTCGGATCGCCATTGGAGTCTCTTCAAGTGAACGAGTGAGTAGGCGGTAGTAGCAGTTCGTTTTTAAGCTCTTGGGGAACTTGATTCAATAGTAAACTGAGTGTGTATAGGCACCAAGAGTTACTACCCCTCCATCACTCGTTGCACGCTCGGCAGAATATGCACCCTCGACGCATTCAAACGCCTCCATTAAGAAACCTATTCCGACCTCACACGTCGGTTCACGAGCGGGTCTGTATTGGTAATGTAATAACACTGTTAGTGGTCACTTTACTTAAATTTAATTAGCTTTAATTAAAATGTATTCTTAAAACAAGCAATGCATTGGGTCGTTCTATCAGTGCCACAGGATTAACATGCACAACAATTAGATTTATTATTCTCAGGACGCGCATGATCAGCACATTCGCCGCACTTTCACACAGACAATACTACAAAGTTTGAACAGTTTGTTATGGTTGTTGTCCTCTGCATCATCATGCCATGTTTCCCACCTTGCGAGATTCATAACCAACAAATAAGATTCAAATAATAAGTACAACAAAGATACCTACACATCTCATTGATTCCCAGCTTCCAAGATTCAGAACCAACAAATAAGATTCCAATAATAAGTACAACAAAGATGCCTACACATCTCATTAATTCCCAGCTTGCAAGATTTAGAACCAACCTATTAGAGCCTTTTGATAAAGTGAATATCGGGATTAAATCCATCTTGGCTAGCCGTGTTATACAACCAAGAACTTGGTGAATGCTCTTGACCATCACAACATCTGTAGTAGAGTATTCCTGCTTGCACAGATACGAAAGAGCATGGATTTAGGACTCTAGCAGCCGTAGAGATGGTTGTACAAACATTGGCCTTTTCTTTTGGCCACCAATACTATCTATGTTCCTGATGCGTCAATCTTTAACGCATCCCTTAAAATTACTATAATAGTGGCACTAGTTGAAGCAAACTTTATTTCCAAAACGAGAAAAGATTGTGATAGAATAGCTTTATTTAAAAAATACAATGTTGGCACAGCATGACAAAGCACAATCATGTTGATAAAGGACAATACTAACTGGTGTGAGGGGCCCTATGCCACCACGACTCGATCTGGTGAACCTGCAACTCCACTCGGAAGAGGTCAACCTACAGATCCATGATTCAATTCATGTGCCTTTTTCTGCAGTTCACCTGAAATGAAGCAAAGATTGCATCATTCAGCTAGCAAGAAGTACTTGCTCTCGTGAGCTGACAGGTTCTTCTTTAGTAGTTGCACTAAAATTGAGCAACATTAAGGTTGGCTGTCATGTTCATGTAAGGTGCAACTATAATTTGCTTATCCTTTTGTGCAGTTCCACTAAAATAAAGTGCCATTGTGGTGACAGTGACGAGTCATCTTGCAAAGGCTAATAAAATGTTGCACGAGATTACCAACAGAATTTGACAGAGATTTTGGGAACTCTAGTCACCATTTTGTGCAGTTCCGCCAAAATTGAGAGATGTTGCCCACGTGACATTTTAGTTGAACTGCATAAGACACTCATTCCAAAAAAAGTGTTTTGTGCAGTTCACCAAAATGTCACAATAGCAACAAGGTGAAATGGATATCCCTATCTACACAAAAAGATAGAAAGTAAATAGTTGCTGGTCAATAAGAATATACGAAACATACACGAAATGAAAAGAAGCTTCTTAATTATGTTCATGGAAATCACGCAAGGGCAGTAGAAAATTTAAAACGTCAGCAATGCTTCATGTTACAGGAAGCATTACGATCAACTATGACATTCATCAAATATGGGATTACTTTAATGGTGGCATTGCTTCTTTACCAGATACTGTAAATCAATATCAGCTAAAGAGTTGGTTTAAGGGCATGGGACCGTGGGGACACCAGGTCACTCAGCAGCGTAAAGAAGCAACTTACTTATTATACTGGGGGTAACAGCAGGAGTACCATTTGTTAACACAATTTAATTGCATCATATCACTGGAGGCATTAGATTAACAATAACACTGGTTAGACATGTCCTTAAGGTAACAGTGTGATCGCTTTATTTTACATGCGCCCTTACATTAAGAACAGCAAAAGGTTGGCATAAGGACATGCGATAGTGGACGCATCAGCGCAATGTACCTACAAGGAGGCATAAAGTGGTGATGCCGAGTTTTTTCGTGCTCTGTGAGGGCAGCAAATCTAATCTTGGAGAACTTTTACTCTGTGAGGGCAGCAAATCTAATCCTGGAGACCTTTTACTATGTGAGGGCAGCAAATCTAATCATGGAGACCTTTTACTATGTGAGGCAGCAAATCTAATCCTGGACATACTCTGTTGACTTGTCCACCAACCGCCACTTTCTATCATTTTTTCAACCAATAATAGATCTGTTCATTATCCAGTTTGTACTGAGTTTTCCCATTATTTCCCTTTTCAACCAAGAGACCGGTTGGGTATCCGGTCTCTACTACTTCCGCCCTGTTATTTCCTCTTTGAATCAAGTCCTAGATTCATGCTATGATTTCCCCCCTTTCTTCGTTGTTTGAACCAAGTCCTAGATTCAAATGCATGAAGTAGCTTTACCTCTAATAATAATAAAAATTTAGGTGGATTTGGAAGAGCTGATGGAAGTAGAAAAAGATGCACATGCAGACACGTGGGAGCTGGGGCAGTAGAGCAAGTCCGCTTTCGAAGAACTTGTACCTGAGGTTCGTCGGGATGTCGGTGGCGGCAGGTCCGATCTACGCACAATACGACAGGGAGGAAGAAGGGTCGGAGGACCTCCCGAGCCAGCGCTGTTTCAGAGAGAATGACACGGGCAGAGGATCGGGCCCCGCTGGCAGCTGTGGGTTTCCTTCCTCGGCGGCGATGATCACATGAACGATGCACCTTTTAGTCCTCTACACACACTGGTCGAAGGGATCCGGCCGGATCTGTGACCAACGGTGAGCACAGAGAAAATGTCGCTACCGTTGTCTTATTTAGATCTGGAGAGGATGAGATAATGAAGAGAGCAACCCTAGTAAAGCAAGCGCTCAGGCCCCTGCGTACATATATAGTGGAGTGATTATGTTTTTCTCTCCACAACAAGCGTTTCAATTTGTGTACGCGGCATTAAAGAAAAGAAACTCTCTATTTAAGGTGACTAACTGTACGACTCCTACTTACTACTAGTAGTAGTACTAGTATTGTTCACTTGTGCTCCCCAGCCCTTCATTCATTGAACAACCCCATGGGTCAATAAGCATACTGTACTAGTATTTATATAGAACGGACAAGCTCAAACTATTTTCGCATAGTTAAAAGTTGAGGGCGGGGCTTTTCCCGGGCAGTACGCGCGACAGTTTTCGGGTAGGCGGTTTGACAGAGAGGCGAGGAGGGTGTGAGGGAGTGGCGGATTCAAACTTACTGCTGGAAAGGTCGGGTTGTGCGATTTGACAGCACGTTACTGCTGGAAAGACTTGTGATATGACTACTCACTATAATCATGAATTACTAGCGCTATGACCGTGGTGATGCCCCCCTTCCGTTCCGCACTCTAATCTGGTGCATGACACGTCAACCCGGACGCTGGCTCTCCCACATGTCGGTGAAGTACGTAGTAAGAAGGAGCAAAGAATGATGCGGGATATACTACTAACTACTCACGTCAGAGGAGTGCGAACCACGGCAGCCCAGTGAACCAGCAGTGCGAAGTGCAAACCACAGCAGCCCAGTGAACCAGCAGTAGAAAACAATGTGGTGATATGGCCATAAAAAACAATGTGCTACAGTCTAGACTGTAGCATGTACACTACTACTCCTCTTTGTTTGGATCCCTGAGTTAGAGCTAGTTTGGGTTGAAATAGCCTCAAATTATCGAAACAGGAGGAGTTAGTTTGAGCTAGTTTGCTCTAACCCAGCTATAAAAACTAGCCCGGTGGAGTGGTTCTAATTGGGTTAGTTATCCTTGGGCCCACTAAAATAGAACTAAAAAAATCTCCCCTGCCTGCACCGGACCGCTCCCCCCCCCCCCCCCCCCCGCCCCGCCCCCCTCGCACGACTCATTTCTATTCCCCATCGGGCCGCCCGCCCAAGCACCGCTCTGCCGCTCACCCTCTCTCTCCTCCGGCCGCCCTCTCCCTCCGGCCTTCGAAGGTTGCCCCGCTCCCCCTTCACCGGTCGTTTTTCTCCCTCTATCGCGCGCGGCGGTGGCGCATCTACCAGGGAGGTCGCAAGAGGGGTGAATTTGTTCATTCCTTCCCTGTCTCACAGCCATATCATTGATCTTGCTCACTCTAGCGCTAGTTATGATTTGGAAAAGTAGATCCTGATCAAACTTGGTATAGATTTTTGGTGCACACATGGAATTATTTGATGCTGCTTGAGGAGGTAATAAATCTTTCTAGAGGCCCAAAGATTTAGTTCACCATTCTAGGTATTTCAGTTTCAGGCTTGCATTATTCCTAGAGGCCCAAAGATTCAGTTCACCTTTCTAGGTATTTCTGTTTCAGGCTTGCAATATTTTTAGAGGCCCAAAGATTCAAGGTATTTCAGTTTCAAGCTTGCAATATTTCTAGAGGCCCAAAGATTCAGTTCACCTTTCTAGGTATTTCAGTTTCACGCTTGCATTATTTCTAGAGGCCCAGAGATTTAATTCACCTTTCTAGGTATTTCAGTTTCAGGCTTGCATTATTTCTAGAGGCCCAAAGATTAAGTTCGCAGTCGGCGACAAGCGGCCCTGCTACCCATGCCGATGTCGACCTAAACTCGCAAGCGCCAGCGTCGGAGGGTTTCCTGGGGCTTTGGCTCTACAGAGCATTCCTCCAGAGCGACGATGAAGAGCTCCTCCCTGGGTGCGTGAGGGGCTCCGGGCTCCCTCCCTATCGTGAATGACTTCCGTGATGAGTTAGCTCATGCTTTGTTTCATGGAGTGTATTTTTTTGTGAAGCTTCATTGACGACTTGTATGTTTAAGTGGGATATCTCATTTGTATGGACAAAGTAAAATTTATCATGTTTTGCATGCTTGATTTGTAAAGATGGTTCGTTTATGTCAACTGTGAGCGGGAGGAAGCCACAGAAGAGCCTGCCACACCAAATCCGGCAGGAAATAGGGTCCAAAGTAGTCAAATCATTGAGAAAGAGCATTTATTGTCAATCTAACCCTGCCATCCATACACCTCTTTCGTTTAGAGTTAGTTCAGGGTTAGTTCAGGGTTAGGATCTAACTCTAACCTCTAACTGAGTTAGAGTTCTCCTCGTCTCGGTTCATCGCCATCATACTTTCCCCATTCCTGTGTTTTCAGTATGTTGCGAATCAAAGAGGCCCTTTTTTGCGGGGAAAATCAAAGAGGCCCTTAGACTGGTTTAGGTCCGGTCATTTTTTATAAACGTGGTATGTCCAAAATTTAATGGATGTGCTCCGGTTTCTACAAAATAATCCGGTTTCATGTAGTAATTCATTTATTTATTTATTCTTTGGCGGGGGGTTTGCATGTAATTCATGAGGTCTAAAATGTATAAAGTACCCCGGCATATGCTCCGAGTCGTGCATGCACTACGACCCAGATGCTCTATGTCCCACATGTCGGCGAACGGGAGCACGTGAAATAGCCTAGGAGTACATATAGGAGGATAAATGCATGAAAAAATATGTATTGTGAAGCGTAGTTGTGGTTCGAAAAGGAGATCTAAAGTGATGACAGCTATAGGTCGCACGCACCCAACTAGTGGTACTAGACATACGACTATTTTTTTTCCTAAAAAAAGAGGTACGAGTGCTCAGTACTCCTATTCTATCAACACGAGTCCCATATGACAACAGTGTGCGTGCTATAGCTAGCTCTTCTCCCTCGTTTCTCTCTTCTAATTCTAAACTCGGCCGACGCTCGGTGGGTGGGGTGGGTTTGCTCAACTGCGGCCCCACCTCACAGTGAAAACATTATGACTGGAATAAAAAGGCCATATACTCCCTTCGTTCCTAAATATAAGCCTTTTTAGAAACTATTTCAAATGGAATACAACATAAAGATGTATGTAGACATATTTTAGAGTGTAGATTCACTCATTTTGCTCCGTATGTAGTCACTTGCTGGAATCTCTAGAAAGACTTATATTTGGGAACGGAGGGAGTACTATACTAATAGAACATTAAGGCCACGAGGCGATGCAGTGTTGGTTATAGGAGGCAAGAAGAAGAGATGCATCCATCGACGACGTCCACCTCCTCGACTGTCGACCTGCACATCCATGTCTATGAGGAAATTGTTTACATAGGCCACAACAAGGCAAGCGAGGACAGAAAGACGTTGGCCTTCTTCTAGCAGCTGGAAGATTTCCTCATAGACATGGATGTGCAGGTCGACGGTTTCTTGCATGACAAGGCATTGCGCGGCGAGCGCGGCCTCGAGGTGCACATTCTTTGTCGCGACCTCCGGCACCTGCAGGGCCACCAGGGCTTGAAAGAGTTCGTCACCATGGAGGCTGATGAGGGTGGAAGGCAATAGGGAGCCTGGGCGTGCGGGCTGGAGCAGTACGGCAAGGTCATCCACGCGCTTCTTGACGGCGGTGAACTTGCGGATGGAGTTAACTATCATGTCATCCATGCGAGAAGTGAAGATGGCGTCGGCGAGGGATACGATGATGGTGGTCACCAGCACTGTCTGTAAATGTTGCGCGGTGCGGGGCTACAGGCCGGCGCCTTGGATGATTTGGCACAGCGGACTGCCGCTCGTGTCCATCGCCTCCATAAGTGCTTGTGGCTTCTGGTCACTTGGTCTTGGATTGGAGTGACCAGTGTTGCACAGAGACTAGGAGTAGATGGATTGGAGTGGTCGGGCGCCTTTATATGAGAGTCCAAACTCTGTTGCATTCACATCATGCTCGCTCTATTATGCTTCTCCAATTAATTCTCTCTGCATGTAATTGAGGATGCATCGTTGACCGTTCAACGTCTCGGGAACCGCTACCCTCTCCCTCCTTGGCATTCAAGCGCCTATGGAGGAGACTGCCTCTCGCATCTATCGCGTGTCAGGAGACATTCCCGTCGACGACGAGGTGCCTATGGTGACTTCGTAAATTTCAAGATGATAGTGTCGGATCAGTCTTTCGAAGGTGCTCAGAGGGGTAGGGTGTGCGTGTGTGCCTTCATAGGGGTGAGTGTATGCGCGTGTATATGAGTGCTTGCGTCTATACTATGTTAAAAAAACGTAAATGTGTGTCAAAAAGAGACTAGTCGGTATACTCAATACTGTGCACCGCGACCAAGGCGGAGAGGAAAACGAGATAACTACGTATTTATTTATGGTGCAGATTTACTCATTTTGCTCCATATGTACTCCGTCTCGGTGTAGTCTAGTCACTTGTTGAAATCTCTAGAAAGGCATAGTCCTTTCTGGTTTATAGGGCTATACTATCTAGTACGTACTACAATAGTGGGCTCACATAGCAATTTTGTCTCATGCAAGAGCCTGGCTATATGCATGCTCCAAGGTTCGCAACTGCCACGTTCGGGTTGCGCTTGGCTCTTAGCCTCTTCGAGAATACGAACAATGATGTTACTACTACTACTTCTACAGTATCGAATCCACTGCTGCATGTCCATCCACCACGAGCGGGAGGGATAGCCTGTTGTAGTACTATAAGCAAAAGTCGGTCCTTGTCTGCGAGCCACCCGGCATGGGCGAGGGAGATGGTGTGTAGTAGTAAAATCAAGATTCTCCTCGTTGTATGAGTTGACGCGACACATCATAGCACTGTCCCCACATGCTTGCCTCTAAACTTGGCTGAAAGACCCATAGTGTACAATATATTTGCTGCAACCTCTAACATTTACCCACCACAAATTAAAATATATATTCCTGTCTTGACCAGATGTGCATGCAAACTACAATCACCAGGATGACAGGTAGGGCCAGAAGATTATTTTAATCAAAAAAAACTTCAAGACGGCCACATAGCATGGAGCCGACCCCAACGATTTTAAGCTTACATGCACGGTACATGCTATCCTAGACTACTCTACACATGAAACTGCCACACGAGCGTCCGGGCTGCGCTTGGCTCTTCGCCTCTTCGGGAAGTCGAAAATGATGGAGTACTACTGCAGTGGAGGAGTACTACAGTACGCTTCTGGCCATCTGACATCGATTGAACTGCTGCATGTCCACCGCGTGCGGGAGGGAGAGCGTGTAGCGAAAGCTTCTCCTAGTCCTGCCAGCCACCACGCTCATGGGCGAGGGAGGGATGCAGCTTCATTGACTTAGTGCTCCTACCTTTGCATGTATGACAGGTGGGCCCAACAGGTGGGTGGCCCACCTGTCATACAGCCAAAGGCAGGTGCAGTTAAGGCACCGGAGCTCAGTCCGTGAGGGAGAGGATAATCAAACTTCTCGTTGTTGTACGAGTTGACGCGAGACATCAAAGCGCTGCACTCGATATATTTCAATAATTTGCGTTTACCAATGCATTAATTACAACGCATGTATGCATGTCGTGACTCTCCTTTTGATACTTGCATATGTTGATTTAATGCACCTTGAAGTAGTATGAATATGTGATGGTAAAGCTTTGTAATGCCCCGGTCCTAAAGTGAGAGATCGTTGTGCACGAGGAGGGCGAGATCATGCAGACGAAACAGAACCCGATGATGGAGCTCTCTATGGTCTCGATGGACCTCACCTTGCTCCACTGCCCCTTGTGCCTCCGCCCCTTGAAGCCTCTAGTGTATGAGGTTCGAATACACCTCGTCCGTTTGGCTGATCGAGCAAGGTGCAGGTTTCTTGATTGATGTGATATTCAATTGATTTATGCAGTGCAAGGGAGGGAACTTGGCCTGTGTGGACTGCCGCGTCGAGCACCCCGGGAACCAGCGGCAGTGCCAGAAATGCGAGCGCGGCGGTAGCTTTGACATGCGGAACACGGTGGTGGACGTTATCCTTTCATCAGTGAGGGTGGAGTGCCCGCACAAAGGCTGTGGGCTCTACGTCACTTACCACAAGCTCGCCGATCACCAGAGCGTGTGTCCGCTCGTGCCCTGCAAATGCCCAGTGACCGTCTGCGGCTACGAAGGCCCACCGCCGGTGCTCTCCCACCACATCAGCACCGCACATCCCATGCCCGTGCACAGGATCCAGTACAGCAAGGTGCTCCACCTACAAGTGCCACTGTCAGAGCCACGGCTCTTGCTGTTCGCGGAGGAGGACTGAGGGAGTCCTGGATTAGGGGGTGTCCGGATGGCCGGACTATGACCTTTGGTCGGACTCCCAGATTATGAAGATACAAGATTGAAGACTCTGTCCCGTGTCCGGATGGGACTTTCCTTGGCGTGGAAGGCAAGCTTGGCTATACGATATGAAGATCTCCTCCCATTGTAACCGACTCTGTGTAACCCTAGCCCTCTCCGGTGTCTATATAAACCGGAGAGTTTTAGTCCGTAGGACGAACAACAATCATACCATAGGCTAGCTTCTAGGGTTTAGCCTCTCTGATCTTGTGGTAGATCCACTCTTGTACTACCCATATCATCAATATTAATCAAGCAGGAGTAGGGTTTTACCTCCATCAAGAGGGCCCGAACCTGGGTAAAAACATCGTGTCCCTTGTCTCCTATTACCATCCGCCTAGACGCACAATTCGGGACCCCCTACCCGAGATCCGCCGGTTTTGACACCAACATTGGTGCTTTCATTGAGAGTTCCTCTGTGTCGTCGCCTTTAGGCCCGATGGCTTCTTCGATCATCAATCACAACGCGGTCCAGGGTGAGACTTTTCTCCCCGGACAGATCTTCATATTCGATGGCTTCGCACTGCGGGCCAACTCGCTTGGCCATCTGGAGCAGATCGAAAGCTACGCCCCTGGCCATCAGGTCAGGTTCGGAAGTTTAAACTACACGGCCGACATCCGCGGGGACTTGATCTTCCACGAATTCGAGCCACGGCCGAGCGCGCCGCACTGTCTCGATGGGCATGATCTAGCTCTGCCGCCGGACAGCGGCCAGAGTGCCGCTCGGGAGTCCGCTCCGACCATTAGCTCGGAGCCGACTGCGCTAACCAGGGACGGACTGTTGGACGCCGCCCCAGGAGCCGTAATCTCTACGGCGATAGAGCCGAATACCAGCCTAGTCCTTTGCAAGGCCCGTGACTCCAAGGTGCCGGACTCCGTTCCGGACTCCGAATCTTCCGCACCCCTTCCAATCAAACCCGATTGGGCTCCGATCATGGAGTTCACCGCCACGGACATCTTTCAGCACTCGCCCTTTGGTGATATCCTGAACTCCCTAAAGTCTCTCTCTTTGTCAAGAGAGCCCTGACCGGACTATGGTCAGCAGGGTTGGGATACGGACGACGAAGAAATTCGAAACCCACCCACCACCCACTTTGTAGCCACTGTCGACGATTTAACCGACATGCTCGACTTTGACTCCGAAGACATTGACGGTATGGACGCCGATGAAGGAGATGACCATGAACCAGCACCTATAGGGAGCTGGAAAGCCACCTCGTCATATGACATATACCTGGTGGACACCCCCAAAGCAGGGGATGGCGAGGAAAAAACGGAGGATGACCCCTCCAAGAAGCAACCCAAGCGCCGACGTTAGCGGCGCCGCTCTAAATCCCGCCAAAGCAAAAACGGCGATTCCGGCACCGGAGATAACAACACGCCGGACAGTGCCGAAGATAACCCCCTCCAGCAGGACTCAGTGCAGGAGGACGAAGGAGCCAGCCCTCATGAGAGAGCGGCCGACAGAGAGGTTGAGGACGACAACTATATGCCTCCCTCCGAAGACGAGGCAAGCCTCGACGACGATGAATTCGTCGTGCCAGAGGATCCCGTCGAACAAGAGCGTTTCAAACGCAGGCTTATGGCCACGGCAAGCAGCCTCAAGAAAAAACAGCAGCAGCTTAGAGCTGACCAAGACTTGCTAGCCGACAGATGGACCGAAGTCCTGGCGGCCGAAGAGTATAAACTCGAGCGCCCCTCCAAGAGCTACCCAAAGCGCAGGCTGCTACCCCAACTTGAGGAGGAAGCAACTAAACCTACATCACCAGCGTACGATGCGCCCGATCGGCCACCCCGTGGCCGCGACAGAGAGGCCTTCAGGCCCTCGACCCAAGCCGCACCCCGGCACCGCTCAAAACATACCAGAGTACGGGGAGACGCAACCGACCTGCGAGACATATTGGAGAACAAGGCAAGGCAAGCAAGATCGATCTACGGATCGCATGGGCGCCCCGCTTCACGTGACGCTAGCCGTCACGCCGGACAAGATAAGTACGGCCAGGCCGAATACAACAGACCAAGCTCATCTGAGCTGCGTCGTGATATAGCCCAATACAAGGGCGCCGCACACCCACTATGCTTCACAGACGAAGTAATGGATCATCAAATCCCCGAGGGTTTTAAACCCGTGAACATCGAATCATACGATGGCACAACAGATCATGCGGTTTGGATCGAGGATTATCTCCTTCATATCCACATGGCCCGTGGTGATGATCTACATGCCATCAAATACCTCCCGCTCAAGCTTAAAGGACCAGCTCGACATTGGCTTAACAGCATGCCAGCAGAGTCAATTAGTTGCTGGGAGGACCTGGAATCCGCATTCCTTGACAACTTCCAGGGCACTTATGTGCAACCACCAGACGCCGATGACCTAAGCCACATAATCCATCAGCTAGAGGAATCGACCAGGCAATTCTGGACACGGTTCCTAACTAAGAAAAATCAAATAGTCGACTGTCCGAACGCTGAGGCCCTTGCTGCCTTCAGGCACAACATCCAAGACGAATGGCTTGCCCGGCACCTAGGACAGGAAAAGCCGAAATCTATGGCAGCCCTCACGACACTCATGACCCGCTTCTGCACGGGCGAAGACAGCTGGCTGGCTCGTAGCAATAACATAACCAAGAGCCCTGGTAATTCGGATACCAAGGACAACAATGGCAGGCCACGTCGCAACAAACACAAGAGCCGCATTAACGGCGACAATACTGAGGATACGGCAGTCAATGCCGGATTCAGAGGCTCTAAACCCGGTCAGCGGAAGAAGCCATTCAAAAGAAACCCTCCGGGCCCATCCAACTTAGACCGGATACTTGACCGCTCGTGCCAGATACACGGCAACCCCGAACAACCAGCCAACCACACCAACAGGGATTGTTGGGTGTTCAAGCAAGCAGGCAAGTTAAGTGCCGAAACCAGAGACAAGGGGCTGCATAGCGATGACGAGGAGGAGCACCGACCGCCGAACAACAGAGGACAGAAGGGATTCCCCCTGCAAGTGCGGACGGTGAACATGATATACGCAACCCACATCCCCAAAAGGGAGCGGAAGCGTGCTCTCAAGGACGTCTATGCGTTGGAGCCAGTCGCCCCAAAGTTCAACCCATGGTCCTCCTGCCCGATCACTTTTGATCGAAGGGACCACCCCACTAGCATCCATCACGGCGGATTCGCCGCATTGGTCCTAGACCCAATTATCGATAGATTTCACCTCACCAGAGTCCTAATGGACGGTGGCAGCAGCCTGAACCTGCTTTATCAGGATACAGTGCGAAAAATGGGTATCGATCCCTCAAGGATTAAACCCACAAAGACAACCTTTAAAGGCGTCATACCAGGTGTAGAAGCCAGCTGTACAGGCTCAGTTACACTCGAAGTGGTCTTCGGATCCCCGGACAATTTCCAAAGCGAAGAGCTAATCTTTGACATAGTCCCATTGCGCGGTGGCTATCACGCCCTGCTCAGACGAACCGCATTTGGAAAATTCAATGCAGTGCTGCACTATGCATACCTCAAGCTCAAGATGCCAGGACCTCGCGGAGTCATCACGGTAAATGGAAACACCGAACGCTCTCTCCGAACGGAGGAGCACATGGCGGCCATGGCGGCAGAAGTACAGAGTAGCCTCTCAAGGCAATCCTCCAACCCAGGTGTCAACGTCCGGACAACGTCAAGCGAGCCCAAAGTAACCTACAACAAATCCAGCTGGCATGTTCCGAGCAAGCATAGCAGTGCGGCCCCAACCCCAGCCCTCGCCAGATGGTGATATCCGTACCACGCGTAAATAATTACGCCTTAGAGATACCATGGGCATAAGGGGAGAGGCACAACTACGGCACGCCCAGAATGCGGCTCAATCGCACTAAGGGGCTCCCTATTCCGCCGTTTCCTTTTTATACACTTTTAGGACCCAACTATTCAGAAGGCATGTCCGGCAACACACTCGCCGAACATACGATTCAACAACCAGGGAGAAAACAAGCCGCGTCAAATGTCCAGGTGGTCTCTATAACGAGCTTAATACCTGTTTTACTTAAAATCCCGCAGCTTGCCCCTAGAGGGGGACATGTCAAATAATCCCATCTCTTGCTTATCGCACTACTTGTATCGTTCTGCTTTCGGAGCAGCCCTTTTTTAATAAACAATACATAGCTCTTATCTATTATTGTACTGATTTATTTTTTATATATACAAATATGTTCAGTCATGACATTCTGCAACCGTACACTTTGGTACGACCAATACACTAGGGGCTTAAGCACCCCATAACATGGTGTGAGAAGACCGAACACTCTCATGAGTGCGGCACCCCGAACTTATAGCACTATATGCATCGGCTCTGAATCATGTCTTTGGTCAATAGTTGGGTTTGCCCGGCTCCCATGTTTTGGTACCTTACGTTCCGCAATGTTGGCTAAGGTAGCGTTGGGAGAACTACTGCGAGTGTGCCCCAGTTGAGCTGGGTTAACACCTCAGTAGAGAAAACTAAAACTGACCGTCATGATAGTGCGAGAGACTGGTCGCTGTTCGCGAGGTTTTTCGAGTCCTTAAAGACTTATGCCGCTTAGAGCGAGGAATCGGACTTATCCGGCCAAGGCGTGGATAGCGCCTCGAACTCGGTCTTCCGAATACAAGGGGCTTGTCGAAATTTAAAATTACAGAATTCTATGGCCAAGTGAGAGTGATAAAGCATTATAAGTCCGACGGCCTGGTTTGTTGTGCTGAGCGCCTCCCTAGATGGACCCAAGAATGGGAACAAGAGCGCTCAGGTTTATCCCGAACACCCCAGCACTCGTGGCATGGGGGTCGAAGCCGACGACTTGCATCTCTCAGATTTGATAAACGGCCGCACAGAAGGTAATATTTTAAATTAACAAGCGTTGCTTAATGCATATGAACAAAGTTTTCAGCGTACAGGATAACAGATGCGAGTCTACTCAAAAATTACATCTTTGGAGCATTTGTCCGCTATACGGCGAGCACCCTTCAGGACGCCCTTATAATACATCTCGGGCGTGCGATACTCCTTGCCCGGCGGTGGCGCGTCCGTCAAAAGCTTCTCAGCGTCCAGCTTGCCCCAGTGCACTTTAGCATGGGCAAGGGCCCGACGGGCACCTTCGATACAAACGGAGCACTTGACGACCTCAATCCACGGACACGCGTCCACCAGCCGCCGCACCAGACCGAAGTAGCTCCCAGGCATGGCTTCTCCAGGCCACAGCCGAGCTATGAGGCCCTTCATGGCCTGTTCGGCCACCTTGTGGAGCTCGACCAGCTGCTTCAGCTGATCGCTCAGGGGCACCGGATGTTCGGCCTCATCATACTGAGACCAGAACACTTTTTCCGTCGAGCTCCCCTCTTCGGCTCGGTAGTATGCGGCGGCATCAGACACACTACAGGGCAGATCGGCGAATGCTCCTGGAGAGCTCCGGATTCGGGTAAGTAGCAGATAATTAATTTTTATATTCTTGCTTTGCATAAAGAATGCCTTACCCGCCGCTATCTTCTTCATCGCCTCGATCTCCTGGAGGGCCTTCTGGGCTTCGGCCTTAGCGTTTTTGGCACTCTCAAGGGCCAGGGCAAGCTCGGACTCTTGAGTCTTTGAGTCACGCTCCAAACTCTCATGTTTTTCCACGAGAGCCTGGAGCTATTTCCACACCTCCTCCACCCGCGCCTCCTGCTTCTCTCGCTCGATGCACTCCAGGGCTGCACTGTTTTCGGCCTTGGAGACCGCCTCCTTCAGGGTCGCCACCTCGGCTGTGGCCCCTGCAACATTTAAGTTGGTCCTGTCATTATTTGCAACCAAGTATTTCTATATACATTTATATGCGGTATTACATACCCTCCTTGTCCTCGAGCTGCTTCTTGGCACGGCCGAGCTCGTTCTCGGACCGCTCAAGATTCTCCTTCAAGGCATTGACCTCCGCAGTCAGTGCGGCAGAGGTCAGCAGCGCAGCCTGCATTCCCATATTGACATATTTTGTATTAGACTCATGTGTATATCTTTTTAGATCCTCGGCTCGGCTTTTCTTTCCAAACGCCGAACTGAGCATCAGGGGCTACTGTCTATGTGGTAACATTTTTATATGTTTTTTAACACATACATCAAAGCCTGTTAACAGGCTTGTACAGGCTTCTGTCAGCTCGCTCTTGGCGGACTGAACCTTCTGAATCACCGCACTCATAACAGTGCGGTGTTCCTCGTCGATGGAGGCGCCGTTAAGCACCTCCAGCAAATTGTCCGGCGCCTCCGGATGGACGGGGGTCGCCGGCGTCGTAGGCTTGCCCTTCTTATGAAGGCACCGCCTGTTGGACTCTGGAACCATTGATGGTTCCGGAGCAGTGTCCGGCCCGGGGCCGGACTCAGATCCCTCCGGGGATTTACCCCCTTCGGGCCTGGAGTCCGGGAGATCGCCTTGCGGCGCCTCCAGGACCACCTCCTCCTGGTTTAGCCCCTTTCGGGACTCCACCTCGGCGTCGTCCGCAGGGAGCGGGGAGGAGGCCGTCGGAAGCGAAGCGCTATTCACGTCCGACGAATTCAGGGAGCCGCTCGACGAATCGCCGAGCTGAGCTCTGGGCGGACTGCATAATTAAATTCGGCGTCAGAAAATGCCAAATAACGGAGAAGCGCCATAAGTTATTCGAATATCCGGATGCTTACGATTTTGCCATGGGCTTGACCCTGGATGGCCATTCCTCCCCGCCGTCTTCGCCATCGGAGGCGTAGTCCGGCAGAAGGGTCTTCCCCTTCTTGGATCCTCCGGCCTCCCCAGTTGGGGCGGCCTTTCTTTTCTTTCCTCCCCCGTTGGAGGGGGAGAGGCTTCTTCTTCTTCTTCTTCTTCCTCCTCGTCTTCGGAGGCGGAGGGTGCGTCGGGGTTGTCGAGCGAATGCGACACCACCAGGCGCCGGGAACTCTTTCGGGTCCCTGTCGCCTTCTTCTTGGCCTTCTTCTCCGGCACCACATGGGGTGTCGGAACCAGCAGCCTTGTCAATTGGGCGCCCGCTAGGTCTTCTGGTAAGGGAGCCGGACAGTTCATCCGCCCAGATGTCTCCAACCAGTTCTGTCACAAGAGAGGGAGTTTAGATCCCACATGGAGTCAGACTATGAAAGACGAGAATCCCGTAAAGGGTAGAGTAGCTTACCTCGCTGGCCCGGCGCCGCGAGCTAAATCCGCGATCTTCGGTAGCGGATGCGGGTGCCTCAGCACCCTTAAACAGCACCTTCCAGGCATCTTCATACGAAGTGTCGAAAAGCCCGCTCAAAGTTTGGTGTCGTGCCGGATCAAACTCCCACAATTTGAAGGACCGTTGTTGGCATGGGAGGATCCGGCAGATAAGCATGACCTGGATTATGTTGACAAGCTTGCGGTTCTTGTTCACCAGCTTTTGGACGCAGGTTTGAAGTCCGGTTAGCTCTTCCGAATCCCCCCATGTTAGGCCTGTCTCTTTCCAGGAGGTGAGCCGTGTGGGGAAGCCGGATCAGAATTCGGGGGCCGCCGCCCATTTGGGATCGCGCGGCTCGATGATGTAGAACCACCCTGACTGCCATCCCTTTATTGTTTCCATGAAGGAGCCTTCGAGCCATAGGACCTTGGCCATCCGGCCCACCATGGCGCCTCCGCACTCTGTTTGGCGGCCGCCCACTACCTTCGGCTTGACATTGAAGGTCTTCAACCATAAGCCGAAGTGGGGCTGGATGCAGAGGAAGGCCTCGCACACGACGATGAACGCCGAGATGTTGAGGACGAAGTTCGAAGCCAAATCGTGGAAGTCCAGGCCATAGTAGAACATGAGCCCCCGGACGAACGGGTGAAGAGGAAAACCCAGTCTGCGGAGGAAATGGGGAAGAAAAACGACCCTCTCATGGGGCGTGGGGGTGGGGTGAGTTACCCCACATCTGGAAGCCGGTGCGCGATGTCGTCAGATAGGTATCCGTCCTTCCTCAACTTTTTGATTTTCCCCTCCGTGACGGAGGAGGCCATCCATCTACCTCCCGCTCTGGACATGATCGGGGAAGGTTGAGGTGGGAAGTGCGGGCTTGGGTGTTGGAGCTCAAGCGTGCAGGGACGAATAAGCGAAGGAGGAAGAAGGCGTGAATGGAAAGGGCGGATTCTTATCCCCTTATATGGGCGGCCAAAATTACGAGCCCCCACCGGCCTAATAAAACTCGCTTATCTCCCGAGCGCCGCGGTTAATGACGCGGTTGGGTTACCCACGCCCGTATTAATGAAAATCCCGGAATAAGGGGACACGATCTCTGCTTTGACAAGACGTGCCAAGGAAATCGCCTCGCTAAACGTGCTGAGGTGGAACAGTAAAATGAATAAAAGCCTGGCTGTGGCGTGATGTCACGCTGCGGAATACGTCAGCAGATTAGATTGGTGCAAATGTTATTCTCTCTATGGTGGCATGTGGAACTTATTTTGCAGAGCCGGACACTATCCTGGTGTTCAACATCTTCTATGAAGTATTCGGGGGAGGAACCCGCCTTGCAATGCCGAAGACAACTTGCGCGCAGGACTCGTCGTCATTGAAGCCTGGTTCAGGGGCTACTGAGGGAGTCCTGGATTAGGGGGTGTGCGGATGGCCAGACTATGACCTTTGGCTGGACTCCTGGATTATGAAGATACAAGATTGAAGACTCCGTCCCATGTCCAGATGGGACTTTCCTTGGAGTGGAAGGCAAGCTTGGCGATATGATATGAAGATCTCCTCCCATTGTAACCGACTCTGTGTAACCCTAGCCCTCTCCGATGTCTATATAAACCGGAGAGTTTTAGTCCGTAGGACGAACAACAATCATACCATAGGCTAGCTTCTAGGGTTTAGCCTCTCTGATCTCGTGGTAGATCCACTCTTGTACTACCCATATCATCAATATTAATCAAGCAGGAGTAAGGTTTTACCTCCATCGAGAGGGCCCGAACCTGGGTAAAAACATCCTGTCCCTTGTCTCCTGTTACCATCCGCCTAGACGCACAGTTCGGGACCCCCTACCCGAGATCCGCCGGTTTTGACACCGACAAGGATGGTCGCGCATTTTTCTTGGTCGGCAGCGTGCTCGACATCGGCGCGCCTATTGTCGTGTTGGTCGTCTGCATCAGAGCGGGGGCATCCCCACTTCTGCACTACGTGGCCAAGCTGTGGACGAACGGCCCACCGGGGGAGACCAAAGGCACGACCGACGCCGTCAAGGTGGAAATGGAGGTGACAAGCAGCAAGGATCCCGGCGATGTCGCCGTGCAGGAGCTGACCTTCTTCATAGTTCCGCCCAAGCTGCTGGCCGGGGCTAAGTTGGTGTCCCTCCACATTCAGATTGACAAGCTCACGTCCTAAATGTTTCTATAGTGCCATCTATTTATCTTAGTAATACGCTAATATAGAGATTAGCTCGGTCTACTTTAGCTTAAGAGATGGTGGATTTTGGTGGCGATGTAGCAATTACTTCGACATTAGATCAGTAATTTCCAACAGTCGAACAGATATTTTATGTCTGTTGGATATAAAGTTGCTTTGGGTAAGATGTACTACTTGTCATCAAAATGGATAAAAGGAGATGTATCTAGACGTATTTTAGTTCTAGATACGTCCCTTTTTTATCCATTTTGATGACAAGTATTTTCGGACGGAGGGAGCTTATATGCTTGTTTGTTCATGAAGTGTTTCATACTTGTGCGAGTTGATGTGACACATCAAAGTAGTACTACCACTAGTAGTTCTCCCTCCGACCCTAATTTCTCCGCGCATAAGTCGAGGTGCAGATACCAACCAGGGCCTAGTTGTGTTGGACAACGAACCCGACTGCGCACCAGGCAGACGAAGCTCGTGTCGTGTTGGTGTCGTGTGCGGCCCGCACTTTAACCAAAACCTCGCGCCTCCAGCTTAGCCTCCGTGTTTTAAACTTCTCAATCTCAAGGCCAAGGAGCAACGTGAAACCTATGATAGAGCCAATCGGATGGTTGAGAACACTACAATTCGTAGCTACAAATGCATGTGTGAGACAGGACGAGTGTGTGTGCACCTCTTCTCTTCCTGTATAATGTACTAAACTCAGAGTACAAGTGTATGTGGGTAGCATCGACCTAGGGAGCTAGAGATGGTGCATGCGAGAAGTCCCGAGAGATAGGTGTAATGCATCTGAAAAAAAGACTAGTCTATAGCTCGCCACGAGGCTATTCTTGTCGAACGCCCCAATAACCGTAAGATATGTATCCGACGGTGCCAGTTATTGCACGTACACAACAGAAGAAAAAGAACTACCATGGCATATGCTACACCACAGCTGAGAACACGTGTCCACGTTACGTCATCCAGGAATAGTGCCACGTTGAAACTAGAACCGTCAATAAATTTTGAGCTTGCGTCTCGTTACATTCCAAATTACTACTACTACCATGCCATATTTAATTGCAAACATGTTCACACCGATCACAACCTAAACGGTTTCCCACTTAGGAGCGTATTAGTACTCGGTTATAAATACTACTATGCCAAGATGACTGCACATTCTTCCTCAACTCCTCATCCACAAAAACAAACAAGTCATTCAGCATCCTTCCCTTGCGTCTGCCATGGCCAGCGTGAGTTTTGGGTCGAGAGATTACCATCAATGAGAGGCGAGCATGGAAGCAAAAGCACGAGAGATGTCCTGCCTTGCCGCAAAAGCAGCCGACATGTCCCGCCGCACGGAAGTAGCAGCACAGAGGTCCTGTCGCGCCGCCAAAGCAGCACGGAGGTCCCGTCGCACCGTTGATGCAGCAGATTGGTCCAGCCGCGCTGCGGAAGCAGCAGAGATGTCCCGCCGCACCGCGAATGCAGCAGAGATGTCCCATCGCGCCGCGGCGGCCTTGTAAAATGTCTCGCGAGCAGGCAACGACTCTTATAGGCGCATGCATGCGATTGTCCATAGCCAGATGGATCAGATCTCCGGCTAGGCGAGGTTGCAGGACGACATGAAATCCTCATTTGAACAGGCTACCGGCGTCATCCGGCAACTAAGGGAGGGCAATGAGAGGCTCCGGGCCGAGCGCGACCTGCTGAGGGTGAAGATCGTCCGAAGTGCAGACCAGCAGGAGGAGACCAGTGCCTTGTTGAAGAGGACCGGCATCATCGTCAAGAAACTTATGGACGTGAATGACATGCTCTGCATCAAGCGCCAAAGGCTGGGGGAGGAATCTGTGGATGCTCTCAAGTAGCATCTTGAGGACACGAAAGAGCTCATCACCGTGGAGACTAGTTCCCGCGGCCTGCAGCAACACATCAAGAAAGTAGAGATCAGCGACCAGATCATTGTCTTCCTTCTTCTTTTGCCCTTGTGTATTTTGGGCGTAGCCGCATGTGTCTTTTTTAATTATCTTCCTAATCATGTTAGACAATTAGTATCCACTATCGTCCTTATATATTCATCAGTGTTGCTATAAGTCGCAATAGATGTTATATAGGTCCATCGGATCTTACATCAAGATCCATGCAGAATTTTCTTTTCATATTTTCTTTTCTCTCTCTTAAATCTTAGTCAAGTGAGACATAGCCACGCCATTAACAGAGGCTCGGGCGCCATTAATGGAGACCTTGGGAGAGAGGTGCGTGACAGATGGAGGTCAAAGGGCTCTCCTCCCGATAAGCACACGCGGGGGTCTGATCGCATGACTCTCATACTCAAATAGCTACCCTGCATGGCGCCTCCTAGCTAATAAAAAAGGGGATGCATGGCGGCACGTAAATGGTGAATAGAACACCCACGGTTTCAATAATACTTGTGTTTCTGATTGTAATGTGACAACACTTGTTCCAAAATGACTTTGTTGATTGTTAATGCGTGTGCCTTCGCAAATCGGATAGCAAAATTGCCACAGCATATTGGTGCCATGTCATGGCACCAAGCCAAGTTTCATGCTTTTCATGCGTGTTTTGGATTTACAGGAATTAAAAAACCAAGTTTCTCAATGTTTCCAGCCCAGCCACGACGCCCAAAATTTTGAATTTCATTCCCATTTCTTGCATGGGACCTAGAAATTTACCCGAGGACACACATGTGATTTTTCAACCAACTTTGGTGCACTGGAGCATGTGCTTGTATTTCAAATTTGAATTATGCACACAAAGGTGACACGTTCCCTCTCAGAACCGGTTTGCAAGAAGCTTATACCAAAATTTGTTCCTATTCAGCCAATTTTTTTACCACAAAATGGTAGTATCATGACATGACACCATGCCAAGATTCATGATTTTCAAGCGTGTTTTGGATTTATAAGAATTTCAAAACCAAGTTTCTCAATGTTCTCGGCTGAGCCACGATGCCCAGATGTTTGAATTTCATTCGCATTTCTTGCATGGGACCTAGAAATTCACCCGAGGACACAGATGTGTTTTTTCAACCAACTTTGGTGCACGAGAGCATTGCTTGTAGTTCAAATTTGAATTATGCACATTAAATGACCAGAAACTCAATTAATGTATAAAAAAGGCCAAATGAACCTAGAATAATTCCAAATTTTGACAGGGCACTCATGTAGTTCTATGTTGCCTCTACAAAGAAACTCAAGGGGGGGCAACGTATATTGTTTCGCACTCAAAGGTGGCACGTTCCCTCTCAAAACCATGAGCCTTCTTGAGAGAAGCTTCGGTTTGCAAGAAGCTTATACCAAAACTTGTTCCAAATTGGCCCAATTTTTTATCACAGCATGTTAGTGCCATGACATGACACCATGCCAAGTTTCATGATTTCTAGGCGGTTTTTGAATTTACATGAATTTAAAATCCAAGTTTCGATGTTCTCGGCCAAGTCACGACGCCTAGATGTTTGAATTTCATTCTCATTTCTTGCATAGGACCTAGAAATTCAACCAAGGACACACATGTGATTTTCAACCAACTTTGGTGCACCGGAGCATGTGCTTGCAGTTCAAATTTGGATCATGCACATTAAATGTCCAGAAACTCAATTAATTTATAAAAAGGCCGAACGAACCCAAAATAAATCCAAAATTTAACAGGGCACTCATATAGTTCTATGTTGCCTCTGGAAAGAAAATAAGGGGGGAGGTAGCGTATATCATTTCGCACACAAAGGTGACACGTTCCCTCTCGGAACCACGAGGCTTGTTGAGAGAATCTCCGGTTTTGCAAGAAGCTTATACCAAAACTTGTCCCAATTCAGCCAAAAATTATACATATTAAAACAAGGTTTAGATTATCCCAAACATCTTGCTACCTAGACCAATGTACTATGATTTGAATTCAACATAAAATTGATACAAATATTTGAATTGGAGATCGTATGGTACATCTAGTTCATAGTGAAATATGATTACTGTTATACGCATGTTTTTTTGTTATCAAGATAATATTCAAACGATTGTATAACTTGACAACAATCGTATTCAAATAAGGAAAATTGATTCAAATTTAGTCTATATGGTAGACGAAAATATATATGTTCATAGGCTGGAGTAAAATGTTCATATATGATGGAAAATCAAAATGTACGACTACATCAATTATAAACCGCAAGGTCACTTAACGATATATTCGAATTCAATATAACATGGATTCAAAAATTGAAATTCAAGATACTGGCATTTGTAATCATATAAAAAGGGACATTACTCTTTCTTTTGGTGGGAATTGATTTGTTTTTTGTTGTTGTTGAGGGGAGTGCGAATCGATTTGGTACTGTACAGGGTAATCTTGTTCTCCCGATTTTTTTTACATTTTTCTTGTAGTTTTTTCAATGGCATTTATAGCAATATAGTAAAAGGGTACATGACTCTCTTGTGTCTTGTATGAATTGTTTTTTGGTACACGTTAAGTTTGTTCTGCCGAACAAGGAATCCGCACCTTGTTATCCCGAAATTTTTGTCACGACCGGTTTTTCCGGGTATTAATTTCCCAGAAAATGGCCTTGGTGCTCACCAACCCCAGGATTACTGTTAGCTGATGAGGCACCAACTTGATATAGAAACTCCAAGCAAAAATACATAATATGTAGTACAAGACCATTCTGGCCTATGAGTACAACATAAGGTTGCTAGTGGTTGATGGCGGAAGCGGTTTGTGGATCATCGGCGTTATGGGACTCCATTTCCCACAGGAACAGCTGACCAGGTTAACTCCTATCTTTGCGAGGCTGCTATCACCGTTGCTTAGATTTCGGGGCTGACATCGCAACGCTCCTCTCCATGCAAGAAATCTGGCCAAGACAATAGCCAGGGACAAGCCAGTGAGTACTTTGAATGTACTCGCAAACATTATGAACACGGGTATAATATAACAAACGATAATCATGCTCTGAATATTATCCTATGATCATAACGTCAGTCATAAAATAAAAATCTCTGATGCATGCAAGCAGGTTATTTATATGCAACATGAATATGTAGTAACAGAGTAGTAATAAGATGCACCAATCGGGTATCTGAAGCGACGCCTCGATAGGATAATAAATAACGGGCATGCCTCAGTCGGGCGTCTGGGCGACACCACATAAAGGGCTTATAAAGTAAATAAATAACAGCATGCCACAGTCGGGCGTCTAAGCGACACCACATAAAGGGCTTATAAAGTAAATAAATAACAGCATGCCACCGTCGGGCGTCTAAGCGACACCACATAAAGGGCTTATAATGTAAATAAATAACAGCATGCCACAGTCGGGCGTCTGAGCGACACCACATAAAGGGCTTATAAAGTAAATAAATAACAGCATGCCACAGTCGGGCGTCTGAGCGACACCACAAAAAGGGCTTATAATGTAAATAAATAACAGCATGCCACAGTCAAGCGTCTAAGCGACACCACATAAAGGGCTTATAATGTAAATAAATAACAGCATGCCACAGTCGGGCGTCTGAGCGACACCACATAAAGGGCTTATAAGAAAACAATCACAGTGAATATCCAGGAGGTAAAACCGTCCCAGGGATACTCAATACTTCAAATAATATAAAGGGGTTAGTCCATAATAATAATAATCATAATCATCATAAGTCACACGTCATGATCCATATTCTGGTTTAGTAGTTTCTCCCCCGACGACCGACACTAAGACCGACACTTGACCCAACCCAGACTGTAGTCCTTAACCATGGACACGGCTATTCGAATAGATATTTAATCTCTACAGAGGGTGTACTCTTTACCCACGAGTAACGGATTCCTTTAGTCCATCGGGACTAATTCCGTCTACGATCTTTTAATTGAAAACACACCTGACTTGCACACACCAGCTTAACTTACCGGTGTCTGGAATCACCCACGACACCTGTCAAGCAAAACTCTAAGTGGGGAGGATACAACCTCGTGTAGCATGGGATCAAATTTATATCGCGCGCTCTAAGGGGTGGCCCCCCCTCTCGGTCCCAATCGGAAACACCCATGCCCCCGGACCAGGTGGCCTGCCTACTAGATACAACCGGTATCTTCCACCATGGCCTCTCTGTATGGTGTGTGCTAGAAAGGGGTTGACAACTTACTGAACCATACCCTACCTATGGCAGGGACAAGTGGTAGTACGAAACAAGTGTGGGGGTTACCGGAACAAGACTCGATCTATGGTCGACTCAGGAGGTTTAAGTATTTCCTGCATGATTAGCATAACGAATATATATTTCATCCAACAGACAGAATCACCACTCATCATACCCTATCATGCCATGCCGGACACACTCGTCTCGACGAGGACTAGGGGCAAGCTCAGGTCTACCCAAGACAGAGACTTTCCCGGCTTCCTTCCGGCAGGCACGAAAAGCATACGAGGATGATTACTGTCACAAGCATGACCATTTCCAATAGCAAGTAAATCTCCAATATGCATGAGATCATTAATATGCACTCATGAGTTCGAACATATCATCACATAAAATAACGGACACTCCGCGTCGAGGTGGTATTGTAATTGTGTCAGATAACACACACAAAATTATGCCCCAGTTCAGAATGCTTGCCTTCAAGTTGTGTAGAGGCAGGGTGGATCCTAAAACTTTTGAAAGTTTTCTTCTTCTCCAAAAATCCTATTTTGAAAATATTCAAATAACACATACTTCAAAAAACAGTGCAAAGAAGTTGTCTGAAATTTTTTCAAATAAATCTTAAAATAAACTAGATTAAATTTGAGGGAGGTAGGAAAAATAATCAACTCATTTGGAGTTTTATTTAAAAAGATATAGCCAGTCAAAGTTTAGTCAAATTTCTGGTTTTAAAAATAAAACAGAAAAAGAAAAACACTTCGGATAAATACACGTCGAAGACGTACTCTGGAAATACGCCTTCACTTATCCAGCATGGACCGGCGCTGGGTCACTGACGATGGGCCCGCCTGGCCCACTGGTCAGGTTTAACCAGTCCACGCGCGCGTCGCCTCCTCCGACCGAACAGAGGCGGGGCTCCGGCGAGGCTCGCCGGCGAACGGAGGCGTCTCTCGGTGATCCAAGGACAGGGATGGATCCGCGAGATCAGGGCGGTCCTTCCGGTGGTCGACTTGCCGGCGGGGACGGAGTGAGTCGTCGGTGGCGAGCTTCGCAGCGGCCGGTGGCTTCGGGAGTTTCGGGGGTTTGAACTACGGTGGCTTTCCGTCGAGGCTGAAGGTCTGGGCGGCTCCGCAAGACCATGTGGAGTCAGGTGGTGGCGTTGGACGGACGGGAGGGGCTCTGGTTGCGGTGAACGGAGCTGGGACGTGGTGGCGGCCGAACCGGCCGGAGTTGGGGAAGACGGCTTCCCCCCGACGATTGCTGACTGTGGGGGTGCCATGGGGGTGGCCTGAGGTCGCCTGAGTGCTCGGGTGAGCTCGGGGGCCTCCTTTTATAGCGCGACGAGGTCGGTTCCGCGGCGGTGGATAAGGATGCCGGCGACCGACGTTCTGTAGCTTGCAGGGCACCGTGTCGAGGCTGGGGATGGCGGCAGGAGCTAGCGGACGAGCGGGGCACTGCTCCAGGGGCGAGCTGGCGAGCGGGAGTGGCTCGAGCGGCGCCGACACGGCCGGGGCCTACATGCGGCCGTCAGCTAGCCGCCACGGCCGACCTGACGGTGGCGTTGTGGGGTGCCAGGGGGTGGTCGGGTGGCTTTGGGGTGCAGAAGGAGACATGGCGTGCTAGCTGCGGTCGGCCAAGGGCCAGAACGGGTGCGGGGCGAGACGCGGCGGCTCGGTGCAAGCGCGTGCAACATGTGCAAAATGCACGCTCTGGGCGCGCCCAGAGCATGCACGCTAGGTGCTCGGCAGAATGCCAATGTATGCTACAGGGCGTGGGTGAGGCTGTCACTTAGCAGACCTAGGTTAGGAGCAGCTGGGAGTTTAGTGGACATGCTAGTTTGTCGAGAGGTGCAAGTTCACAGAGCAAAACAAAAATCATGCCAAAACTGTCCATGCACTCAAAGTGTTTGACAGAATGCTAAGGGCACTTAGGCATTTCTTGGAGTGGCCAAATTCTCCAGGCTAGTGTCTCTTTGGATGCATGAGAGGGTGGTAAAGTTAGTTTGTTAAAAGGAGAAACTTGTTAGTGCAAGTTTTGCAGAACTTCACTTTTGGACAGAAAGAAAAGGGCATGATTGCAAGCACTAAAATTGCTCCAATGAGTCCAACCTCCTGGGCTTAAGGGTTTTGTAGGAAGGACTACAAGTAGGAAAAATAACCATGGGTAGAAGAGCAAGTAAAAATATGGTTGCAGTACAAATCCTCAAGTTGGACCAGAATGAAGATGAGGTTGATTCACTCAAAATTTTCAAAGAACATCAATAGGTTTTTGCATATAGATGAATAACATGCTCCTATTGACCTCCCCAAATTTTGGTAGAAGTCTTAAAGAAATATTTAAATAGGTTGTAGTGTAAAATTGCCCACTGGACCAGATTTGAAAACTTGGTGTAGAACCCAAAATATCCAATGAGTGAAATATTTTTTTGCATAAAAGTGATTTAGAAACATCACATGACATCTCCAAATTTTGGTGGGGGTTTTAAATAAATTTATCAAAGGGTTGTAGTGCAAATGGAACCCTAAAACTTATGAAAAAACAATTTAGAGAAATAAAGCTCAGGGAAAAAATAATTTTATAAATAATCCCACTGATAAAAGAATTGTTTTATTTGAGAGGAAAAATAAGTCCAACAATGATTGAAAGGTTTTTACTTGGGGTAAAAACTCCATAATAATAAAGAAAAGAGTGGTTCTGAAATCAGAAGGAAATACAGAAAATAAAAGTTTTAGTTTCCTGGCAAAATTTTAATTTATAAAACAAGGTTAAAAATTTTGGGGTGTCACAATTTTCAAGCTCGAGTATCTTTTGTCGCACCTGCTTTGAAACTCCCGCCTCTTCAACCCACACCGCGCCTTGTTATCCCGAAATTTCGACGCGCGCGAAAACTCCCTCCTCATCCGAAATTGGTCCCGCAGCCCAGACACGCAAAATCCCCCTTCTACCCCTCAGCCCGAAATGCCGACTCAACATCACGGTGTCAAAACCGGTGGGGGCACGCTGGTAACTTGCCCTACATTTCGGACAAGCGCGTCCCTAAGACATGGCTCCCCCTACCTTCCCCTTCATTCCCCCCATTCGTACATCGAGGCTGCCAAAACCCATGAAACCCCACGCTCCTCCGTCGGCCTCCTGACCGCCGCCCAGCCGGAGAATCTTCCCCGATGACATCGTCCACCGCAATAGCTCATCGTCCCTCATCCACCACACCGGATGAGGATCCGTCGTCGATATCGTCGTCCCGTCGGATCAGCCGCCCCGTCCTCCACCTTCAAGGAGCTGCCCCAACGTTCGCCTCGTCTATCGCGCCACCTCCATCCCCACAGCGCCGTCTTGACCTGCCCCACCCGAACCACAGCACCCTCACCAATTCCTCCAATGAAGTCGAGGCCAACTCGGCGCCACCAAGGAGGTTTTGCACTCACTACTGCATTTTATCTTTTATTCGATCTCACGGAGCTGCCGGTGCTCGATACCGAGCAGCCATGGCGGGTCTCCATTGACAGCGCCATCGCCGGCCACTTCATCCACGGCGTCTCTCCCCCATGTCGTTGCTTCCTCGATGGTGACTTCCACACCGGCACTGGCTGCAGCTGCTCCGGCTCTCGCTCGCGCTGCTGCTACTACTCCGGCTCTCGCTCTTGTTGCGGCTCTGTTCTTGCTATCAGTCACGCTGCTGCACTGCTCTTGCTTTCATTCGTGCTGCTGCTCTGCTCTGCTATTGCTATCAGTCGCGCTGCTGCTCCGCTCTTGCTCTCGTTGGTGCTGCTGCTCTGCTCTTGCTCTCGCTCGCGCTGCTGCTGCACGACCTCCAACAGCTACAGGAGTTGCTGCTTTAGCACTCGCTTGCGGTGCTACTACACGACTTGCTCTCTGCAAGTGCATTCCCTGCTCGAGCGTCTGCTGATTTAGATCACTGCTTCTTTAATACTAGTGCTCGAACACCCTAAACATCTATTGCAATGCTCTGCTACTAGTTCAATCAGTTTCGACAGTAAAATTCAGTTTCGACTGTAAAGTTTAGTTTCTTCAGTTAAGTTCAGAGTGAACAGTACTTACAACATCTGTCGGAGCGGCCGTGGCGCGGCTGATGCGTTTTACATCTAGCACTTTTTGGTGATGTATTTTACATCATCTATTGCAGATGATATTAGAGTCCCACTTCAGATTAACATTGTCTGTCTTGTCCTGCTTCAGCCTCGCCGCCGTACACCTCACCGGAGCTGCTCCAACGAAGGAACCATCCATCATAGTGGAGCAGTACCCTCGGCGCCATTTCCAAAGGCCTCAGATCTTCTTCCCCGCCTCCGATAGTCACACCGGCATCACCATCCTCCACATCCAACCCAATGATGTTGAGGTCCACAAGGCTATGCCAAAGAGGTTGTACACACATCGCATCACTTTGTTACTCTGCATTCATGTCGATCCCTCAGGGATCCTTTGCTATGGAACTACTATGGTACTACTATTCGTGCATTTGGTTAGCAGGAGTGGAGCAAAGAAAAACTGGAGGATTTTTTTCCTTTGGTGTCTCTTTCAAAGAAAAAACATAGGAATTTTAATATTCACTTGGACGTCCTTTCCAAATTAATATGAATGAAGAACAGAATTAATTGCATTACTAGCATAATAAGATTCTTTTTTTTCATTTTCATGTGGTTTGACTTTAATTTGACCATGTTTATCCATTCTTGTGTTCTTCCAATTCATGTGAACCAAACACCCAGGTTGACAGAAATCCTATGTTTCCAAATGCTCTGTTTTGCACGTGCATTCCTATCCTATTCCTGTGTTTTTCCTGTCCCTGCATTTATAGAATCCTCCAATTCTAATCCCTTACAGATTTATTTCATTTTCAGATAGGCGTCAAAGAAAACTCTGTGTGTTATGTCCTGCTCCTGCCGTGCCGTCATCCACCGCACTTGAGGTGCACCATCGACAGAAGCGTTCACTGCAGCAGAGATTCCCCCTGTAGACTTTCTTTCGCCGCCTCAGATCATCTTCCCCGTTGCCAGTAGCCACACCAACTACATTACCATCATTGACTGAGCAGATGAACCCGAGGACTACACAGTTCCAGAAGAGAGGTTGCAGTCTTACGTGTTTGCTTACGTTATACATCAGTTATTATTACCTGCTACTTTATCGTTCAAACTTGAGTTTTAAAATGCCTGTGGGTCTCATATCAAGGCAGCAACAAATAGTATATGTCTACTATCTGGTTCATCTGGGGTCTTCTATGTGGTTCATGTTGGGTGGGCAACAAATAGTAGATGATCCATTGTCTATCTTTTTAAACTGAAACTATAATCTACCTGCTATCATTAGTTTTGGATCTATCCACTCGTTTGCTACCATCAGTCTTGATTTCTACATGCACCCCTTAGGCCTTACAAAATCTAACTATTTTTTTATTATGCATGTCAGTTATTGTACACAATCATACTGAACATGTAGAGAAAAAGAGAAGACCGTTGTGTGGGAACATAATGTCATGCAGACACCACTCCATGGTGGGCGAAGTGCCCCCGCCCTCCCGCCATTCCAGATTGTATTCCAGAGGAAGATAACTGTTCAGATGTGGATTCAGGGGGAGCCGACCACTCCTATTTACCACCTGAGGTGTTTGCTCTAACCTGGCATGCTGATGTTGGTCATATCATGCATATGGCGCCTCGCATTGCTTACATTATACATCTTATATGTCATCAGCTTAGTTTAGATTTGCTTTGTGTGAATGCCACCTGTTTGGTTTCTACATCATACTCCCACCGTTCCTAAATATTTGTCTTTTTAGATATTTCAACAAGTGACTACATACGGAGCAAAATGAGTGAATCTACACTCTAAAATATGTCTATATACATCCGTATGTGGTAGTCCATTTGAAATATCTAAAAAGACAAATATTTAGGAATGGAGGGAGTATATGGGAATTATGCAATGCCATCTTCTTTAGCCAGGCATCATATACGTGAATCATGCAATGCCATCCTGTTTAGCCATTCATCGTATATGTGAATTGTATCGTGCCATATTTTTTTCATAATGTATTCCATTTGTCAATAATGTTTATACATTCATCTACTCTTCCTGTGCATCAGCCATTTGAGTCGGTCATGGGAAAATCTGGAGTGAAAACAAGGTCTTCTGAGCAGTCAGTGCTACCTGTCGATGCAGATTTCTTGCTGGTTACAGATAGCTCCTCAGAGGAGGATTCAGAGACAGATGACCAGTCATATCCCCCCCCCCGAGGTGCATGCTCTAACTTGGCAGGGTTATATTGCTCATATCATGCATATGGTGTCTTGCATTGCCATGCCATCTGCTTAGATTAGGCATGCTTTGTGTGAATGCCTCATGTTTGCTTTCTATATCAGTTATGTGAATTATGCAATGCCATGTTTTTCAGCCAGTTATCATATATGTGAATTATGCACCGCCATGTAGCCAGGCATCATATATGTGAATTATCTCATGCCATCTTTTTTTTCATTACGTATTCCATTTGTCGACAATCTATGCATATTGAACTACTCTTCATGTGTATCAACCATTTGAGCCGGTTATGGAAAAATCTAGAGTGAAAACAAGGTCTTCAGAGCAGTCAATGGTACCTGTTGAAGCATATATCTCGATGGTTACAGGGAGCTCATCAAAGGAGGATTTAGAGACAGATGACCAGTCCTATATCCCACCTGAGGTGTATGCTCTAAGTTGCAATGTTTATATTTCTCATATCATGCATATGGTGTCTTGCATTGCTTAGTTTAGACATCATATGCACAATAATGAATTCCATCTTCTTAGTTTAGAAATCATACATGCGAGTGCCAGCTGCTTAGTGTATGAATCAATTATGTCAATTATATCATGCCATCATGTATACTTAGACAACATGTATGTGAATTATTTCATCCCACCCTATTTTAGAAAGACATCATATAGTTTTGTCATGTCATCCTATTTAGATACTCATCATATGTTGAATTATGCCATTATATCCTGTTAAGTTATCCATCATATATCTGAAACTGTGTCATGCTATCCTGTTTAGTTAGGCATCATATATGTGAAATTGTGGCATGCTGTCCTATTTCGTTAGACAACATATATGTGAATTACCACATCTGTCTATCATACAATGTCTGTACGTTCAATTTCTTTTCTTGTTTATCAGCCATTTGAATTGGAGGGGTGATGGCATATCTAAGGGAGCAAAAACATGTTCTTCAAAAAAGACAATGCTACCCGTCGATGTAGATAGAACCATGGTTGTACTGGCCCACAAACTAGCCTCACCACACATAATTGAGACTCTTCCGGATTGCACACTTACACCGTTGGGCAGAGAACCAACTACAACCCATCTAACCGCAACCCCAGCGAATAGTAACCCACTTCTAGTTGAGAAAGCGCCATGTCCACCACAGAGTACCCCCACACGAGCAGTTTGTAAAGCAACTGCAGTGCCCAAATCACGAAGACCACCACATCTAAACCAAACTCCATGTTTAAAGCAGAAGAGCAACTGTTCTCAGGTCAGATTCTGTAGCTATGGTCCATACTACTTTGCTATTGCATCACTTTATTTACTCATACCAACTACTTTCGAATTTGAAGGATCCAATTGAAACTCCAATGGCGCAACAGGTATGTTTTAAACCTATTTCTTTAACTGGATTGCTATTCTAACTTCTTGCTCTATGTTGATTTCAGTTTCAGTTGTATAAACAGTTATGTTCTCATGTGATGCACATTATGTTGTGTAGTTTCTCACACTTATATTCTGTCTATGTTGTTGGGTCTTAAAAATATATGAGTTGAACTGTGTCTCTATCTTGATTAGGCAACATAAACTAGAATGATATGGACAATACAATGACCATAGTACATAGATATATGTTTGTTTCATGTTGTTATCCTGTCCACCTTACTACTGAACCGGTTTACCAAAATGAGTTTCGTATACTACATGTGATGTGTCTACTTGTTTCTCTTGTAGTATGCAAACAGAATATTGGAGAAGAGCACCCCACTATGCAATGGTAGACAAAGTAATGTAGATAAGGTTCAAGATAGTGAGACAACCCTGTTGGTCTCCAAGAAAGGTGATAAAAACGATCTTGTAGACAGTGAGAAAACCCCACAGTTCTGCGTTGATGTAGTGTTCAAGTTACTGGCTAGTACTGCTGGCATAAGCTCTTCGAACTTGCTGCCTGAATCACTTCGGCTTCTTCAGTATCAGCTACAAGCTGAAAGGCATCAGTCAGCTGTGCTGCGGCAAGAAGCCGAAGGACTGAGAAAGTCCCTACAGAATTGGGATGCATACTTTCTTATGCAATAGCAAGCGCTGGAAGATTTAAGCGCCAAACAAGAGAAAGTTAATAAGCTTGCTAAGCATCTTGCCAACATTATGGGTACCCAGGATATTGTTTCTTGAGATCTTCTGAAGTGGTTTCAGTTCTGGACTTGTTTTGGCGTTTATATGCTGCTTTGTTCCCTAAATTTGCACTAGTGGCGAACTTTGATGCCCAGTGGATGTAATATGTGTAATAGCCGTGATAGCCTAGCGTAAGTTGCTTACTTATTTATTTCCTTGTTGTCTTGTTTATTTGTTTGCTTGTAGTCAGTGCAATTCTTTTTCCGCGGTTTGCTAGTGGCCGCAATAACCTTTTTTTAAAACTAGGCCACAATAACCATGGGCTACATATTTACTGTAGTGACACTGGGCCTCCTATGGGCTGTAGAAACAATGGGCCTTCTATGGGCTGTAGAAACAATAGGCCTTCTACGGGCCATAGACACAATGGGCCTTCTACGGGTCGTATCATCAATGGGCCTTATACGGGTCGTATGATCGATTGGCCGAACATGGGCCAATAATAGACCGCATTATGGCCATAAACGGGCTAGAGTTGGAATCTTCCATTCATGGGCCGACCATAATGGGCCGTCGTTAATAGGCCATATTTGATTATGCTATGAAAATGGTCCAACATATTAACGAGCCACAAACAGGCCGACTATAAAAATGGGTTGAATTTGGCCCACAAGCAGAAAATGACAGTAACGGGCTGTAAGTAACTGAATGCGGGAAATGATCCCAAGAATAAATGGGCCCTAAGAAGGCCAAAAGATAACATGGGCTAGAAACGGCCCAACGGAATAATGGGCCGTTAATGGGTATAAAGTGATATACTGTTCATTACGGGCCAGTTTCACCACGCGCCGTTAATGGGCCAGGAGTTACAAAGGGCCTCATATGGGCTGAAAGACGTCATGGGCCATACATGTGCCGGAAGTTAAAACAGGCTGGAATCATATTGGACGGCCCAGATGATGCTACTGGGCCCAATTCGGATAGGTCATAGCGGGCCTTGGGTTAGCGGGATGTAAATGGGCTATATGCGAACAGGCCATTAACAGGCTTTCCATGGGCCGGCCCGCCACCTTTTGACCAAGTCAAACGGGCCGGCCTTTTCACAGGAATGGGCCTCTATTGGGCCGTGCCATGTGTCGACGTAACATAGGCGCCTTCGGTACAATAAGTGGATGACATATGTCCCAAAGGTGAGCCGACACGTGTTTCCGCCAACCAATGATGATTTTACACGTGGAAAATCCCCATTGGTCAGGGCTGTTAACGGGTTATCGAATCCAAAACCGGACCCAATAGCTTAACGGTGTTCCATTACGGTGGATACCATGTGTCGGTCACCCTTGACGAAAGCACTACTGTGACGCGCGATTTATCTTCATGGAAGTGGACACTTCGGTGACGATAATTTTGGTAATGTCATGGAACACTTCTACGACAGCACAGGTATGACTATCTTGATTCTGTCATAAAATTGTCATAGATGTACATGCATGACAAAAAATGTGACCTACTGTGATAAACACGTATCATCACGGAAGTGTATTTTTTTTGTAGTGGTTGCGCTTCAAGTGCTTGAGCTTCGCGTAGTCGTTGTTCTTGACGTTCAGCCTCGGTGTCTTGTTCGTCTTGATGTTTTTGCGCTCTCTCTTCCTCTTGGAGATGTTGACGTTGCCTTTCTTGTGCTTGTGCAAGAGGGGCTTTGTGTTGGTGATGACGATGTGCTTGCTCATCGAATTGCTCTTCTGGATGATTGCCGTGTAGAGGGTTGTGGTTAGCTTGACGGTCTTGACGCGCGGCTCGATGTAGAGTGTTTGATGTTGGTGTACTTGAGCCAGAGAAGGTGTCGTCGGTGTGTCGACTCAAATGGCTCCATCTTGAGTAGGAAGAAGTGGAAGAATGGCGGTTCACCAACAAGGCACGAATCTCGTCCATTCTTGCATCATTCTCTTGTTTGTGAGTGTCGAGCTTGTTGTCAAAGTAGTCTCTTGTTCGTTGCTCGGAGAGTCGCAAGCCGGTGGCGAGATTGTCGATGTGGTTGCTCATTGCTTGTTGTTCTTGATGCAAAGCTATTTGTGCACCGAAGAGGTGGCTCTTGGTGACATAGGATGACATGTCGTTGTCTTGCTCGATGAAGAGTGGGTTGGTAGAAGAACTTGGCCTATCCATCATTCCAAGCAAATATGTGAGTGGGAGAAAGAGAAGAACTTATACCAAATGTAACTTGACCGATGTTGAAGATGGATCAATGATCACTCAAATGTGGAACAAGGAAATAGCACAATTGGTACCAATTATTGTTGGTTCTCACACCTACACAAGTAAAAGCTTATGGTGGAGCTCGGTTAGGATGGTGGCACAAAATTTGATGCAATTGTTAGTGAGCTTCAATAATGTTGGAAAAGATTCACAAATTTGCAAAAGCAACAAGTAGACCAATAGCAAGATGTGGTACACGGAAACACACACACAAATAGACAAGTGGGGTCGTGCAACCAAGGAATGAGCCAAAATGTGGAAACCACGAAAATGCTCTTGTTGCACAACACTAGAGAGACGCTAGCACGATTGCACAATAGGCGGATACGGAACTTGTGCACAACCTACTATGCAAAAATGCAACGACTTCAATCCCAAGTATGCTATGTGTTTGGTATTGCGATGGTATGATCCAAGATGATCTTAATGTACTATGATGCTATGGTTCTTGCTTATAAGCTCTTTGCTTATCTTTCCCTTTTTGCTTAAAAGCTTGTTTAGCTCTTTCACTTTTGAGCTCTTTTCTCATGCAAAACTTCACGAACCAATATAGCAATTGTGTATATGTGATGACAACTTTGTAACACAAAATATGATACCAAGATATGCACCACTATGATATGGTACGTATGATATGGAGAGTATGATCACTAATGTGCACAAGTCACATTGCCGGCAATACTCAAAGGCTAGTCTCGATGGGTAAGCAACGCAAAAGTAAGGCTAAGGTGGTTATCAATGCAATGGCAAGGAATGTACCATGAAAGGATATCACGATACCAAGATAAAGTAGAGGTTACCACTTTTGCTTACGGTCGAGGTGTCAAAATTGTGTACATGTCGATGCCGATCATGAATATGAGAGGGGGTGTTGTCGTTGTCGAACCGTCCCTAAGTAGCCAAAACACGTTAGGAAACGGAAACCGCAACTCGAAACTCAAATACCAAAATGTGTCAAAATTTGTCGGAGTGCGAAATGGGTGAGCGATGGTGGTTGTGGAAAGCGGTGGTGGCTGATATGTCTCCAACGTATCTATAATTTTTTATTGTTCCATGCTATTATATTACCCGTTTTGGATGTTTATGGGCTTTACTCTACACTTCTATATCATTTTTGGGACTAACCTACTAACCGGAGGCCCAGCCCGAATTGCTGTTTTTTGCCTATTCAGTGTTTCAAAGAAAAGGAATATCAAACGGAGTCCAAATGGGATGAAACCTTCGGGAGCGATCTTTTTGGAACATATGCAAACCAGGAGACTTGAAGTGGACATCAAGCAGCAAACGAGGCGGCACGAGGGTGCCCGGCGCGCCCTAGGGGGGTGGGCACGCGCCCCACCCTCGTGGGCCCCTCGTGGATCAACCGACCTACTTCTTCCTCCTATATATATCCACATACCCCGAGAATATTCAGGAGCACCACGAAAACCTAATTTCACCGCCACAACCTTCTGTATCCGCAAGATCCCATCTTGGGGCCTTCATCGGCGCTCCGCCGGAGGGGGAATCGACCACGGATGGCCTCTACATCATCTCCAAGACCTCTCCGATGAGTTGTGAGTAGTTTACCACAGACCTTCGGGTCCATAGTTATTAGCTAGATGCATTCTTCTCTCTCTTTGAATCTCAATACCAAGTTCTCCTCGATCTTCTTGGAGATCTATTCGATGTAACTCTTTTTGCGGTTTATGATCAAGTTTATGATCCGATGAATTGTGGGTTTATGATCAAGTTTATCTATGAGAAATGATTGAATCTTCTCTGAATTCTTTTATGTGTAATTGGTTATATTTGCAAGTCTCTTCGAACTATCAGTTTTGTTTGGCCTACTAGATTGATCTTTCTTGCAATGGAGCTTTGGGTTCAATCTTGTGGTGTCCTTTCCCAGTGACAGCAGGGGCAGCAAGGCACTTATAGTATTGTTGCCATCAAGGATAAAAAGATGGGGTTTATATCATATTGCTTGAGTTTATCCCTCTACATCATGTCATCTTTCTTAATGCGTTACTCTGTTCTTATGAACTTAATACTCTAGATGCAGGCAGGAGTCAGTCGATGTGTGGAGTAATAATAGTAGATGCAGAATCGTTTCGATCTACTTGTTGTGGACGTGATGCCTATATACATGATCATGGCTAGATAATCTCATAACTATGCACTTTTCTATCAATTGCTCGACAGTAATTTGTTCACCCACCATAACACCTATGCTATCTTGAGAGAAGCCACTAGTGAAACCTATGGCCCCCCGGGTCTATCTTTTATCATATAAGTTTCTGATCTATCTTTTATTTGCATCTTTTACTTTCCAATCTATATCATAAAAATACCAAAAGTATTTATATTATCTTATTATCTCTATCAGATCTCACTTTCGCAAGTTTCCATGAAGGGATTGACAACCCCTTTATCACGTTGGTTGCGAGGTTCTTGTTTATTTGTGTAGGTACGAGGGACTTTTGAGGAGCCTCCTACTGGATTGATACCTTGGTTCTCAAAAACTAAGGGAAATACTTACGCTACTTTGCTGCATCACCCTTTCCTCTTCAAGGAAAACCAATGCAGTGCTCAAGAGGTAGCAAGAACGATTTCTGGCGCTGTTGCCGAGGAGGTCTTCGCTCAAGTCAAGACATACCAAGTACCCATCACAAACTCATCTCCCTCGCATTACATTATTTTCCATTTGCCTCCCGTTTTCCTCTCCCCCACTTCACCCTTGCCGTTTTATTTGCCATGTCTTTCCCATTCTCCTCTTTCTTTCGCTTGCCTCTTGTGTGCTTGTGTGTTGGATTGCTTGTCATGATGGTGCAAGATAATACCAAATTGTGTAACTTTTCCAATACCAATAATAATGATTTCCTCAGCACTCCGATTGCTCCTCTTAATGATGCTGAATCTTTTGAAATCAATGCTACTTTGTTGAATCTTGTTATGAAAGATCAATTCTCCGGCCTTCCTAGTGAAGATGTCGCTACTCATCTAAACAACTTTGTTGATTTGTGTGATAGGCAAAACAAGAAAGATACGGATAATGATATTGTTAAATTGAAGTTATTTCTGTTTTCACTTAGAGATTGTGCTAAAACTTGGTTTTCATCTTTGCCTAAAAATAGTATTGATTCATGGAATAAGTGCAAAGATGTTTTGATCTCTAAGTATTTTCCTCCCGCTAAGATTATATCTCTTAGAAACGATATTATGAATTTTAAACAACTTGATCATGAGCATGTTGCCCAATCTTGGGAAAGAATGAAATTAATGATTCGCAATTGTCCTACACATGGTTTGAATTTATAGATGATCATACAAAATTTTTATGCCGGATTGAATTTTCTTTCTAGAAATCTTTTAGATTCGGCCGGGGGAGGCACTTTTATGGAAATCAATTTAGGATAAGCTACTAAACTCCTTGATAATATTATGGTTTATTATTCTCAATGGCACACCGAAAGATCTAATAGTAAAAAAGTGCATGTTGTAGAAGAGATTAATGTTTTGAGTGGAAAGATGGATGAACTTATGAAATTGTTTGCTACTAAGAGTGCTCCTATTGATCCCAATGATATTCCTTTGTCTACTTTGATTGAGAATATTAATGAATCTATGGATGTGAATTTGTCGGTAGGAATAATTTTGGTAACAACGCGTATAGAGGAAACTTTAATCATGGGCCATTTCCTAGTAACTCCTCTAATAATTATGGTAATTCCTACAACAACTCTTATGGAAATTTTAATAAGATGTCCTCTGATTTTGAGAATAGTGTTAAAGAATTTATGATCTCTCAAAAGAATTTCAATGCTTTGCTTGAAGAAAAATTGCTTAAAGTTGATGAATTGGCTATGAACGTTGATAGACTTTCTCTTGATGTTGATTCTTTGAAACTTAGATCTATTCCACCTAAGCATGATATCAATGAGTCTCTCAAATCCATGAGAATTTCCATTGATGAGTGCAAAGAAAGAACCGCTAGGATGCGTGCTAAGAAAGATTGCTTTATAAAAGTGTGTTCTTCTAGTTTCCATGAAAATAATGATGAAGATCTAAAAGTTATTGATGTGTCCCCTATTAAATCTTTGTTTTACAATATGAATCTTGATAATGATGGGACTGGAGATGAGTCAACTTTAGTTAAAAGGCCTCCCAATGATTCGGAGTTTTTAGATCTTGATGCTAAATTTGGTAAAAGTGGGATTGGAGAGATCAAAACTTTACATAGCAATGAACCCACTATTATGGATTTCAAGGAATTTAATTATGATAATTTTTCTTTAATAGATTGTATTTCTTTATTGCAATCTATGATTCTCCACATGCTTATAGTCAAAATAAAGCTTTTACCAAACATATTGTTGATGCTTTGATGCAATCTTATGAGGAAACACTTGAATTGGAAGTTTCTATACCTAGAAAACTTTATGATGAGTGGGAACCTACTATAAAAATTAAAATTAAAGATCATGAATGCTATGCTTTGTGTGATTTGGGTGCTAGTGTTTCCACGATTCTGAAAACTTTATGTGATGTGCTAGGTTTCCATGATTTTGATGATTGCTCTTTAAACTTGCACCTTGCGGATTCCACCATTAAGAAACCTCTAGGAAGGATCAATGATGTTCTTATTGTTGCAAATAGGAATTATGTGCCCATAGATTTTATCGTTCATGATATAGATTGCAATCTTTCATGTCCTATTATTCTTAGTAGACCTTTCCTTAGAACGATTGGTGCAATTATTGATATGAAGGAAGGGAATATTAGATTCCAATTTCTATTAAGGAAAGGCATGGAACACTTTTCAAGAAATAAAGTAAAATTACCTTATGAATCTATCATGCGAGCTACTTATGAATTGAATGCCAAAGATGGCAATACTTAGATCTATTCTCGCTTTTATGCCTAGCTAGGGGCGTTAAACGATAGCGCTTGTTGGGAGGCAACCCAATTTTATTTTTGTTCCTTGCTTTTTGCTTCTGTTTAGTAATAAATAATTCATCTAGCTTCTATTTAGATGTGGTTTTATGTTTTAGTTAGTGTTTGTGCCAAGTAGAACCTATAGGATAACCTACGGTGATAGCTAATTTGATTCTGCTAAAAAACAGAAACTTTTGTGCGCACGAAAATATTTTTTAATAAATCACAGAAACGTGCTTTTGTGTTGATTCTTTTTGCAGTAGATCAATAGACAAATTTCTCAGGACTTCCTATTTTGGTAGGAGTTTTAGAGTTCCATAAGTATTCGAAAGTTACAGATTGCTACAGATTGTTATGTTTTTGACAAATTCTGTTTTTCGTGTGTTGTATGCTTATTTTGATGCATCTATGGCTAGTATTGGGGGTATGAACCAAAGAGAAATTGGAATTACAGTAGGTTTAACACCAATATAAATATATAATTAGTTCATTATAGTACCTTATGTGGTGCTTTTTCTTTCTTGCACTAACGGAGCTTATGAGATTTCCTATTGAGTTTTGTGTTGTGAAGTTTTCAAGTTTTGGGTAAAGATTTGATGGACTATGGAATAAGGAGTGGCAAGAGACTAAGCTTGGGGATGCCCATGGCACCACAAGATATTCAAGGACAACCAAAATCCTAAGCTTGGGGATGCCCCGGAAGGCATCCCCTCTTTCGTCTTTGTCTATCGGTAACTTTACTTGGAGCTATATTTTTATTCGCCACATGATATGTGTTTTGCTTGGAGCGTCTTGTATGATATGAGTCTTTGCTTTTTAGTTTACCACAATCATCCTTGCTGTACACACCTTTTGGGAGAGACACACTTGATTTGGAATTTATTAGAATACTCTATGTGCTTCACTTATATCTTTTGAGCTAGATAATTTTTGCTCTAGTTCTTCACTTATAACTTTTAAAGCACCGCGGTGGTTTAATTTTGTATAAATTGTTGATCTCTCATGCTTCACTTATATTATTTTGAGAGTCTTATAGAACAGCATGGTATTTGCTATGGTTATAAAATTGGTCCTAGAATGATGGGCATCCAAGTTGGGTATAATAAAAACTATCATAGAAAGTGAATTGGATGCTATGATCAATTTGATGCTTGATAATTGTTTTGAGATATGAGTATGGTGATATTAGAGTCATGCTAGTGGAGTAATTATGAATTTGAGGCATACTTGTGTTGAAGTTTCTAATTCCTGTAGCATGCACGTATGGTGAACCGCTTTGTGATGAAGTTGGAGCATAATTTATTTATTGATTGTCTTCCTTATGAGTGGTGATCGGGGACGAGCGATGGTCTTTTCCTACCAATCTATCCCCCTTGGAGCATGCGCGTAGTACTTTGTTTTCAATGACATGTAGATTTTTGCAATAAGTATATGAGTTCTTTATGACTAATGTTGAGTCCATGGATTATACGCACTCTCACCCTCCACCATTGCTAGCCTCTCTTGTGCCGCGCAACTTTCGCCGGTACCATACACCCACCATATACCTTCCTAAAAACAGCCACCATACTTACCTATTATGGCATTTCCATAGCCATTCCGAGATATATTTCCATGCAACTTTTCACCGTTTTGTTTATTATGACACGCATCATCATTGTCATATTGCTCTTTGCATGATCATGTAGTTGACATCGTATTTGTGGCAAAGCCACCTTCATAATTCCATACATGTCACTCTTGATTCATTGCATATCCCGGTACACCGCCGGAGGCATTCATATAGAGTCATATCTTGTTCTAAGTATCGAGTTGTAATCTTGAGTTGTAAGTAAATAAAAGTGTGATGAACTTCATTATTAGAGCATTGTCCCAAGTGAGGAAAGGATGATGGAGACTATGATTCCCTCACAAGTCGGGATGAGACTCCGGACTTTATAAAAAAAGAGAAAGGCCAAATAGAAAAATAAAAAAAGAAAGAAAAAAATGAGATTAAAAGGGAGAAGGGACAATGCTACTATCCTTTTACCACACTTGTGCTTCAAAGTAGCACCATGATCTTCATGATAGAGAGTCTCCTATGTTGTCACTTTCATATACTAGTGGGAATTTTTCATTATTGAACTTGGCTTGTATATTCCAATGATGGGATTCCTCAAAATGCCCTAGGTCTTCGTGAGCAAGCAAGTTGGATGCACACCCACTTAGTTTCTTTTGTTGAGCTTTTATACACTTATAGCTCTAGTGCATACGTTGCATGGCAATCCCTACTCACTCACATTGATATCTATTAATGGGCATATCCATAGCCCGTTGATACGCCTAGTTGATGTGAGACTATCTTCTCCCTTTTTGTCTTCTCCACAGCCACCACTCTATTCCACATATAGTGCTATGTCCATGGCTCACGCTCATGTATTGCGTGAAAGTTGAAAAAGTTTGAGAATAATAAAGTATGAAACAATTGCTTGGCTTGTCATCGGGGTTGTGCATGATTAAATACTTTGTGTGATGAAGATAGAGCATAGCCAAACTATATGATTTTGTAGGGATAACTTTCTTTAGCCATGTTATTTTGAGAAGACATGATTGCTTTGTTAGTATGCTTGAAGTATTATGGTTTTTATGTCAATATGAACTTTTATTTTTAATTATTTAAATCTGAACATTCATGCCACAATAAATAAAATTACATTGAGAATTATGCTAGGTAGCATTCCACATCAAAAATTCTGTTTTTATCATTTACCTACTCAAGGACGAGCAGGAATTAAGCTTGGGGATGCTTGATACATCTCCAACGTATCTATAATTTTTTATTGTTCCATGCTATTATATTACCCGTTTTGAATGTTTATGGGCATTACTCTACACTTTTATATCATTTTTGGGACTAACCTACTAACCGGAGGCCCAGCCCGAATTGCTGTTTTTTTGCCTATTTCAGTGTTTCGAAGAAAAGGAATATCAAACAGAGTCCAAACGGGATGAAACCTTCGGGAGCGATCTTTTTGGAACATATGAAAACCAGGAGACTTGGAGTGGGCATCAAGCAGTAAATAGGGCGGCCAAGGGTGCCCGACGCGCCCTAGGGGGTGGGCATGCCCCCCACCCTCGTGGGGCCATCATGGCTCAACCGACCTACTTATTCCTCATATATATATCCACGTACCCCGAGAACATCCAGGAGCACCATGAAAACCTAATTCCAGCGCCGCAACCTTCTGTATCCGCGATATCCCATCTTGGAGCCTTCGTCGGCGCTCCGCCGGAGAGGGAATCGACCATGGAGGGCCTCTACATCATCTCCAAGGCCTCTCCGATGAGTTGTGAGTAGTTTACCATAGACCTTTGGGTCCATAGTTATGTCATGCCCAATATGCGGCCCTATCCAAAAGGAACTCGAAGGTCCCACCAAGGATAGACCCACATATTGAAACGCTTTTGCAAGGTGGATATCATTACATCAACATTACATAATAGATGGGGATACATACAAGAGGCATACAATGCCACACAAATACAACATCACAATACATTATAGCATCATACGACTACGGATGAAACACAAACAGAAACTCAAACGACATCCACCCTGCTAGCCCAGGCTGCCGACCTAGAACCTATCCCTTGATCGAAGAAGAAGAAGAAGAAGAATCTCCAAACAAGCAAACATCGCTCTCGCGTCATGATCATCGCACAACCTGTACCTGCAACTGTTGTTGTAGTAATCTGTGAGCCACGAGGACTCAGCAATCCCATTACCATGGGTATCAAGACTAGCAAATCTTAATGGGAAAGGAAGGGGTAAAGTGGTGAGGTTGCAGCAGCGACTAAGCATATATGGTGGCTAACATACGCAAATAAGAGCGAGAAGAGAGCAAAGGAACGGTCGTGAAGCTAGCAATGATCAAGAAGTGATCCTGAACTCCTACTTACGTCAAACATAACCCAAAACCGTGTTCACTTCCCGGACTCCGCCGAAAAGAGACCATCACGGCTACACACATGGTTGATGCGTTTTAATTCGGATCTGGTGTCAAGTTATCTACAATCGGACATTTACAAATTCCCATCTGCCTATAACTGCAGGCACGGCTCTCGAAAGATTATACCCTGCAGGGGTGTCCCAACTTAGCCCATGACAAGCTCTCGCGATCAATGAAGGATATACCTTCTCCCAGGAAGACCCGATCAGACTCGGAATCCCGGTTTACAAGACATTTCGACAATGGTAAAACAAGACCAGCAAGACCACCCGATGCGCCGACAATCCCGATAGGAGTTGCACATATCTCGTTCTCAGGGCAACACCGGATAAGCTAAGTGTACAGGTACCGACGTAACCCAAGTTGCCAAGGGATGGTCCCGCACGGTGCTCTAGTTTGACCAACACTTAGACAAGCATTGGCCCGGGGGGGCTGTAATAAAGATGACCCTTGGGTTAATTACTCCCAAGGGAAATATAGGTGGTGATGAGGCAAATGGCAAAACCAATGTTGGGCTTTGCTGGAGGAGTTTTATTCAAAGCGAACTGTCAAGGGGGTCCCATAAATCACCCAACCGCGTAAGGAACACAAAATTCGGGAACATAACACTGGTATGACGGAAACTAGGGCGGCAAGAGTGGAACAAAACACCAGGCATAAGGCCGAGCCTTCCACCCTTTACCAAGTATATAGATGCATTAATTAAATAAGAGATATTGTGATATCCCAACAAAATCCTGTCCACCATGGAGCAATCTTCAACTTCACCTGAAACTAGCAACGCTATAAGAGGGGCTGAGCAAAAGCGGTAACATAGCCAAACAACGGTTTGCATAGGAAAGGTATCAAAGGTTAGAGGTTCATGGCAATTTGGGATGGCTTGAAGAACAAGTGATAGGTAGCGCAGCATAGCGATAGAACGAAACAACTAGCATAGCAATGATAGTAGTGAGATCCAGGGTAGCGGTCATCTTGCCTGAAATCCCGCAAGGAAGAATAACGAGTCCATGAAGAAGACGAACGGATGAAGCTGAACCAAGCGTAGACGAACGAATCCTCACGATCGCAACGAAACGGGAACTATCGAGAAGAAGCACACAACATAGTAAACACACCACACATGAACAAGGCATGATGCACAAACAAGCATGATGCATGACAAGGCTACATGAAGCTACTCATGGCAAGAGATGATGCAAACAAGAGCAACACATCAAAGCAAGTTTAAATGAGGCCGGGAACAACATATAACAATTCCGGTAAGTCCTCATATGCATATTTGGAAATTGGTCCAGATCTGAATAAACCTTATGTTCAAGTTCTTAAGCAGCAAGTTAAGATGCACCAAGATGATCTACACGAGATTCTAGTCAAGTTACATATAAAGTTCATTTAGTTCGGAGCTACGGTCTAGAAGATATGAGCAAAACAAGTTAAACATGGCGTTGATGCAAAATGCATCCAAACATCAAGCAAACACCTCAAAACAAGGATGCAACATGATAATATAAAACTACATGCAAAATCAGGCAAGTTTCATATAGAGCACACTCAAAACGGAGCAACGGTGCAACACACACACACTATACAAGTCATAACAACAATCTGCCCAAAACAGCAACTAGGCATCTTGCAAGCATCAAAACAACATGCTACAGCATCTCAACATAATAACAAAAGCCATGGGCATGATGTACAGGTAAAGCATAACAAAACATGAACACTGAGCTATCTCCAAAAATCACTAGAACATGCTCAAACACACATGGCAAGAATGCAAATAATAACAGTTCAGACTTTTGCAGAAATAACATCAGGTTGCAATGTTCAGAGCTATCAAAAAACATGTTACAAGAACTTAACATGGCAAACAAAGGCATGGCATGAACCTACTAAATGCATAGATCAAATGTCCTTTACTGACCATGAGCCAAAAAGGATCAGAAAATATGATGGCACCCATGTAAACATCGCAAGTTATAATACAGATTCAAACATGGCAGGAACAACAATAAGAAGGCATGTTGGTGAGCTTGTACCACTCACCACAGAGCAATAAATGGCAATGGAAAGGCAACCAACAGTAAGAAGACATGTTTATGAAGCTAAGCATGGCAAGAGCAAGTTCATAGCATGCAAGGATCAACTACAACAACCTTGGCAAAATTGAATAACATGTAAACAATCTGCCAGGAAATATTTTGGAGCAAAAGTAGAGCACGAAAATGATATGCTAGACTACTCCATAATTTCAACCAGTGGCATGAATGGATAGAGCATAACCATATGTTCAAAACATCCTTACTGAAGTATCTCAAAATAAGCATGGATCTCTCTGTAGCATCAAGTTTACATGGCATCAAAATAACAGCAGAACAGGGACTGAAATAGCAACATCACGAAGCCTAGTTTGCATGCTTGTGCTAGTCACCACATTGATCACAAAAATACATGGCATACACCCCTGTAAAGATGGCATGACATAGTTCAAAACACATGTAGACATCAACCTCATAGGATGCACACATCAAACATGGCAAAAATGACAAATGAGCATGTTCTGTTAACAGACATCAGACAACATTATGAAGCACTCTTGCAACGATGATTCAGGCATCAAGATGGACTCAAATGAACATGATGCAATGGAATGAAATGAAGTACTAGTTGAGACGAACAATTTGACATATTACACGCACAAAACGGAGCAGTATGCAAGGAGATATGATGCGATGAACATGGCATGATAATGTCATAGATTCGGGGACTTAGGATTTTCGGGAGTCAACCTTAGGTCTTCTCTGGATCTGGATCCGGGCGGCACGGATCCCGAGGATCACTGGAGGACGCTCGCCGGAGCTGTGGGAGGAGGAGGAGGCCGGCCGGAGGTCGGCACCGGCGGGAGGCGCGGGCTGCCGGGCGGCGGCGGGGCTGGGCTAAGGCGGCGGCGCCGGGTCGGAGGACGAGGGGCGACGAGGTCACGGGGCGCAGCGGAGCTTCGGCAGCGAGCGGGGCGGCGAGACTACAGCCGGCGGCGGGATGCCGCGGAGGCGACGGGCGGCGGACGGGCGCGGGGACCCGAGCGGCAGCGGCGGGGCGCTCGGGCCCGCGGGGCGCGGCGGCGGGCGGGGAGACGGGCCAAGGGGGCCGGTGTTGGGCCTGCGGGCCAGCGGCGGCGCGCGGGTGGCCGGGGTGGCCACGTGGCAGGCGGAGATTGGGTGCGGGGTGGCGGACATGTCCGGCGGCGGCACGGACGTGTCCGGTGGCACGGGGAGGAAGAAAACTAGGGTTTCGCCCGAAATTTCGGAGGGGAAGGCTAATTTATAGTTTCTAGGAGCTAGGAGAGTCCAAATGGGGCACGGTTTTCGGCCACGCGATCGTGATCGAACGGCGGAGATCATGAAGGGAGTTTGGATGGGTTTTGGGCCACTTTGGAAGGGTGTTGGGCTGCAAAGAGAAAGGGGGGTCTCGTGCTACGCGGTTAACCGTTGGAGTATCAAACAGACTCCAAATGGCACGAAACTTGACAGGCGGTCTACCGGTGGTATACCAAGGCCGCTTGGCAAGCCTCGGTCCATTCCGAGAACGTTTAACACCCACTCACGACGAGAGACAAAAGGGGGACGCCGGAGGGCATAGGGGTGCCGGATTGCAAAACGGACAACGGGGAAAATGCTCGGATGCATGAGACGAACACGTATGCAATGCAATGCACATATGACATGATAAAATGCAACACGCAAGCAAATGACATGGCAAAGACGGCGAATAACTGACAGACACCTGGCGCATCAAATCCGGGGCGTTACAAGTTATTAGCTAGATGGCTTCTTCTCTCTCTTCGAATCTCAATACCAACTTCTCTTTGATCTTCTTGGAGATCTATTTGATGTAACTCTTTTGTGGTGTGTTTGTCGAGATCTGATGAATTGTGGGTTTATGATCAAGTTTATCTATGAGAAATAATTGAATCTTCTCTGAATTCTTTTATGTGTGATTGGTTATCTTTGCAAGTCTCTTCGAACTATCAGTTTGGTTTGGCCTACTAGATTGATCTTTCTTGCAATGGGAGAAGTGCTTAGCTTTGGGTTCAATCTTGTGGTGTCCTTTCCCAGTGACAGCAGGGGCAACAAGGCACATATTGCATTGTTGCCATCGAGGATAAAAAGATAGGGTTTATATCATATTGCTTGAGTTTATCCCTCTACATGATGTCATCTTTCTTAATGCGTACTCTGTTCTTATGAACTTAATACTCTAGATGCAGGCAGGAGTCGGTCGATGTGTGGAGTAATAGTAGTATATGCAGAATCGTTTCGATCTACTTGTTGTGGACGTGATGCCTATATACATGATCATGCCTAGATAATCTCATAACTATGCACTTTTCTATCAATTGCTCGATAGTAATTTGTTCACCCACTATAACACTTAAGCTATCTTGAGAGAAGCCACTAGTGAAACCTATGGCCTCGGGTCTATCTTTTATCATATAAGTTTCCGATCTATCTTTTATTTGCATCTTTTACTTTCCAATCTATATCATAAAAATACCAAAAATATTTATCTTATCTTATTATCTGTATCAGATCTCACTTTTGCAAGTTTCCGTGAAGGGATTGACAATCCCTTTATCGTGTTGGTTGCGAGGTTCTGTTTATTTGTGTAGGTACGAGGGACTTTTGAGGAGCCTCCTACTGGATTGATACCTTGGTTCTCAAAAACTAAGGGAAATAATTACGCTACTTTGCTGCATCACCCTTTCCTCTTCAAGGGAAAACCAACGCAGTGCTCAAGAGGTAGCAGTGGCAAGCAAGTGCGTATGCGGAAATGGAGGTGGAATGGTGGGGAAACCGAACTGAAAATATTCAGTTTTGTCAGGGATGGTTGGACGACCAATGGTGGTTGGACGACCGGAAGTTGTCGGACGTCCGGTGCCTGGGCGATTTCGGGCACGGGATGAACTCGGGTTTTCGAGGTGGAGATGGCAAAAATGGTCAAATCCGAGCGATTTTGTGGATGGAAATGGTGGAGAAGGTGGGGAAAAGCTAGATCCACACGTGGCAAAATAAATCTATGGATCAAATCCAATAAAACTTCATCACACCAACAAATCACAAAATTTTATGGGGCTATTTTTAGTGGGGATTTTCGGATTAGGACGAAAAACAACAAATTCAAGCTAGAAAACAAAGGGTAGGGGCTCCAAAAACGCGATCAACGTGGCTCATGATACCAAAGATGATGTAGGGTGGAACCCTAGATTCCCTGTCTTTCATGTTTCGAGGGAATCCTACCAAGAACATGAAGAACGCGAGAGAAATCACTCAACCAACAAGAGATGGTCACACATATGCTAGATCCTCGAAACACCAAGAGATACATGATCTGAATCCAACAAGGGACGATACATAGGGTAACCGGTTCTTCTCCGTGAGGAGGTCTTGAGTTCTTCCTGTTAGGGGTCTTGAATCCAAGTGGATCTTCTCCGAAGAGGCACGGTCTCTCTCAGAGGAGCAGATCCGGATGGATGAGCGAGGCTATATCTCAAAAATGGGCTATCACAATGCTAACCCTAGAAAGAGGGCGGAGGAGGTCTATTTATAGTCTAAGTGGATGAAAGGGTAAGTGGCTTCGGCCCAACACACAGGCGGTCACACAGGCGTCAGACGTCCAACGGTCACCGGTCGTCCAAAGGCTCGCGAGGGTCCGGACATCCGGTACCGGTCGGGCGTCCGATATTTCGGCTCTGGTCAGGACTCGTCGGTCATCCGGTTGGGGTCGGCCATCCGGTCGTTTGGTCATCCGGAAGTCTCCATCCTTCCGATGTTTTGGCTCGGGTGTGGTGGTGCCGGTCGTCCGGAGAGGCTAGGTCGTCCGGGCGCTGGGAGGTGTCGGACGTCCGGTCGGCATCGATCGTCCGGCCACTGTAGCGTGCGAAGGCTGGGACTTGGCTAGCCGGTTGGAGCCTCCGGGCGTCGGACGTCCGAGAGGCGTCGGTCGTCCAATGACTGGGAGTTTCGAGCGGTCCTTCTTCTTGTCCATTGAACTTGGTTTCCTCGCCGTCTTGTCCGTTGGGTGCAGCTGGTCCATGGCTTCCCTCCAAATACCTGATCACACATAGGGTCTCCGCATGAGGTAGTAGCCATGTCTCATAGGTAGAAAGTGGTAGTTCGGAGAGGAGCGAGTTCACCTTATCTTCGATGGCCTTTGCTCGAGCTCTTGTCATTGGTCCAAGGGGTGTCGTGGGAGATGTAGATACATCCATGGGGATGATCGTGGGATGCTCCGCATTAGATGTCTTCATAATTATGCGATTTTCTATCAATTGCTCGGCAGTAATTTGTTCACCCACCGTAATATATGCTATCTTTAGAGAAGCCACTAGTGAAACCTATGGCCCCCGGGTCTCTTTTCTATTATATTACATCTCTTTTCCATTATATCACATCTCGTTTACTATTTTGCAATCTTTACTTTCCAATCTATACAACAAAAATACCAAAAATATTTACTTTACTATCTTTATTAAATCTCACTTTTGCGAGTGACCGTGAAGGGATTGGCAACCCCTTTATCGCGTTGGTTGCAAGGTTCTTGATTGTTTGTGCAAGTACTAGGTGACTTGTGTGTCGTCTCCTACTGGATTGATACCTTGGTCTCAAAACTGAGGAAAATACTTACGTTACTTTGCTGCATCACCCTTTCCTCTTCAAGGGAAAAACCAACACAAACTCAAGAGGTAGCAAGAAAGATTTCTGGCGCCGTTGCCAGGGAGATCTACGCCAAGTCAAGCCCTACCAAGTACCCATCATAAACTCTTCTCCCTCACATTACATTATTTGCCCTTCGCCTCTCGTTTTCCTATCCCCCACTTCTAAAATGATTTTTGAAAACCTTTGCCTCTTCTTCGCCCTTCTTCCATTCGATGTTTTCTTCGCTTGTGTTACCATGTGCCTTCTTTTTGCTTGCATCTTTGCTTGCTAATAGTTTATGGATCCTCATCCACTTGGTAATATTTTTAAGATAACCAATTATGATGAACCAATTGCTAGTCAGTTGAGTGCACTAGATTATCTTTATGAGGTTTTTCTTGAACCCCGTGAATCTGAAAATTGTGACGAAGTGCTTTATGAAGTGATTCACGATAGATCTTTGAATGAAAAGCATGATTGCAATGATGTTATTATAAATTATATTAATGTCAATTGTGTTAATGATATGCAAAACCTCAAGCTTAGGGATGCTAGTTTTTCTATGACTACCATTTCTTGCAATGATCATGATTGGGGTGATTCTTTTTATGATCTTCAAAATTTATTTAAGCCCCATGATGAATATGAGATTGATAATAGTGTTTGCAAAATTATTGAAAGTGGGTTTGGAAGAGTGTCAACTTTAGATCACACATATTTGGAGAATGTTCAATCTTATGAAATTTTTGATAAAAGTGGGTTTGGAGAGGTCATGACTTCAGTTAATGTTAATCCCACTATTTTGGAAGAGTGTCAACTTCGCATGCATGTGGATCGGGTTGAAAATATTTTATGTGATAGATATTTTGTTGAATTTGCTTATGATCCCACATATAATTATTATGAGAGAGGAAAATGTGGTTGTAGAAATTTTCATGTTACTAAATTACCTCTCGTTATGTTGCGATTGCTATTGTTTCTTTCCACTTCCTTGCATATGCTAGTTTTTGCTTGCTATGATAATTTTTTTTGCCTATAAGATACCTATGCATGGGAATTATGTTAGACTTAGATGTGTTTGTCATGTGTTTCATGATGCTCTATTTGTGCTTCAATTCTTGTCTTTCATGTGAGCATCATTGAAATCTCAATGCCTAGCTAGGGGCGTTAAACGATAGCGCTTGTTGGGAGGCAACCCAATGTTATTTTTGTTCTTTGCTTTTTGCTCCTGTTTAGTAATAAATAATTCATCTAGCTTCTTTTTAGATGTGGTTTTATGTTTTAATTAGTGTTTGTGCCAAGTAGAACCTTTGGGAAGACTTGGGTGAAGTCTTTGCGATCTTGCTGTAAAAAACAGAAACTTTTGCGCTCACGAGAATAACTGTCATTTTTTACTGTAGAGAGATTTTAGGTTGATTCTTTTTGTAGATGATTAATAGACAAATTCCTCACTTCCACCAGTTTATTTCAGAATTTTTAGAGTTACAAAAGTATTCGAAAGTTTACAGATTTACATAGACCATTCTGTTTTTCGTGTGTTGTTTGCTTATTTTGATGAGTCTATGAGTAGTATCAGGGGGTATGAACCATAGAGAAGTTGGAATACAGTAGGTTTAACACCAATATAAATAAAGAATGAGTCATTACAGTACCTTAAAGTGGTGGTTTATTTTCTTATACTAACGGAGTTCATGAGATTTTCTGTTGAAGTCTTGTGTTGTGAAGTTTTCAAGTTTTTGGGTAAAGATTTGATGGATTTTGGAATAAGGAGTGGAAAGAGCCTAAGCTTGGGGATGCCCCACGCACCCCAAGGTAAAATTCAAGGACAACCAAAAGCCTAAGCTTGGGGATGCCCCGGAAGGCATCCCCTCTTTCGTCTTTGTCTATCGGTAACTTTACTTGAGGCTATATTTTTATTCACCACATGATATGTGTTTTGCTTGGAGCGTCTTGTATGATTTGAGTCTTTGCTTTTTAGTTTACCACAATCATCCTTTCTGTACACACCTTTTGGGAGAGACACGCATGAATCGAAATTAATTAGAATACTCTATGTGCTTCACTTATATCTTTTGAGCTAGACAATATTGCTCTAGTGCTTCACTTATATCTTTTTAGAGCACGGTGGTGGTTTTATTTTATAGAAATTATTGATCTCTCATGCTTCACTTATATTATTTTGAGAGTCTTTTAGAACAGCATGGTAATTTCCTTTGGTTATAAAACTAGTCCTAATATGATAGGCATCCAAGATGGGTATAATAAAAACTTTCATATAAAGTGCATTGAATACTATGAGAAGTTTGATTATTTATGATTGTTTTGAGATATGAAGATGGTGATATTAGAGTCATGCTAGTAGAGTAGTTGTGAATTTGAGAGATACTTGTGTTAAAGTTTCTGATTCCCGTAGCATGCACGTATGGTGAACCATTATGTGATGAAGTTGGAGCATGATCTATTTATTGATTGTCTTCCTTATGAGTGGCGGTCGGGGATGAGCGATGGTCTTTTCCTACTAATCTATCCCCCTAGGAGCTTGCGCATAGAACTTCATTTCGACAACTAATGAATTTTTGCAATAAGTATGTGAGTTCTTTATGACTAATATTGAGTCCATGTATTATACGCACTCTCACCCTTCCATCATTGCTAGCCTCTCTAGTACCGCACAACTTTCGCCGGTACCATACACCCACCATATACCTTCCTCAAAACAGCCACCATACCTACCTATTATGGCATTTCCATAGACATTCCGAGATATATTGCCATGCAACTTCCCACTGTTCTGTTTATTATGACACACTCCATTATTGTCATATTGCCTTGCATGATCATGTAGTTGACATCATATTTGTGGCAAAGCCACCGTTCATAATTTTCCATACATGTCACTCTTGAATCATTGCACATCCCGGTACACCGTTGGAGGAATTCACATAGAGTCATATTTTGTTTTAAGTATTGAGTTGTAATTCTTGAGTTGTAAGTAAATAAAAGTGTGATGATCTTCATTATTAGAGCATTGTCCTAGTGAGGAAAGGATGATGGAGACTATGATTCGCCCACAAGTCAGGATGAGACTCCAGACTAAAAAAAGAGGCCATAAAAAAGGGAAAAGGCCCAAATAAAAAAAATGATGAGAGAAAAGGAGAGAAGGGGCAATGCTACTATCTTTTACCACACTTGTGCTTAAAAGTAGCACCATGATCTTCATGATAGAGAGTCTCCTATGTTGTCACGTTCATATACTAGTGGGAATTTTTCATTATAGAACTTGGCTTGTATACTCCAATGATGGGCGTCCTCAAAGTTCCCAAGGTATTCATGAGCAAACAAGTTGGATGCACACCCACTTAGTTTCTTTTTGAGCTTTCATACACTTATAGTTCTAGTGCATCCGTTGCATGGCAATCCCTACTCACTCACATTGATATCTATTGATGGGCATCTCCATAGCCCGTTGATATGCCTAGTTGAAGTGAGACTATCTTCCTCCTTTTTTTCTTCTCCACAACCACCATTCTATTCCACCTATAGTGCTATGTCCATGGCTCACGCTCATGTATTGCATGAAGATTGAAAAAGTTTGAGAACATCAAAAGTATGAAACAATTTCTTGGCTTGTCATCGGGGTTGTGCATGCTTAAATACTTTGTGTGATGAAGATAGAGCATAACCAGACTATATGATTTTGTAGGGATAGCTTTTTTTGGCCATGTTATTTTGAGAAGACATGATTGCTTTGTTAGTATGCTTGAAGTATTATTATTTTTATGTCAATATTAAAATTTTGTATTGAATCTTTTGGATCTGGACGCCACAATAAATAAAATTACATTGATAAATATGCTAGGTAGCATTCCACATCAAAAATTCTGTTTTTACCATTTACCTACTCGAGGACGAGCAGGAATTAAGCTTGGGGATGCTTGATACATCTCCAACATATCTATAATTTTTTATTATTCCATGCTATTATATTATCTGTTTTGGATGTTTAATGGGATTTAATATGCTCTTTTATATTATTTTTGGGACTAACCTATTAACCGGAGGCCCAGTGCCAGTTCCGTTTTTTGCCTATTTTAGAGTTTTGCAGAAAAGGAATACCAAACAGAGTTGAAACGGAATGATACCTTCGTGATGATCTTTCTTGGACCAAAAGCAAACCAGAAGACTTGGAGTTGAAGTTAGAAACGCCACAAGGCATCCACGAGGCAGGAGGGTGCGCCCCCACCCTCATGGGCCCCTCGTAGCTCCACCGACGTACTTCTTTCTCCTATATATACTCTTATACCCTAGAAAAATCAGGGGGAGCCACGAAACCACTTTTCCACCACTGCAACCTTCTGTACCCGTGAGAGCCCATCTTGGGGCCTTTCCCGACGATCTGTCGGAGGGGGAATCGATCATGGAGGGCTTCTACATCAACACCATTGCCTCTCTGATGAAGCATGAGTAGTTTACCACAGATCTTTGGGTCCATAGTTATTAGCTAGATGGCTTCTTCTCTCTCTTTGATTCTCAATACAAAGTTCTCCTCGATGTTCTTGGAGATCTATACGATGTAATACTCTTTTGCGGTGTGTTTGCAGAGATCCGATGAATTGTGGATTTATGAACAAGATTATCTATGAATATTATTTGGTTCTTCTCTGAATTCTTTTATGCATGATTTGATATCTTTGCAAGTCTCTTCGAATTGTCGGTTTAGTTTGGCCTACTAGATTGATCTTCCTTGCAATGGGAGAAGTGCTTAGCTTTGGGTTCAATCTTGCAGTGTCCTTACCCAGTGACAGTAGGGGCAGCAAGGCACATATTGTATTGTTGCCATCGAGGATAAAAAGATGGGGTTTATATCATATTGCTTAAGTTTATCCCTCTACATCATGTCATCTTGCTTAATGCGTTACTCTGTTCTTATGAACTTAATACTCTAGATGCATGCTAGATAGCGGTCAATGTGTGGAGTAATAATAGTAGATGTAGAATCGTTTCGGTCTACTTGACACGGGCGTGATGCCTATATTCATGATCATTGCCTTAGATGTCTTCATAATTATGCGCTTTTTTATCAATTGCTCGGCAGTAATTTGTTCACCCACCGTAGTATATGCTATCTTGAGAGAAGCCACTAGTGAAACCTATGGCCCCCGGGTCTCTTTTCTATTATATTACATCTCTTTTCCTTTATATCGCATCTGTTTACTATTGTGCAATATTTACTTTCCAATCTATACAACAAAAATATCAAAAATATTTACTTTACTATCTTTATTAGATCTCACTTTTGCGAGTGACCGTGAAGGGATTGACAACCCCTCTATCGCGTTGGTTGGAAGGTTCTTGATTGTTTGTGCATGTACTAGGTGACTTGTGTGTCGTCTCCTACTGGATTGATACCTTGGTTCTCAAAACTTAGGGACATACTTGCGCTACTTTGCTGCATCACCCTTTCCTCTTCAAGGGAAAAACCAACGCAAGCTCAAGAGGTAGCACACTACCTACGGCTGGCGTGAGGACCTCAAAGGGCAGAAAGACGCCCCCACTAGCGCACGCGTCGCGGCCCTCTCAGCTCGTGCGCGATGAACAGCACCGCGATGTTGAGAACCCCGGGGCGTCACCGTGGCAAGAGCCCTCAGCATCACTCTCAAGACGTGCAGGGCCGACATGCACGCCATGATGCTGGCGAAAAAGGCGCCCATCCGCGGAATCATGATAGAACTCCTTATAACATAGTTAGAAGTCCGAGTTCCTCCCATTCCTCGCGCCTGTCGCTGCCACAGACACGAGCAGAGGCATTGGCACGAGTACAGCTACTCCTCGACTTTCCTCATCCTGCGGAGAAGCAAGAAGAATGGAGGGCTTCCATCAAAAGCCTTATTGGCCACGCCAATAGGGATGGCCACGGGAAGCAAGTCCCTCACGGTGCCGGACCGACGAGCCGATGCGCGTTGATAGTGGAAGGGTTGGAGGCACCGCAACCACGGTGCACTCCCCTCCACCACGGCCGGCCCGTCGGATTGACGCCCGTGATAACGTGTCCACGGTGTTGTCTGACCCACGAGCGTGTTGCGACCAATGTCAGGTTCTTCGGGAGCGGCTCAAGGAAAACGCCCGGACCACTATCGAGCGGTGACGGGAGGCACGTCACCAATCTGATAGGCGTGGTGGTCCTACTGCGTACAGGCCTGCGCCGAGGGATGCTGACGACTTGCCCTATGCGATAACTTGTCCAGCGTTCACCCCTAAGTTGTGGCAGTTCCGGTGGCCCACCACCCGCACGTTCAAACTAGAGGTCCCGGAGAAGTACGACGGCAAGACCCATCCGTCTGAGTTCCTGAGCGTTTACACCATCGCAATGCAAACTGCCGGAGCACGAGACCACAAGGTACTCGCCAACTATTTCCCGTTGGTGCTCAAGCACAACGTCACGTCATGGTTGATGCACTTGCCGATGGATTCCATCTCCTCTTGGTCCGATCTGTGCCACGAGTTTGTTGGTGCCTTCACGAGAGACCACATAGCTCCTAGCCAGGCAAGCGATTTGCATGTGATCCCTCAGAGGGACGGAGAATGATTGCGCAAGTACATACAGAGATTCAACCGTGTGTTGTACAACATCCCCGATGTTCATCCCGTCGCTGTCATCAGCGTGTTCCATCAGAACATGCACAATCATAAGATGCGTGAGGAGCTGGTAATGAACAAGGTTGCATATGTTGCCGAACTATATGTTCTGGCCAACAGATGTGCCCGAGCTGAGGAAGGAAGAAAGTACCCCGGCGAAGATGCCGATGCAGGAAGTGACTCTAAAGATGAAGACGTCGTCGCCCCGGCAAAGAAGGACCGACGACACAACAGGAAGCGCAAGGGCAAGATTGTGCTTGCCATCGAGGAATCCGGCGACCCCAGCACCGCTAAGAAGGCCAAGGTTGACGACCCCGGCAAGGAGATTGCTGGGTGCAATGCCTGTCGGGCCTTAACGGTTGCCGGCAAGTCAGAGGGTTCCGACAAGCGGTATTGCAAGATTCACCGTACCAAGATGTTGTGGTCATCTGTTCCACAATAGCAGGGCTGGAGGGGTGGTGAGTGACAGTCTTGGTGGCTTTAGAAAGAATTAGAGCCCCATCATCTTCAGTGATTACAACCTTAAAGTCCACTCTTTCATTTCTAAGGCCAAAACCAGAACTCCGAGGACCATAAGCTGCTATGATCGGCATAATTGCAGACCTGAGGAAAGTGTTGAGTCTTATTATGGGAAATCCTGCATTAATCACCATGGAGCTGACAATATTTCCATGAGCAGCCATAGCAAACTGCATCCCAGTAGCAGAGAGAGAATTTCAATGTCTAGAGCATTGTGTTGTGGGGCAGAACTAGGCACCAAATTGTTTCCAGGTGTGGCAGAGCTCTCTCCCATAGTTAGAGCATTGAAAATATTGCTTGGAATCAGCACATAGCTATAAGAGATTGTTGCACTTGAGCCTGGACTGGCATAAGCAGAGAAGGAATCATTCCAAGCGGTACCTGGGCTGTCCTGAAGATTATTGGCAGGTAAGGTCCCGTCCTGAACCTGGAGTCCATCAGCCGTCAGCCATGCCTGGTAATTATACAGAGCAGACGGGGGAGAAGGAGGCCTGATACATCTCCAACGTATCTATAATTTTTGATTGTTCCATGCTATTATATTATCTGTTTTGAATGTTTAATGGGCTTTAATATGCTCTTTTATATTATTTTTGGGACTAACCTATTAACCGGAGGCCCAGTGCCAGTTTTTGTTTTCTCCTATTTTAGAGTTTTGCAGAAAAGGAATACCAAACAGAGTCCAAATGGAATGAAACCTTCGCGATGATCTTTCTTGGACCAAAAGCAATCCAGAAGACTTGGAGTTGAAGTCTGGAATGCCACGAGGAGGCCACGAGGCAGGAGGGCGCACCCAGGGGGTAGGCGCGCCCCCACCCTCGTGGGCCCCTCATAGTTCCACCGACGTACTTATTTCGCCTATATATACTCTTATACCCTAGAAACATCAGGGGGGCCACGAAACCACTTTTCCACCGCCGCAACCTTCTGTATCTCTGAGATCCCATCTTGGGGCCTTCTCCAGCGATCTGCTGGAGGGGGAATCGGTCATGGAGGGCTTCTACATCAACACCATTGCCTCTCCGATGAAGCGAGAGTAGTTTACCACAGACCTTCAGGTCCATAGTTATTAGCTAAGATGGCTTCTTCTCTCTCTTTGATTCTCAATACAAAGTTTTCCTCGATGTTCTTGGAGATCTATTCGATGTAACTCTTTTGCGGTGTGTTTGCCGAGATCCGATGAATTGTGGATTTATGAACAAGATTATCTATGAATATTATTTGGTTCTTCTCTGAATTCTTATATGCATGATTTGATATCTTTGCAAGTCTCTTTGAATTATCGGTTTAGTTTGGCCTACTAGATTGATCTTTCTTGCAATGGTAGGAGTGCTTAGCTTTGGGTTCAATCTTGTGGTGTCCTTTCCCAGTGATAGTAGGGGCAGCAAGGCACGTATTGTATTGTTGCCATCGAGGATAAAAATATGGGTTTTATATCATATTGCTTGAGTTTATCTCTTTACATCATGTCATCTTGCTTAATGTGTTACTCTGTTCTTATGAACTTAATACTCTAGATGCATGTTGGATAGCGGTCGATGTGTGGAGTAATAGTAGTAGATGCAGAATCGTTTCGGTCTACTTGACATGGACGTGATGCCTATATTCATGATCATTGCCTTAGATGTCTTCATAATTATGCGCTTTTCTATCAACTGCTCGGCAGTAATTTGTTCACCCACCATAATACACGTTGTCTTGAGAGAAGCCACTAGTGAAACCTATGGCCCTCGGGTCTCTTTCCTATTATATTACATCACTTTTATTTATGTCGCATCTCGTTTACTATTTTGCAATCTTTACTTTCCAATCTATACAACAAAAATACCAAAAATAGTTACTTTATTATCTCTATCAGATCTCACTTTTGCGAGTGACCGTGAAGGGATTGACAACCCCTTTATCGCGTTGGTTGCAAGGTTCTTGATTGTTTGTGCAGGTACTAGGTGACTTGTGTGTCGTCTCCTACTGGATTGATACCTTGGTTCTCAAAACTGAGGGAAATACTTACGCTACTTTGTTGCATCACCCTTTCCTCTTCAAGGGAAAAACCAACGCAAGCTCAAGAGGTAGCAGAAGGATTTCTGGCGCCGTTGCCGGGGAGATCTACGCCAAGTAAAGCCATACCAAGTACCCATCATAAACTCTTCTCCCTCTCATTACATTATTTGTCATTCTCTTCATGTTTTCCTCTCCCCCACTTCTAAAACAATTTTTGAAAACCTTTGCCTTTTCTTCGCCCTTCTTCCGTTCGATCTTTTGTGTGTTACCATGTGCCTCCTTTTTGCCTGCATCTTTGCTTGCTAAAAGTTTATGGATCCTCATACACTTTCCAATATTTTTAAGAGATCCAATTATGTTGAACCAATTGCTAGTGAGTTGTGTGCACTAGATTATCTTTATGAGGTTTTGCTTGAAATTGGTGCATCTGAAAATTGTGATGAAGAAATTTATGAAGGGATTCACAATAGCTCCTTGAATAAAAAGCATGATTGCAAATGATTTTACTATAAATTATATTGATGTCAATTGTGCTAATAATATGAAAAACCCTAAGCTTGGGGATGCTAGTTTTGCTAGGTCCACTACTTGTTGCAATGATCATGATTGGGTGATTTTTCTTATGATCTTGAAAATTTATTTGAGCCCCTTGATGAATATGAGATTGATAATAGTGTTTGCAATATTATTGAATGTGGGCTTGTAAGAGTGTCAACTTTAGATCCCACATATTTGGAGAATGTTCAATCTTCTGAAATTTTTGATAAAAGTGGGTTTGGAGAGGTCGTGACTTTAGTTAATGTTAATCCCACTATTTTGAAGAGTGTCAACTTCGCATACATGTGGATCGTATTGAAAATATTTTATGTGATAGATATTTTGTTGAATTTTATTATATCCCACATGTAATTATTATGAGAGAGGAAAATATGGTTGTAGAAATTTTTCATGTTACTAAATTACCTCTTGTAATGTTGAGATTGCTATTGTTTCTTTCCGCTTCCTTGCATATGCTAGTTTTTGCTTGCTATGATAATTTGTTTGCCTATAAGATGCCTATGCATAGGGAGTATGTTATACTTAGATGTGTGTTTTCAAGTGATTCATGATGCTCTCTTTACGCTTTAATTCTTGTATTTCATCTGAGCATCATCGAAATCTCAATGCTTAGCTAGGGGCGTTAAACGATAGCGCTTGTTGGGAGGCAACCCAATTTTTTTTTCTTTGCTTTTTGCTCCTGTTTAGTAATAAATAATTCATCTAGCTTCTGGTTATATGTGGTTTTATGTTTTAATTAGTGTTTGTGCCAAGTAAAACCATTGGGAAGACTTGGGTGAAGTCTTTGCGATCTTGCTGTAAAAAACAGAAACGTTTGCGCTCACGAGAATAGCTGTCATTTTTTACTGGAGAGTTTTTTTAGGTTGATTCCTTTTGCAGACGATTAATAGACAAATTACTCACTTCCACCAATTTATTTCAGAATTTTTAGAGTTACATAAGTATTCGAAAGTTACAGATTTCTATAGACGTTTCTGTTTTTGACATATTCTGTTTTTCGTGTGTTGTTTGCTTATTTTGATGAATCTATGAGTAGTATCGGGGGGTATGAACCATAGAGAAGTTGGAATACAGTAGGTTTACACCAATATAAATAAAGAATGAATTCATTACAGTACCTTAAAGTGGTGGTTTATTTTCTTACACTAACGGAGCTCATGAGATTTTCTTTTGAAGTTTTGTGTTGTGAAGTTTTCAAGTTTTTGGGTAAAGATTTGATGGATTTTGGAATAAGGAGTGGAAAGAGCCTAAGCTTGGGGATGACCAAGGAACCCCAAGGTAAAATTCAAGGACAAGCAAAAGCCTAAGCTTGGGGATGCCGCGGAAAGCATCCCCTCTTTCATCTTCATCTATCGGTAACTTTACTTGAGGCTATATTTTTATTCACCACATGATATGTGTTTTGCTTGGAGCGTCTTGTATGATTTGAGTCTTTGCTTTTTAGTTTACCACAATATACTTGCTGTACACACCTTTTGGGAGAGACACGCATGAATCGGAATTTATTAGAATACTCTATGTGCTTCACTTATATCTTTTGAGCTAGATAATATTGCTCTAGTACTTCACTTATATCTTTTTAGAGCACGATGGTGGTTTTATTTTATGGAAATTGTTGAACTCTCATGCTTCACTTATATTATTTTGAGGGCATCCAAGATGGGTATAATAAAAACTTTCATATAAAGTGCATTGAATACTATGAGAAGTTTAATTCTTTATGATTGTTTTGAGATATGAAGATGGTGATATTAGAGACATGCTAGTAGAGTAGTTGTGAATTTGAGATATATTTGTGTTAAAGTTTGTGATTCCCGTAGCATGCATGTATGGTGAACTTTTATGTGATGAAGTTGGAGCATGATTTATTTATTGATTGCCTTCCTTATGCGTGGAGGTTGGGATCTCGTGATGGTTAACTCCTACCAACCCTTCCCCTAGGAGCATGCGTGTGGTACTTTGTTTTGATTACTTGTAGATTTATGCAATAAGTACATGAGTTCTTTATGACTAATGTTGAGTCCATGGATTATACGCACTCTCACCCTTCCACCGTTGCTAGCCTCTCTAGTACCATGCAACTTTAGCCGGTACCATAAACCCACCATTTACTTTCCTCAAAACAGCCACCATACCTACCTATTATGGCATTTCCATAGCCATTTCAAGATATATTTCCATGCAACTTTCCACCATTTCGTTTATTATGACACGCTCCATCATTGTCATATTGCCATGCATGATCATGTAGTTGACATCGTATTTGTGTCAAAGCCACCGTTCATAATTTTTTCATACATGTCACTCTTGAATCATTGCACATCCTAGTACACCATCGGAGGCATTCACATAGAGTCATATTTTGTTCTAAGTATTGAGTTGTAAGTAAATAAAAGTGTGATGATCTTCATTATTAGAGCATTGTTCCAGTGAGGAAAGGATGATGGAGACTATGATTCCCCCACAAGTCGGGATGAGACTCTGGACGAAAAAAAGAGACCATAAAAAAGAGAAAAGGCCCAAATGATAAAAAAATATAAACAAATGAGAGAAAAAGAGAGAAGGGGCAATGCTACTATCCTTTTTCCACACTTGTGCTTCAAAGTAGCACCATGGTCTTCATGATAGAGATTTTCTTATTTTGTCACTTTCATATACTAGTGGGAATTTTTGTTATAGAACTTGGCTTGTATATTACAATGATGGGCTTCCTCAAAATGCCCTAGGTCTTCGTGAGAAAGCAAGTTGGATGCACACCCACTTAGTTTCTTTGTTGAGCTTTCATACATTTATAGCTCTAGTGCATCCATTGCATGACAATCCCTGCTCACTCACATTGATATCTATTGATGGGCATCTCCATAACCCATTAATATGCCTAGTTGATGTGAGACCATCTTCCTTTTTTTTTGTCTTCTCCACAACCACCACTCTATTCCAACTATGGTGCTATGTCCATGGCTCACGCTCATGTACTGCGTGAAAGTTGAAAAGGTTTGAGAATACTAAAGTATGAAACAATTGAATGGCTGAAATCGGGGTTGTGCATGATTTGAATATTTTGTGTGACGAAGATGGAGCATAGCCAAACTATATGATTTTGTAGGGATGAACTTTCTTTGGCTATGTTATTTTGAGAAGACATGGTTACTTTGTTAGAATGCTTGAAGTATTATTATTTTTATGTCAATATTAAACTTTTGTCTTGAATCTTTCGGATCTGAACATTCATGCCACAATAAAGAAAATTACATTGATAATTATGTTAGGTAGCATTCCACATCAAAAATTCTGTTTTTATCATTTACCTACTCAAGGACGAGCAGGAATTAAGCTTGGGGATGCTTGATACATCTCCAATGTATCTATAATTTTTTATTGTTCCATGCTATTATATTATCTGTTTTGGATGCTTAATGGGCTTTAATATGCTCTTTTATATTATTTTTGGGACTAACCCATTAACCGGAGGTCCAGTGTCAGTTTCTGTTTTTTTGCCTATTTTAGAGTTTTGCAAAAAAGGAATACCAAATGGAGTCCAAACGGAATGAAACCTTCGCGATGATCTTTCTTGGACCGAAAGCAATCCAGAAGACTTAGAGTTGAAGTATGGAATGCCACGAGGAGGCCACGAGGCAGGAGGGCGCGCCCAGGGGGGTAGGCACGCCCCCCACCCTCGTGGGCCCCTCATAGCTCCATCGACGTACTTCTTTCGCCTATATATACTCTTATACCCTAGAAACATCAGGGGGAGCCATGAAACCACTTTTCCACCGCCGCAACCTTCTGTACCCGTGAGATCCCATCTTGGGGCCTTTTCTGGCGATCTACCAGAGGGGGAATCAATCACGAAGGGCTTCTACATCAACACCATTGACTCTTGGATGAAGCATGAGTAGTTTACCACAGACCTTCGAGTCCATAATTATTACTAGCTAAGATGGCTTCTTCTCTCTCTTTGATTCTCAATAGAAAGTTCTCCTCGATGTTCTTGGAGATCTATTCGATGTAACTCTTTTGCAGTGTGTTTGCCGAGATCAAATGAATTGTGGATTTATCAACAAGATTATCTATGAATATTATTTGGTTCTTCTCTGAGTTCTTTTATGCATGATTTGATACCTTTGCAAGTCTCTTTGAATTATCGGTTTAGTTTGGCCTACTAGATTGATCTTTCTTGCAATGGGAGAAGTGACAGTAGGGGCAGCAAGGCACGTATTGTATTGTTGCCATCGAGGATAAAAAGATGGGGTTTATATCATATTGCTTGATTTTATCCCTCTACATCATGTCATCTTGCTTAATGTGTTACTCTGTTCTTATGAACTTAATACTCTAGATGCATGCTGGATAACGATCGATGTGTGGAGCAATAGTAGTAGATGCAGAATCGTTTCGGTCTACTTGACACGGACGTGATGCCTATATTCATGATCATTGCCTTAGATGTCTTCATAATTATGCGCTTTTCTATCAATTGCTCGGCAGTAATTTGTTCACCCACCGTAATACATGCTATCTTGAGAGAAGCCACTAGTGAAACCTATGGCCCCCGGGTCTCTTTCCTATTATATTACATCTCTTTTCCTTTATATCGCATCTCGTTTACTATTTTGCAATCTTTACTTTCCAATCTATACAACAAAAATACCAAAAATATTTACTTTATTATCTCTATCAGATCTCACTTTTGTGAGTGACCGTGAAGGTATTGATAACCCCTTTATCACATTGGTTGCAAGGTTCTTGATTGTTTGTGCAGGTACTAGGTGACTTGTGTGTCATCTCCTACTGGATTGATACCTTGGCTCTCAAAACTTAGGGAAATACTTGCGCTACTTTGCTGCATCACCCTTTCCTCTTCAAGGGAAAAACCAATGCAAGCTCAAGAGGTAGCAAGGCCAGGCACCCAAAACAGCTTGGAAGTGAACATCATTCCCTTGAGAAGCATTGTGTTGCGGTTCTGCAACATTAGGATTTGGCATGGCATTCTGTGTAAGCCAGTTATGGAGCTGCTCTTGATACATCTGCTCCGCGGTGAGTCCATCACCAAACAGAGGGTGGGGAATCCCATCTGCAGGAGGCAGATCAATGCCCGTCGGCGGAACATCAGGAATATGAGCATTCCAGTCACTACTTCGAAGGATCTTGACACACACGGTCCAACAACGATGCTCACCACCTAACTGATGCATAACAAAGCTTTTGGGCACCCAACGCAAGCTAAGCACTCTGGCTTTGATCAACACAAACTTCCTGTCCCCCACCCCCTAGGATTATTCCAAGTGACAAGTTCTCCAAATTTGTCCATAGACTTATGAATATAATGAGAAGTCTAATAATCGTAAGGCAATCCAATATAAAGCAACCACACTTGAGGCCCAAAACTAGTTTGAGCATGTTGATGGCAGCATCATGAGGAACAAAAGAGACAACAGTACCTTGATTATCATCATCCTCGTCTAACTCAAAGGTAGTACCGACCACATCATCTCTAACAGCAGAGTCCACAAAACCAAAAATGCCAATCCCAAGCAGATAATCATCTACTTCAGTGAGGAAGAAGTTGGACTGATGTAGTAAACCTTCAATGGTGTGGCGGATTAGAGCTTTCTGATGGAAGGGGACGAAGCGGTTCACCTCAGCAATGGCCAGGAAATCATGGCGGGGCGGAGGCACAGTACTGACCACCATCTCATCTCTAACCAGTCTGTCTTCAAGCCCGAGCTCAAGGTCATGCCTTGCGGCAAGTAGGGGACAACATTAACTGGATAGTTTGCCATGGGAGGGCTTGGTGGAGTAGCAGGAGGGGGGATCAAGGGAATGACATGTGACAGGGAGGGAGGCATATTGGTGCGGGTATTTTGCTTCTTGGGAACCCAAACACGGCAACCCTGCCTTCGCTTGACCCTACAGGAGGTCGCCACGTGGCCAGGATCACCACACGATCGACATATAATGGTGTCGATGATTTTGCTGCCAGCCTTGGCTCCATGGTGGTTGAGGGAAAGTGAGTCATTAAAATTAGACTGGGTGGTTTCATGTTGCTGGTCGACATTGACTGGGATAGACTGAGATATATTGCCATTTTTACTAGGATAATGATCCGACGAAACAGATATACCAATTTCCTCAGGGGGCAATAAATCATTAGACTTGTAGCACCGCCTATTGAAGAAAGGGCCTGAGAGGTGAGACATGGGCCGGCCTCCTTAATCGGACTTGGGTGTCCATTTTAAACAGGAAATCTGGCCCCTCCAGCAGTCTCCAAAGAAGTGGCCCAACCAACCACAATAAGAGCAAAGTTTTAGGCCCGGGCAGTCAAAATAAGAGTGGCTTGGAGAGTTGCACGTTCGACAAGCTATTCGGGTAGTATGATCAGCACCAGGGTGGATCGGCTCAAAAATCTGTGAAACGTCAGAGGTTCCCGCCTCTGGACGAGGATTAAAATGAGTCATGCATTGGCAAGGTGCCTCAAAGCAATTAGTACAAGGTTGCCTCGGACAACTATCTGATAGATGTCCCAAGATATCACAATTAGAGCAAATAGATAGACGCTTGTGAATGTAGTACAATGGCGGGATGGAATTGAGGGACCAAATAGTTGTAATGTGATTAACAGAATATCCAAAATGTAACTGGTCCAGAATGTGAAAGATCATGAAAGTCGGAATGGAATCCCAGTAACCTTGTTTACAAGACTGACCTTCAAAGAGCATCTTATCCAAAGAGGGTCGACCGGACAATAAATCACAATTGATTGTGCCCAAACATAATCTATCTGGTAATAACTATTGATTGGCCTGATTTCCCGCGGATTCATTAAGATGATTGTGCAAGCGAAGATTTCCAAAGGAAAGGCTGACCGCTGATTGATTGCCATTATTATCATTAACTGCTTGTACCTTGTTACCAAAAGTGTGAGTGATGGCTGGAGTTTCTATGGTGGTCGTCGGCAGCAAGGATCCCGGCAAACCTCAAAAACCCTTAGGAGAACCCTGGCTATGCAGACCAGCAAGAGAATCAGAATACACTTGGCTACTAGAGCGTAAGAAATCCAGATTAGTCCTGATAGCAATTGGAGATCGAATAGATATATCATGTGCATTCTCATCAGAGTGCCAGAAATTATCAACTGGAGCAACGCCATGATCCCTGGCTCGAAAGAGTTGAAAGTGACAGATGAAGTCCGGCCAGATACGATCTTTGAGGTGGTATATGAAATGACCAACCTTATTAGATGCCACTGAAAAGCGAAAACGCCGATCACTTAAGCTTTGGACATTGAGTCTTGAGGGTAAACCTCCAATGCTACATTGTAGAGCCAAACCAACAGATTCCTCGGAGAGAACGAAGGAAGCCGAAGAGAAGTAGACGACCAAGAAGAATTCCTTGGTCCCATGGACGGGAGAGAAATGAACCGTAGAACCAAAACGGCGACGCACTTGATCTGCGACCGCCAGGCCGGGGTTAAAATCCAAATGCAGAAGACCCTCCATAGAATTCACCGGCGAAGATCTCCATTAGGATGGTGGGAGAGCAGGTGGAGAGGAGAGGAGGAGAGCCATCCACCAAATCTCACCAGATGGGCCACGAAACCACAAAGTTATCCTTTCTGGTCGATCTATCCAAGAGTTCGTACTAAAATAACACCATGTTATCCTTTCCGATCGATCTATCTAAGAGTTCGTACTAAAATAACACCATATGATACACATCAACCAACTCTAATGTCACCTAGATACTCCAATGTCACCATGAGTATCCATGATTTGATTATACAATATGCATCAAACAATTTCAGATTCATAATACTCAATCCAACACAAAGAACCTCAAAGAGTGCCCCAAGATTTCTACAGGAGAAACAAAGATGAAAACGTGCATCAACCCCTATGCATAGATTACCCCGATGTCACCTCGAGAATATTCTACGAGTTGAGTGCCAAAACATATATCAGGTGAATCAATATGACACCCCATTGTCACCACGGGTATTCATAGCAAGACATACATCAAGTGCTCATAAATCCATAAAAGTATTCAATCCGATAATAACAAAATCTCAAAGGGAAAACTCAATTAATCACAACAAGATGGCGAGGGGAAAACACCATATGATCCAACTATATTAACAAAGCTCGTGATACATCAAGATCGTGCCAACTCAAGAACACGAGAGAGAGAGAGAGAGAGAGAGATTAAACACATAGCTACTGGTACAAACCCTCAGCCCCGAGGGTGGACTACTCCCTCCTCATCATGGTGGTCGTCGGGATGACGAAGATGGCCTCTGGTGATGATTTCCCCCTTCGGCGGTGTGCTGGAACAGGGTATAGATTGGTTTTTCGTGGCTATAGAGGCTTGCAGTGGTGGAACTTCCGATCTAGGGTTATTTCTGGGGGTTTCTAAATAGATAGGATTTTTTGGTGTTGGTTTCACGAGAAGATGGGTCTCGGGGGCCCACTAGCCACCAGGGCGCGCCAGGGGGGTGGCGCACCCTGGTGCCTTGTGGGCAGCAGGGGGGCCCCTCAAGTGGTTCTTTTCTCATGTATTTTTCTTCTCTTCCAGAAAAATTGTCAAAAAGTTTTGTCCAATTCCGAAAACTTTTATTTCTACACAAAAACAACACCACGGTAGTTCTGCTGAAAACAACGTCAGTCTGGGTTAGTTCTATTTAAATCATAACAAAACCATATAAAATTGTTGTAAACATGGCATGGATACTTCATAAATTATAGATACGTTGGAGACGTATCAGACAGTCATCACCTCCCACAACTTATTGGTGCTCCAAGTTCTAGCAGGATACCAAACGATGCCCCATCGAGATAGTAGAACACCAAAGGCAAGCTCCACATCCTTCCTAGCACTCTCTTGCTCTTGTGCAAATCTCCTCCTCTTCTCTCCTACGGGGTTGGAGATTATCTTCACAAAAGTAGTCTACTGAGGATAGGTATCCTTTGTTGTAGTTGTGGCCGTTGATGTTAACATTCATCGACGGGTAGTTGCCTTCGACAAGACTTGCAAACACCAAAGAGCGTTGAAGCACGTTGATATCATTGTGAGATCCTGAAAGCACAAGTGCTCCCTGGGTGATTTTGGTAATTAATGTCAACATATTTCTTGTTGGACTAATGGTTCTATCTATTATATTTCAGACAAGTTCAACAATGGCATGGCAATGACAAGAGGATGTGGAACCCCTTCAAAATGCTAAGGACAAATATTGGCAAAAGCTCAAGACTCTTCATCTTTATTGTAGTGATCCAAGATCACATTGAGTCTATAGGAAAGCCAATACTATTAGAAGGGGATGAGGTGTTGCTAAATGGCTTGCTTGCTCAAATGCTTAGTGATATTGCTCCAAAACCCTCAGCCACTTTCTCCATCCAAATATGTCAAAAAACCTAAACTCCAACTCAGCCCCACCGATTCTTTCATATGACATAGCCATAGCCAGAAACCCTAGCAATTCGGTCTCACCGATACGAATCTCGATCTCACTGAGATGGCCTTGCTAGCACTATGGGACTTGTTGCATTTATTTCGGCCTCATCAAGTTTATGCAATAGGTCTCACCGAGTTGGCTTGACAGATTCTTTGTTGCTTATTGCTTCACTTCGGTCCCACGGAGTTGATGCAATCGGCGCCATCGTGATGATGTTTTCCCTAAGCCCTAGCACATTAGTCCCATCAAGTTGTTCCAGCATTCCCACCGAGATTCCTAACATTCACATTTTTGAACAGATCAGTGCCACCGAGTTTCACCATTCGGTCCCACCGAGATGAGTCGAATGTGTGTAATGGTAAGATTTTGTGTGGAGGCTATATATACCCCTCCAGCCCTTTTCCATTTGAGAGAGAGCCATCAGAACGTGCCTACACTTCCACCATATATTTTCTGAGAGAGAACCACCTACTCATGTGTTGAGATCAAGACATTCCAATCCTACCACAAGAATCTTGATCTCTAGCCTTCCCCAAGTTGCTTTCCACTCAAATCATCTTTCCACCATAGCCAAATCTGAGAGAGAGAGAGAGAGAGAGTTGAGTGTTGGGGAGACTATCATTTGAAGCACAAGAGCAAGGAGTTCATCATCAACACACTGTTTATTACCTTTTGGAGAGTGGTGTCTCCTAGATTGTTTAGGTGTCGCTTGGGAGCCTCCGTCAAGATGTGGAGTTGAACCAAGAAGTTTGTAAAGGCAAGGAGATCGCCTACTTCGCGAAGATCTACCCGAGTGAGGCAAGTCCTTCATGGACGATGGCCATGCTAGGATAGACAAGGTTGCTTCTTCGTGGACCCTTCATGGGTGGAGCCCTCCGTGGACCCGCGCGGCTGTTACCCTTCGTGGATTGAAGTCTCCATCAACGTGGACGTATGATAGCACCACCTATCGGAACCATGCCAAAAATCTCCGTGTCTCCATTGCGTTTGCAAACTCCAATCCCATCCCTTTACTTTCTTGCAACTTGCATGCTTTACTCTTTTCGCTGCATATACTCTTATCATGCTTGCTTGAAATGTATTGTGGTTGCTTTACCATGTGCTAAACTCAACCTTAACTTGAAGAAATTATAAACTGCCACTTTTGCTTGTTAAGGGTCTAATCACTCCCCCCCCCTCTACACCCCTCTTCTCGATCCCTTTCAAATCCGGCCATGCTGATGAAAGAGTGTCAAATCCAGAGATCTTGTGAAGCCACAACCTTGAGTATGATGGTGCAAGCTTTGACATGGCCCATATACTGTCCCTGCCAAGCAGAAGGGCAGTTCTTCTACTCCTAGTGCATGCAGTCTATGCTACCAAGCATCCCTGGGAAGCCCCTGCTAGCATTCTCGCCAACAAGAGGGATGTATCTTCAGCATTTGGCTCTCTCAAGTACTCATGCCAAACATTGCAACCACAACCTTGCATAACTTGCACATGGAGTCTAGGCACATAGACTTGCTCATATGGGCGTACTCATCAATGAGATCACCGGGAACTCCGTATGCAAGCATCTAGATAGCTGCAGTGCATTTCTGATAAGAGGAGAAGCCAATCTATCCAAGGGCATCCTCCTTGCACTCGAAATACTTATCGTATCCGACCACCCCCTCCCGAATACGATTGAAAACATGCCTGGCCATACGAAAACGGCACCGGAATTGGTGATGTTTGAAGTGCGGGTTGGGTGCCTCGAAGTAGTCCTTTCAAAGAAGAAAATAGCCGCTCCCTCGGTTGCGATTCAACGCCGGAGTGTGCCCCGGTATCGAGCCCCGGAACAATGGTCGCTGCCTACTAAGGTGGTCATGGACGACCAACACAGCAGCCACCATCTCCTCATCGCCGGATGAAGAATCATCCGACTTGCAAAGAAAATTGTGGAAAAAGAACTCGTCGGCGGAGTCCATTTGTACCTTGTGGGCAACCGTCGAACAACTTGCGGGCGTCATCGAAGAAGCACGCCGCGAAGAGACGCGCGCCTCCCCTGGACCAGGTAGCTGGCCTGGCGGCGTCCGACGAGCGTGGTGGTGCCAGATGAGCGTGCTGGCGTTGTCGAAGGAGCTGGTTGGGTGCGCGGGGCAGAGGTGGTGCTCGCGGCGACGTCGGGGAAGAAGCTGTGGTGGCCCGGCGGCGACGACGTGGGAAGGTGACGTGCTGCGGGGAAGGTATGTGGGTGCAGACTGCTGGCAAGGGCACCGGAACTGGGCAGCGGCGGCGACGGCGTGGGGCTTGCTGTCGATGGGAGGAAGAAAATGGCCGATGTGTCACCGACTAGCGAGGCAGAGGGAGGAGTAGGTGGGTGTCGCCCGCGTCCACGCCGACGCAAATGAGGCTTGAATTTAGGCCAGGAATGAATCGCTCGGCGAACGAAAAGCGAACGCTCGTCCGTTTAGGTCAGTGTATTGCATCGACTTTTATGTATGTTTTGACGCAGACAGATACGCGCTGCGGACGAAATAGATCGGCGAGTTGGATTTTCTCTTAACACTCTTTGGGATTGCCATTGGATGAACTCAGGCAAAGAAAAGGACTGGGCTCCGGAAGTCGTGGTCTCTCTCGTGCTCCACTTTCCTCCCATCCCAATCTCAAATCACTCATCGCAAAAGTGGAATCTAAGATTACCGGAGCGCCTGCTCGTCCTCCAGTCCGCCCATTCCGGCGCCAGTCGCCACCTTAGCCGAATCCCCATTCTCCCATTTTCCCCGAGGCTAGATTCTGTTCCAGCGCATTAGGTGCCCGCTCTGTTTTTTTTCCTAATGGGAAGCAGTAATCAAGAACCGGGGGTGAGCCTCCGGACGGATGGCTGGCTACAGAAGCCTATGGATAGCCTCATGCAGATCCCGGATAAGATCCAAAACTCTCTCAAGGTAGGTTGCTTCTTGATCAGGTGAAAAATTCCTTTTATTATCGATCGAGGGGGTCGAAATTGGTTGCGCAGATGTAAACTGACCTGTTTGGAGCTTGTGACAGCTACATTTTGGGCGTTTCTTGAAGATGGATGGTGTTAGCGGTGGCGGTATCAAGGCACAAATGCCATCAGAAAAGGTGAGGGTATCATATACCGCTGCTGCTGCTTCAGAGGATAGCTTGGACCGGCAGCTCCAGGCTTGGAGGGACAATCCTAGTTGGACTGATCAGCCTCCAGAAATCAAGGTACTACTCCCTCCGTCCGGAATTAGTTTAACGCTCAAACGGATGTATCTACAAGGTACTACTCCCTCCCTCCGGAATTAGTTGAGTCCGGAATTAGTTGACGCTCAAACGGATGTATTTAAGCTCCGGACGGAGGGAGTATTTGATAACGAGTTGTGATACAAGGATTGCGATTGGGGATGCTTGTATTGTAGGTTAGAAGATGGCCTAATATTTTGGAAAATTAAACTGGACACAAGATTGAAATATTTCTTCTTGCTGGGACATCTCTGAGTTCCGTGTTCCAATAGGTCATTATCATTTCTAGATTGTTAAATTATTTTGATATCCTTCTTTTTAGGAATTACTTTGATATCCTAACCTTTTACAATATTAAATAATTACTTACAGGTGACTGTGCCACAAGGCTCTCTTTGCAATCTTAATCTAAAATTTAAGGCAGGATTGCCACCGGATGCAGTTTACAACATTATAATTGACCCGGAGAACAAAAGAGTGTTCAAAAATATCAAGGTGCGCACAGATATACTCTTACTTATTCAGAATGTCCAAGGTGGAACGGCCTTGTGATTGTCCAGGGAACTGTTCGATGCTTCATCCCTGTTCTTAATTTCTCAGTCGTTGCTGTTTGTATGTCATTGTGCATATCAAGATAGTTCTGTGATGCAATCCCCTGAAAATTGAACATGTTCATTCATCATACATTTCTTAGGTGTCCATTAACTAACTTAAGACATGGTTAAGTGGTTGGCCCAGAACCTGTAATTGTACCACCCAAGTTGTTGAATGACAGAAACTGATATGTGATGTTTTTTATGAAGTTGTATGTCCTTTACAGTGTGTTCGGAGTACTTATATTGCGATCCTTGAAACTATGAAAGAAATATGAGAGGCCATGCAAGCATATATGTTGTTGATTCTTCATGATTTCCCAAATTTGGCTACTGCTGCCAGCTAAACGACCCAAAGAACTTCTAAAGAAGTAATTGTGTTATCTTAACCATGCACGACATATTGCTCTAATTTTCAGGAAGTGGTGTCAAGGAACGTGTTGCTTGATGAAGGATCAAGGCAGATAGTTGAAGTGGAACAGGCAGCGATATGGAAATTCCTTTGGTGGTCCGGCATCTTATCAGTCCATGTTTTTGTTGACCAGGACAGAAGAAATCACACTGTAATAACTTGAAACTTTTCCATAAACCTTTTAGCAACATGTGCAATCTGTTTTCTGATACCATGATACATGGTTTCGGGCTATAAACATTTTGCAGGTGAAGTTCAAACAAGGGCGAAGTGGTTTTATGAAGAAGTTTGAGGGTTGCTGGAAAATAGAGCCCCTGTTTGTTGACAAGGAAGCATGCCTTCCTCTTGATCCACATACGCTGGAAGAATATGATTCTTGTTCTGCTGGCAGAGGAAGAGTTGGATCTGCCATTACCTTGGATCAGCTTATTGAGCCTGCTCTGTTGCCCCCACAGCCCATCGCATGGTATGTGAGAGGGATTACCACAAGGACGACCGAGATGCTGGTGAATGACCTAATAGCGGAAACTGCTCGGCTGCGAGGCCTGGCAAGCAATGGGGATGCCAACCAGCATACTGAAGAAAATCATGATGTTAATGGAGACGTTCTAACAGAAGATTGTAATGATGTTAAGGAAAGGTGGCGACAGAGAAGAAAAGCTGGACGACAGGGAAGTTCCCTTAGATTGACAAGACAACAGGGGCAGGATAAACTATCAAGCCTGATCAATGTATAACTAAGTTAGTGTATATGTTTGCAGTTTTGTGTTGATGGTGTAGCATTCCTCGAATTTTGGATTACTGGTCATGATTATGGATGAGCATGTCTGAGATAGAGATGTTGAATGGTGTATAATTGTTTTGATGATGTTACAAATGAAATTCTACTTCGACCAGAAGCTATCATTACTTTGGTTCAGTTTGATATGCAGTTCTGAACTTTCTGGGCAGCTGAAGTTGCTTGATCTTCATGCCTGGTGTGCTTGGCATACCTACTACATTCCTTTAAAATATTTTAACAAATTTACAGTGTTGCTGCGTGATGATGTGAGCTCATGTGAATCGAAGTTTCATGAAAACTGAAGCTAACCAGATGAACCAGATGCCAATCTCTGAACCTGGCCAAAACTTGTGGGTGAGTTCATCCATCTTTTCTCCAAATCTGCAAGGCAAGGAAGCCTCCAATTCCTTTCTTTCGTACACATGCTCAAGGCAACGTCGCCCTATGAAACTACCACCCTACCACAGCTTTTGCATTCTATAGCCCACTGATCGATCGCGCGGCAGCCATGTCCGACCAACCACGGCCGCCGTCGATGCCACCACCCCAGCCGCAGCCGTTCCGGTTCTGGCTTCCTTACAGAAGCAATGTGGGGTCGTGGCGCCATCAACCGCCGCCCCCATTGCCACCGCTGCCTCGACCTCAGGCACCCGGTTCACCCACACCAACTCCGGCGGAGCCCGCGCCGGCACGCGCCGTGGAGGAAGATACCCCCCTCCAGGCTGACTCGTCCGACGAGTCGGACACGATTGCTGTTGAAGCTTTAGACTCGCTGCGGCTACGAGGAGCCAGGCCGGCCATGGCTGACCTGGAGCTGACGCTCTCGAGGTCGCCGCCGCCGCCCACGGGCCCAGAGCAGGGCACGAGCGGGGGTGGCGACCGTGGGAACGACGGCGCCAAGATATCCATCTCCGGCTTCCCGAGGGCCCGCCTCTTCGACGGCGCCCGCGCGCCGTACCGGCGGGAGATCGAGGACGGGCTCAAGAGCCTGGCCGGCCGCGAGACGCCGGCGCCGAGCCCGCCGGACGTCGGCAACCAGGGGTACCGCGTCTTCACGCTGGCCGGTCACAACGTCGGCGCGAGCATGGTCCTCGGCAACGGCTCCAGCGGCGCGCCACTGCCAAGAAGCAATGAGCCGGAGGGGTCGGCGAGGCCGCCGTCGGTGGCCGCGAACGTGAACAGCAACGTGCAGGGTGTGAACAACTCGGCGATGGAGGAGAGCACGTGCAACTCCGGTGACCCCGGGGTGCGCGTGGACATCAAGAACGCCCACGAGGATCGTGTTGCGCTGGGGCAGGGCAAGGAGGGGGAGAAGAAGCCAGAGGAACCGGCAAGAACACCGCCACCGCAAGCAGAAAGCAGCGGCGAGGCGGCCCGGGCGCCGCCGAAGACGAGGCGGTGCCTTCGCGCGCTGATGATCGAGGAGCGAAAGCCGAAGCCGATATCCTGCCGGTTCCAGTGCGTGGCGGACCACGCGCCGCCGCCGGCGACCGCGAGCAACTCCGGCGGTAATAAGAGTGCGGAGGAAGGCGCGGAAGAGGGCACAAGGTGATCTCGAACTCGAAGCGTGCGCGGGAATCGGAAGCACACTGGTTTGTAATTGTTTTTGCGCATAAAAATACGAAATCCAAACGACACATGAGACTCTGAAATTACAGTTATCTTCTCGCAAAAAGAATATTTGCCGTAATTTGTTTCAGTTTTGCTATTCGTCGGAGTTCCTGAAATTGTAATTTGGGTTAGTCGATTTTGCACGTAGCTCCGAGTCCGAAGACAGGGGGCGCCGCGGCGAGCGGTGGCAAGGCCAAGTCAGGACGGAGCGACCCGAAGTCAGGGACGACGCGGCAACGACGTCGCCCATGGAAGGGAGTCTGAGGTTAATGGGTTTGGATACGGGGATGTCGTCGGCAATTAGACCGTATCGGGGCTACGAGCAATACACTAGCAAGAATGATAGAACTATACCACTATATGTTACAAAAAGATTCAAAAGAAAATGCACAACGGAGTGAGTATTGGAGATATCTCAATCCTCCTGCTGAGGCCAGAAATGTCCCTTCTCCGCCTTTCAGTCGCTCAAAAGGCATATCCCGGAATAAAATTGTTGGCAAGGGACATTTTGCACTCTTTTGCCGCCCTGAAGGCCACAGAGCACCTTAGCCTAGCGGCAAGGATCCTTTGTGGCGTGGCTTTGTGTTCCCTATTTCACACAAACTATCTGTGGGGAAATATAAGTAAGTAAATTTCACAAGATTACATTAATACAATTTTATTTCAAACATTTTGGCTGACCGTAATTTTAGTCCTCGCAAATGGCTCTACATACACCGCCGACTCATAGAAGTCGTGATTCGAACAGGACGACTGTCCTGGAATCTAACATTGTTAGTCGATTATCCATCATTGTTTTCTTGACGAGGGGATTATTCATCATTACGTTATGTGGACTTTTTTCTACAAGCCCCCAAGTGTGGTAATCCTATGAATCAGGATCATAATGCGAAGTGAGATTACTTGTGGCTTCTGTTGGTTAGAGTTGGCGCGAGGTTTGAATGGTGATCCGTCATGAGAGTGTAGTGTTGATCTGCAACCAATAGTATTGTTTTTTTCTTTGATCTTTGGATCCACTACATGTAATTTTTCTGTTGCATTGTGCTAAATCTGAATTATGCCAGCAATTTGTTGAATATATATAAAAAACATAGTTCCGTGAAATGTTGTATGGGACGAAACATGGTTTTTCTAATCAGTTTGTTTTAATGTAGTAGATAGTTATACTTTTCAGGAGAAAATAGGTTTATCAAACCATATCAATGGATCCGAACATGAGTAGAAGCGCAAAGGTTAGAGAATTGAAGCGACGTGCTGGAACCCGAGATGTTTTTCAAAAGCACCCCGTTCGAACAAATTAAAACAAAAACAGTGCATCCTGGCTACAAAATTCGACACCCGTATTTTGAATGAGCCTATCTTGTGCGGTAAAACATCAAGCGTCAACTAAAAGAGAAAGAAAGAACATCAACCGTAAAAAAGGCTTCATAGTCCATTTCGAACACAGATCGGCACACAGCGTTTCACTGAACAGAGGATCCAAGGCACCGGCCACTCTAAAACCAGACAGAGCACCACCGAAGTCTCAGCCTCTCCGAGAGGCCAAGCAGAAATGGCGGCTTCCTGCACGCTCACCGTCCCTGCCCTCTTCGCCGCCTCCTCCTCCTCCTCCTCCACTTCAGCCCGTCGCTACAGGTACCAGCACCGCACGCAATCCCTTCCCCTTACTTGTCTGCATTCGATTCATGCGTTCTCGCAAGGACTGACCCCCGTGGTGGTTCTCGTGGTTTTGCCGGGTGCGCGCAGGCGATTCGGGGTGGTTGCCATGGCCAGCGCGGGGCAGAAGGTGTACGCGCCCGGCGTGGCCGTCTCCGAGGGCAACGGCGGCCTGCCGAAGATCAGCCTCAAATCCCCGCACGGGAGGTAATTCCGAGTTTGGTTGACTTGGTGGGGGATTTTCCAGGTGTATTATGACTTGTGTTGTTCTGTAGTTTAGTTAATGCAGCATGAGTAACATAATACTCGTTCAGACATAAATAATTTGATAGCCACGGTGAAGATTAAAATCAAGAGTTGGAAAACAAACTGTTTGATATTGAAGTGGGTGTTATGGCAGCAGTGCCACAAGGGTTGATGGCTCATTATTTAGAGTAAGGCAATGCGGCACTATTATTTTGTTATGGTGCCAGCATGATACTGAAAGTTCTGAATTATAGTTCAATGGATCTCTGCAGTGCTTGCCTTTTTCAGTACATTTTTGTAGTGCTTGCTGAATAGTAGCTAGCACATAATGTTTATATGGACCATGGGTAAGCCTATCACTTCTGTTAGTTCCAACTCAGTTCATCACTAGAGTTTCTCTACTACCACAACAGAAATACAGTAGATGGGCTTCCTTTTTACCTTTTGCAACAGCTAATTGTGTACTCATTTTATGCATGAAGTGAGGCTGAGATTTATCTATTTGGAGCATGCGTCACATCTTGGAAGGTTCCCAGTGGAAAGGACCTGCTCTTTGTCAGACCAGATGCTGTGTTCAACGGCCAGAAACCCATCAGGTCGGCCTTGAGACCGATTGAATAAATAACAAGGGTTTAACTCACAGCTAACATTTTCCTTTTCTGAAACTAGCGGTGGAATTCCACATTGTTTTCCCCAGTTTGGCCCCGGCCCCATGCAGCAGGTTTGTGAAACTTGTATATAAAGAATGAGACATCACTAGCCATTGTTACATAGCTGTGGTGTGGGCAATCATTTACATAATGTTCACGCACATCTGTCCATCAATGAACTGCGGAAGAATTGAACATTTTTATGCAGCCTATTCTTTTGTTGTAATCAGGGCAAATTTCACTTTCTTGCAGCATGGATTCGCAAGGAATGTGAATTGGTCTATTACTGATTCAGAAGTCACAGAAGGAGATCCAACTGTAACTTTGGAACTAAAAGACGACTCGTACAGCCGTTCAATGTGGGATTTTAGTTTCCAAGCTTTATACAAGGTTAAGCCCTGTTGTAGTAGCATGTGTCTCCATGCACTCTATCTGTGAAATCATAAGCCTATTAATGCTATCCAGTAATCGGAGCTGGAATTCGGAATTCCAATCTTGCCCTTCTGCAGAATATGAAATTGTGCTTGTTTAATGTTCTGTAGGTTGTGCTGCACTCTACAAGCCTGTCAACTACCCTGAAAATAATAAATACAGACGATAAACCTTTCTCATTCAACTCAGCCCTCCACACTTATTTCAGTGTAAGTTACAGCTTTCTGAACGGAGCCAAACTAACATTTGCTTGCTAAACTCTATAGAATTTTGCTTTCACATTAAACACATGAATGCTTTTTGTACAGGCTTCAATTGCTGGTGTTTCAGTGAAAGGTCTCGAAGGTAGCAAGACCCTCAATAAGGATCCTGACCCTAAAAATCCTCTGGAGGGCAAAGAAGAAAGGTCAGTTTGAGCTGGTCTGCTACTCCAGTCTTAGTTAGAATATGTCTTAACATTACAAGTTTACAACATTGAAACTCCCAGGGTCCCACACTCCCACATGTTTCTAAGAACTTCGCAATAAAGCTAACCTCATCTGTGGAAAATAAGATTGCTGACAGTAAGCACTAAGCATTTAGTGTCATTTCATCGTATGGTTGCACAACTTGGTGCTGTTGCGTTTCTTAGTTTGCTTTTCCTAATCTATTGAATTGACTTTTGTTGACTTTCGAAGCAAGTATGCGCTCACTGAAGCATCATATCCTAGTGTAAGTTGCTGAGCATGAAGTAAATATCTAGACACGCTTCTGAGCCACTTCCTTTTGATGCAGGGACGAGGTGACCTTTCCAGGATTTGTCGACTGTGTTTACCTTGGTGCACCGAGTGAGCTTACCCTGGACAATGGATTGGGTGACAAAATTGTAATCTCAAACACAAAGTAGGTCGTCTAATTGATCCATAAAATAATGCATCCCTTTTCAACATTGCAAAGATCACATGATCTAATTGTTGTTACTATTTGAAATGCAGCTGGTCAGATGCAGTGTTGTGGAATCCTCACTTGCAGATGGAGGCATGCTACAAAGACTTTGTTTGTGTTGAAAATGCAAAGGTATGAACAGAAGTTGATAAATGCGCATACTTTTTCTTGTCCTACTCTTCCATGCTCCTGAATGAATCATGGGAGAGGCACACTTGGTGATTGCACAATCTTGACTGATGGTATGACTGATTGCATCATGTAGATTGAAACAGTACAGCTGGGTCCAAAAGAATCTTGGGTGGCAGAGCAGAAAATTGAACTTGTCTGAAGCTAATGGGTTGAGAACAGTACAGTGCGGCGAGTATGTTGTCAAAGGGCCTTTTTACGTGTCTGGCAGTGTAAACATGTGTCATTCCCCGGTGTACTTCAACTTATGCCCTCACATCAGATGTACATCCTATAACTATTTTATGTTTTATAAGTAAATAAGTAATTCAGTTCTTATTTCCTTTCTCTGTGGTGGTCGGCTATCTTGTAAGTATGTTCTGCTCATAGTTGAATGAGACAGGGTTAACATTCTTCCATGTAAGATGTATCTAGCTGTAGACAATATATTCTGAGTGTATTGTTGCTCTTTTTACGGTAGAGAAACAGGCAAGGGCTGCTCAAATTTGGGATAAATCAGATTTGTTCATAGCAATCTCCCTGATTCAAAGAACAGTAATCACTTTTTTAACACCTGCTTATCAAGCACTGGTCAGTTAACTACCTGGCATAGAAACGAGCCCCTGCAGTCAGAAGGAATAGGCGCAGTCAGTATCTTCGTGAATATATGGAAATATATTGGTCGATTGTATCCCCCTAGAGCCATTTTGAATATCCGTATATTGGTCGATTTAACTCAAAAGGCAATACCACAGATTCACACTTCACTAGATTTTATAAATACATTGGTGACAAAATCAGTACGAAGCTGCCTCTTGAGACTGTTTAATGTCCAAAAATGTTCTAATTAATAATGAATCACACATCACATTATGAAACCATATAGCTGTGCCTGTCTTTACTTGATGATTTCTGTGAGTTGGCTCTTGCTAGTATGCTGGCCGTATTTATATGATCCCCAGACAAGGCATAAATTATTGTAAGTTCAGACATCATTAAGATACATACTGTTGGCAAAAAAAAAAAATACATCCCAGCTCTAATCTAGCTTAACTTGAGAGCAATGGGCAGAGGAACAAAAGAAGGCAAACTAATTTACAAAGGGGAACTGCCACAGTTGGGATCAACCTACCAAAACCGGCAGAAGGGCACTAGTTCAATTTGTTTTTCGCCTAAACAACCCAAGTAGCAGCCCTAGTTCAAAGGTTTGTATAGGGCGGGTTTCATGGGTCGATCCAAACCGTTTTTGAACACTCTTAGTTCAGGGCGTTCAGTCACTCAAGCCATAAACTCGTTTGGCTGAGTCAAGCGTGTTGCCAAGAAGCATTGCGATGGTGACTGGTCCCACTCCGCCTGGAACTGGAGTTATAGCAGAAGCCACATTCACTGCTTCTTCGAAGCAGACATCTCCGGTTAATCGATAGCCATAATCACTGGCTGGATCCTAGAAAAATAAACGTAAGAACTGGTTACAGCCAAGTAGGAAGAAAAATATGTATTACAAAGCCAAAACCAAAAAAGACTGCAAAAGAAGCCTAGCCTAACAAAACCAAAACAAAAGCAAACAGAAACCCAAACTAATCTACAGTGCGGAAGAGGGAAAAGCAAAAAAGTATAAAAAAACCCGATGCTAAGCTATGCTACGCTGTGACCACCAGGTCTGGGAATACTCACAATTGAATTGATGTAGGCGGGCATCAGTCGGTAATTATAAGGAAAAAAAAAGGGTTATGCACTCAATTTGGAAACCTTCAGCAATACTCAAGCTCATTAATTGTATAAGTACTACAAAAGGTGGTGATTTAATAGTAACAATTGAGCAACCATTTAAACATTTATTATCAGTGATTAGGGTGGCGGATTTAATTTACCATGCTGTGCACCAAGGAAAATTTCCCAACACAGAGTAACAAACAAGCTTGCAATTATAATCGGAACTACTTGACTAAAGATATCTTTACATCATTAACATGGACACTATAATAAACATTATAGGTCAAGCTTCTTGAGCAAAAGCACAAGAAACATCTGTTATTACCTCTACTGGATTTGTCCCAACATCAATCACAACTGCACCTTGCTTTAACCAACTTCCTCTTACAAGGTTGGCCACTCCAGCAGCTGAGATCACAATGTCAGATTCACGAGTAATCTCCTCTGGATTTTCTGTGAAGGCATGGATAACACTTACAGTAGCGTGATGTCTCTGGGGAAAGAAAATGAAGTTAAAATACAGTCATCATAAAAGAATGCAGTCCAAAACTGCAGGATAATCATTCCTGAGTAGTGAGTACATTTTAGAACTTTACCTGCAAAAGTAAGGAAGTGGGTAATCCAACAACCTTGCTTCTCCCGATAATAGTGACATGCTTTCCCATGAGATCAATACCAGATTGGAGCAATAACTCAAGGCAGGCCTTTGCAGCACAGGAAACAAACAAAGGTTTCCGGCTTCTAAGGGCAAGATTACCAACGTTTAAGGGGTGGAAACCATCAACATCCTTGTCTAGGCTAATGGCGTTGAGAATCTTTTCTTCATCCATATGCTGATTTACACAAAATGATCACATAAATAAAAGGCCTGATGATGTATTATGTCATCAGAGCTTGGACATAAAGCCAAACATACATTGAAATGAAAACTCAGATAAAATACAACTGAAGTTGCCCATCTATTACCATGACAACTGAAGTACTTAATATTATTCAGTTACCAAAATAATTTTGCAATCTGTGTAGATGAAAAAGGCTTTCATGTTATCAGTTTACAAACTAAACCAAACATCATGCTTTTATAAGGCGGCAACAAGAAAAGTAGAATAGATTACTTGTGGTAGTGGTAGCTGAACAAGGACGCCATGAACGGATGGGTCTTCATTGAATCTTGACACCGAATCCACCACCTCATCTTCTGTGCAGTTCCTAGGCAACTCCGCCAACAAAGATTTTATTCCGACTTCCTCACAACCCTTTACTTTGAATCTCACGTAGGACTGAGAGTCCTTTCTATCGCCTACCAGTACGACAGCAAGGCCAGGAACATGTCCGACTGCATTTTTCATTTGGAGAACCTCCTCAGCAATCTGTAACCTTATGTCCTCTGCAATGGACTTGCCATCGATAGTGGTTGCCGTGGACTCGTAATCAACTACAAGAGCAACAAAAGTACGAACTCACAACAATCAATCATTAGCATAAGATGCTCAACAACAATCGAGATAAGGTGAAGCACATATGCTAAACAAGTACCAATTCATCCATGTCCATTACATGGAAGTGAAAGCTAGTCCCAACCATAAAAAGTGTCAAACCTTGAAATTCTACGACACCATTTCACCTACCAGACGTTGTAATACTGCATCACGCGAAACAACACTACTCTACACAGGGCAGATTCATCTTGCTCAAGTAAATCTAAGGGAGAAAGAAAGGAAAAACCATTATTCGGGTACTTACAGCAAGCTACACCAACCAAATCGAAGCATCTAATACGTACTAGACAGTATAAGAAGAGCTTCTAAACAATCTCCACTTGGGCTCTGTTTAAACCAACATTTTGATGCGACAATGCTTCCACTTTCAGAGGATAGAGCTTAAAACCTCCTCTAAATCATTAGCAACACTGCTGCAGGGTGCCCATGGGTTCTGAACAACCGAAAGCAAGCGGACTCAGCATTCTCAAACTTCCACATATAGCTAATGGTGATAACATTTAATGCTTTGCACAACATGTACCCCCGAAATCACTGATCCAAGAAGCATACGCCAATAATACGACACCTTAACGCAGAGATTGGCAAGAACATGAGTCCCGCTCACCTCCGGCAGCTCGTGGGGGAAGCGGCCTCGCCGCGGGGCGCGGGGGTGGATCCCAGGTGTCGGTGATGTCCGGTCCAAGAAAGCTGCTGCTACTACTCCTCCGCCGGCGAGTCCTCGCCTTGTCCTCCCCAGCCGCCGCTGCAGCCTCGTGGAGACCGCGCGCAGCACGAGGGAGTGAGGAGGTAACGAGCGGGGTGGAGCGTCGTCTAGTGGCGACGAGCAAGGCTACGGCGGCGCCGCCCATGTCCGTCAAAGCGCTTTGCCCAGAAGCGCTCGCAGCTGTAGGCCGAATGAGGATATATTGATGGACCTTTGGGCCTTTTGGGCCACCTGAGCGGCTTTGTTTTCTTAAGAATCTCTTTGCAAAATCACTAATTAAGCGAAATGTTACTAGAAAACACTAATTAAGCGAAATCATTACTCACTTCCGTTTTAAATATAAGTGTTTTTAGAGATTTCAATATGAACTACAAACGGAGCAAAATGAATGAATCTACACTCTAAACTACGTCGATACACATCCGTATGTAGTCCATATTGAAATCTCTAAAACACTTATATTTTGAAACGAAGGTAAGGAGCACTCTTTGCAAAGATTCTCTAGAAAAACTCTTTGCAGAGATCACCCCACCTCCCACAACTGTCACTAAAAAATGGCCCAGGGGCTGTTGAAGGCGCGGCTGAAGATGCTCTAATCCAGTCCCCTAAATGTCTGCGGACAATAACCGGTCACCTTGCAAACGTTCGCTTCCACGGCCGGGTGTCTCAATAGCAAATTGTTAAATCTATACAATCACATGGATCATAAACTATGTCTATGTAAAATGTATCCCGATCTCACATACCGTCCGGCTACTTCATCATGCATGCCATTGAAAATTGGCATGCTCTACTATATCAATATATTGCCATTTGACTACCAAAAATTAAAATGTTCTACATACTAAACCTATGAAGGATGATCATTCACGGCTGGCCTTCCCCTTGCCCTTACCCTTTCGTCTTTGTGGAAGTAGTGTTCAAAGACGCATAATGGATCGAGCTAGACTTGCTCATCGTCGGAGCTGTCCGGCATCCTCATTCTCCTCTTTGGAGGGGGAGGGGGGAGTTCAACCATGACCCAAACTACAGGAGGATCGAAACCCGAAAGACAACCTCACAGAAGAAGTGTCGTCATCTATCCGAGCACTGTATCTGCGAAAACTAAAAAAAACTAACCTAAACTACTAACCGGAGCAAAGGCATCGGGATTCTCCTTCCCACCACCGGTCGCCGGAGCGGCGGGCAGAGGTGAGGCGAATTCACGGGCTAGTCGGAGAAGTCTGGAGGGGAGAGTTTGCCTTAGCCACATAGGGTTAGGGGAGGAAAATGAGAGAAAGTGTACCTTGCTTTGGCCATAAAATAAAATATCGCTATTTGGACCACTTTGTGGAAGAAATTATACACCATCTTCATTATCAAAAAAAAACTATGTATCAACTTGCCGAACTGGGCAGTTTGTTAGCTGGGAATAGACTCAACTCTAACTAGGTTGGTGTTTTTTGTCGGACAATTTCCGAACTATCCAAAGAAAAAAATATGGAGCAGATTTGAGGACCACCTGAATACTCTTGAGTACGCACGCAAGGGAAGCATATACGGGGCATAGCATGACAAATGCACTAACGTGATATTTTTTTTGCGGGGTTAAAAGGATTTCATTGCTCAACTGTTGGAATATTCATTCCTACATAGCAGAGGAACGTCTGCAGGTCCAGAGCGCAACCAAACTGTAGTTCGGCCCTCCAATCGTCCGAAAACAGCAAGTGTGTGGCTAACAACGTTCTGATTCCTACTTACATGAGCAATAGAGATATCCCTTTCACCAAAGAGCCTCTTGATATCCTGAACTATCATTCTATATGGCGATCTGTCAAGGATAGGCGACTTGATCAACTTGATCGCATCCATGCAGTCCATCTCGATGTCTATCGGGCGAGTAGACCATTGTAGAGCAAGGCTTAATCCCTCCTGACATGCCAACAGCTCATCCTGGAGCGGCCCGGAACAATGCAAGATAGAACGACAAGCAGAGAAGATAATGTTGTCGTCATTATCACGTAAGATCATACCGGCTCCTGCTAATCCACCATCGGTATGAACGAACGACCCGTCAACATTGAGCTTCACGCGACCGACCGGCGGGGCAGACCACTGGACTGTGGCTGCATGTTGCGTTGCTGTATTTATCATTGTAGAACTATACCCAATCGACGGCGGCACCATCTTCCCTTTGATGATGTCAATGGTTGGAAAATGATTGATGCATCGAAGAGATTCAGCATAGCTAATTAGAAATCTGCAGGAAGCTTCAATTGGAGGCGGTAGCTTATGATGTACTATTTCATTACGTACATACCAACTCCTCCACAGCACCATCAACACATGCATGCGATCATCTTCATTTAGCTTGTATAGAAGATCAAAAAGCCACTCAGGGCCTGTATTCCTCACTGAAGCTAAGTCCGGCAATAGCCATTTTTCCCGCATGGCGTTCCACAAAGCAACAGCCAATGGGCATCTACAGAATGTGTGGAATGTGTCCTCCGGTTCCATCGCACACAGCGGACAAAGGTTAGACACCTCAAGTTTCCGTGATTTTTTATTCACCCAAGTAGCCAGTGAATTTGTGACCAAACGCCATGCAAAGATACGCACCTTTGATGGAACAGGGCATCTCCATATAAGTGCCCAGACGGCACGTCGCCCGTCCGGTGCCCTACTCGATGCGACTGTAGTCTGACGGTGAATCTCGTCATATGATAGACGATAAGCACTTCGAACTGTGAATGATCCAGAACGCTCAGGCGCCCAAGCGATAATATCTTTGTCCAACCGTGGCACCACCTTGATCTTCATAATTTCCATGACATCTACCGACATGAAATGTTGATTAAGTAGTTGCACGTTCCAATTTCCTCGGTCGTCCAGGAGCTCGCTGACACGCCGAAGGCGGCAGCGCCCCTGGGGTGATATTGGCAACCTCACAAGTGGATGTGGTATCCACTGGTCACGCCAAATACGTACAGGAGCACCATCACCAATGCGCCAAATTAAACCTTTCTTGAGAAGCTCAAGACCATGGACAATAGACTGCCACGTCTGGGATGAGTTGCCCGAAAAGACCGTATCTTCCAAACGTCCCGCCGGGTAATATCTTGCTTTCAGCACCCGCGCACATAAACTGTCAGGATAAGCAATAAGACGCCAAGCCTGTCTAGCCAGAAGTGCCTGATTGAAGAGTCTGAAATCACGGAACCCCATGCCGCCTTGCACTTTCGGTTTAATCAATGTATCCCATGCACGCCAATGTGTCTTCCTCTTCCCCTCCTTGCCCCCCACCAAAAATTGCGTACCATGCGAGTAAGGTCATCACAAACACTCCGGGGCAAACGGAAAACCCCCATGATATATGTAGGTAGGGACTGCGCAACCGCCTTAATGAGAATTTCTTTGCCCCCTTGTGACGCCGCTTCTCCCCACTGTAAGATACGCTTAGTAAGTTGCTCTTGTAGATTTTGAAACTTGCCCTTCGACATTCTACCAGATGGTGTGGGGAGACCGAGATACTTATCGTCGAATCCCACCGTCTGAACCTGCAAGGTATGCACAACCTCCTGCTTGTCGTTGTCACCACAACATGTGCCAAATAAAATAGAACATTTCGCCGGGTTAATGAATTGTCCTGTGGTGCGCTCATAAATAGCTAGTGCATCTCCCACCTGGGTAGCTTCTTCCCGAGTAGCACGGAAGAACATTAACGTGTCGTCTGCGAATAGGAGGTGTGAGATACCTGGTGCCCTTGGACACACATGAATAGGAGAAATCCTTCCTTGTCTGACCTTCTGTTTCAAAATAGCATCAAGTCCATCAACTACGAACAAAAACAAAAACGGGGATAGAGGGTCACCCTGCCGAAGTCCACGTGACGGTGCGAACGAATCTGAGAGGGCTCCATTTAGTTTAACACTATATCTCACCGAGGTTACACACGCCATAATCCACTGTATCCATCAGTGATGAAAACCCAACTGTTGCATCATTCGCTCCAGGAAATTCCAGTCTACCCTGTCATATGCCTTTGATAGGTCCAGCTTGTAAGCACAAAAACTATTCTCCTGATTCCTTTCCTGTTTGATTGTATGCATACACTCAAAAGCTATGAAAGCATTATCTGTAATAAGTCTACCAGGGACGAAGGCGCTCTGCTCAGGAGCAACAATAACATCAAGGAGAGGTCTCAAACGATTTACCAAACACTTGAAGATGACCTTGTAAACTACGTTACATAGACTGATTGGTCTGAACTCATTTAGCTTCTTTGGATTCGCAACCTTAGGAATAAGCACAATAGTAGTTGAGTTTACCTCATCCGGCATGTGTCCAGTCTCAAAGAACAACCTGACAGCCACCATTACATCCTCTTTCATTAAAGCCCAATTCCGTTGAAAAAATCGAGCTGGAAATCCGTCTGGACCGGGGGATTTTAGTGGCCCAATCTGGAACAACGCATCGCCTATTTCCTTATCTGTGAAAGGAGCACAAAGAGTAGTATTCATATCATCCGTTATTTTAGCTTGGAATAGATTCACTATCTCTTCTGGGTTGACGTTCGAATCAGCTATAAATAATTGCATAAAATGGTTAGGGCCATATCCAACATCACGTTCTTATTAGTTTACCAAACATCATTAGCATCCAATAGTCCTCGTACTGCATTCTTTCTGGCTCGCCACACCGCTTTTCTGTGAAAAAACTTTGTGTTCCTGTCCCCCTCCTTGAGCCAAGCAATGCGCGAGCGCTGTAACCACAACATCTCCTCCCTGAATAAAAGTTCATTCATTTCGTCCATGTGCTTCCTAATATCTGCCCTATCCGCATTCATAAGCATCAGTTCCTCCAACCTTGATCTATATTTCTCAAGTTGTCTTGTAACATTCCCAAATTTTTTATTACTCCAAGTATGCAACTGTTGGAAATATGCCCTAGAGGCAATAATAAAAGTATTATTATATTTCAATGTTCATGATAATTGTCTTTTGTTCATGCTATAACTGTATTATCCGGAAATCGTAATACACGTGTGAATACTTAGACCACAATATGTCCCTGGTGAGCCTCTAGTTGACTAGCTCGTTGTGATCAACAGATAGTCATGGTTTCCTGACTATGGACATTGGATGTCGTTGATAACGGGATCACATCATTAGGAGAATGATGTGATGGACAAGACCCAATCCTAAGCATAGCATAAAAGATCGTGTAGTTCGTTTTGCTAGAGCTTTGCCAATGTCAAGTATCTCTTCCTTCGACCATGAGATCGTGTAACTCCCGGATACCGTAAGAGTGCCTTGGGTGTATCAAACGTCACAACGTAACTGGGTGACTATAAAGGTGCATTACAGGTATCTCCGAAAGTATCTGTTGGGTTGACACGGATCGAGACTGGGATTTGTCACTCCGTATGACGGAGAGGTATCTCTGGGCCCACTCGGTAATGCATCATCATAATGAGCTCAATGTGACCAAGGTGTGGGACACGGGATCATGCATTACGGTACGAGTAAAGTGACTTGCCGGTAACGAGACCGAACAAGGTATTGGGATACCGACGATCGAGTCTCGGGCAAGTAACGTACCGATTGACAAAGGGAATTGTATACAGGGTTTGATCGAATCCTCGACATCGTGGTTCATCCGATGACAACATCGAGGAGCATGTGGGAGCCATCATGGGTATCCAGATCCCGCTGTTGGTTATTGACCTGAAAGCGTCTCGGTCATGTCTGCATGTCTCCCGAACCCGTAGGGTCTACACACTTAAGGTTCAGTGACGCTAGGGTTATTAGGAAGACTAGTATGTGACTACCGAATGTTGTTCGGAGTCCCGGATGGGATCCCGGACGTCACGAGGAGCTCCGGAAGGGTCCGGAGGTAAAGATTTATATATGGGAAGTTGTCAAACGGGCACCGGGAAGTTTCGGGGTCATACCGGTATTGTACCGGGGCCACCGGAAGGGTTCCGGGGGTCCACCGGGAGGGGCCACCCCTCCCGGGGGACCACATGGGCTGCGCTGGTGGGCTGGGCGCACCCCCTCCCTTGGGCCCTTGCGCCTAGGGTTGAGGGGGGAACCCTAGAGGGGGCGCCCCCCTTGGCTTGGGGGGCAAGCCAGCCTCTCCCCCTCTCCCCTTGGCCGCCGCCCCCCTCTAGATGGGATCTAGAGGGGCCGGCCCCCTTCTCCCTTCCCCTATAAATAGAGGGGTGAGGGGAGGGCAGCCGCACCACCCTCCAAGGCGCAGCCCTCCCCTCCCCAACACCTCTCCTCCTCTGTTGTGTGCTCGGCGAAGCCCTGTCGGAGTACTGTTTCTCCACCATCACCACGCCGTCGTGCTGCCGGTGGAGCTGTCTTCCTCAACCTCTCCTTCCCCCTTGCTAGATCAAGAAGGAGGAGACGTCTCCCGTCCCGTACGTGTGTTGAACGCGGAGGTGTTGTCCGTTCAGCACTAGGACATCGGTGATCCGAATCATGTTCGAGTACGACTCCATCATCACCATCTCCTTGGCAAGCTTCCGCTCGTGATCTACAAGTGGTATGTAGATGCAAACTCTCTCCCTTGACTCGTTGCTTAGATGAACTCATAGATGGATCTTGGTGAAACGTAGGAAAATTTTTAATTTTCTGCAACGTTCCCCAACAGTGGCATCATGAGCTAGGTCTATGCGTAGTTCTCTAATGCACGAGTAGAACACAATTTGTTGTGGGCGTGGATCTTGTCAACTTACTTGCCTCTACTAGTCTTTTCTTGCTCAACGGTATTGTGGGATGAAGCGGCCCGGACCAACCTTACACGTACGCTTACGTGAGACCGGTTCCACCGATTGACATGCACTAGTTGCATAAGGTGGCTGGCGGGTGACTGTCTCTCCCACTTTAGTTGGAGCGGATTCGATGAACAGGGCCCTTATGAAGGGTAAATAGAAGTTGACAAAATCACGTTGTGGTGATTCGTAGGTAAGAAAACGTTCTTGCTAGAACTCAATCGCATCCACGTAAAAGACACAACAACAATTAGAGGACGTCTAACTTGTTTTTGCAGCGATTGATCATGTGATGTGATATGGCCAGAAGTTGTGATGAATGATGAATTGTGATGTATGAGATCATGTTCTTGTAATAGTATCACGACTTGCATGTCGATGAGTATGACAACCGGCAGGAGCCATAGGAGTTGTCTTTATTTTTTTGTATGACCTGCGTGTCATTGAATAACGCCATGTAAACTACTTTACTTTATTGCTAAACGTTAGTCATAGAAGTAGAAGTAGTCGTTGGCGTGACAACTTCATGAAGACACGATGATGGAGATCATGATGATGGAGATCATGGTGTCAAGCCGGTGACAAGATGATCATGGAGCCCCGAAGATGGAGATCAATGGAGCTTTATGATATTGGCCATATCATGTCACAACTATATAATTGCATGTGATGTTTATTATGTTTATGCATCTTGTTTACTTAGGACGACGGTAGTAAATAAGATGATCCCTTACAAAATTTCAAGAAGTGTTCTCCCCTAACTGTGCACCGTTGCTATAGTTCGTCGCTTCTAAGCACCACGTGATGATCGGGTGTGATGGATTCTTACGTTCACATACAACGGGTGTAAGACAGTTTTACACAGCGAAAACACTTAGGGTTAACTTGACGAGCCTAGCATGTGCAGACATGGCCTCGGAACACGGACACCGAAAGGTCGAACACGAGTCGTAAGGAAGATACGATCAACATGAAGATGTTCACCGACGATGACTAGTCCGTCTCACGTGATGATCGGACACGGGCTAGTCGACTCGGATCGTGTAACGCTTAGATGACTAGAGGGATGTCTAATCTAAGTGGGAGTTCATAATTTGATTAGAACTTTATTATCATGAACTTAGTCTAAAACCTTTGCAAATATGTCTTGTAGATCAATGGCCAACGCTAATGTCAACATGAACTTCAACGCGTTCCTAGAGAAAACCAAGCTGAAAGATGATGGTAGCAACTATACGGACTGGGTCCGGAACCTGAGGATCATCCTCATAGCTGCCAGGAAGCAATATGTCCTAGAAGGACCGCTAGGTGACGCTCCCGTCCCAGAGAACCAAGACGTTATGAACGCTTGGCAAGCTCGTGCTGATGATTACTCCCTCGTTCAGTGCGGCATCCTTTACAGCTTAGAACCGGGGCTCCAAAAGCGTTTTGAGCACCACGGAGCATATGAGATGTTCGAAGAGCTGAAACTAGTTTTCCAAGCTCATGCCCGGGTCGAGAGATATGATGTCTCTGACAAGTTCTACAGTTGTAAGATGGAGGAAAACAGTTCTTTCAGTGAGCACATCCTGAAGATGTCTGGGTTGCACAACCGTATGACCCAGCTGAACATAAACCTCCCAGATGAGGCGGTCATTGACAGAATCCTCCAGTCGCTCCCACCAAGCTACAAGAGCTTTGTGATGAACTACAACATGCAGGGGATGGTAAAGACCATTCCTGAAGTGTTCTCGATGCTGAAGTCAGCAGAGGCTGAAATCAAGAAAGAACATCAAGTGTTGATGGTCAATAAGACCACTAAGTTCAAGAAGGGCAAGGGTAAGAAGAACTTCAAGAAGGACAGCAAAGATGTTGCCACGCCCGGTAAGCCTGTTGCCGGGAAGAAGTCAAAGAATGGACCCAAGCCTGAGACTGAGTGCTTTTATTGCAAGGGGAAGGGTCACTGGAAGCGGAACTGCCCCAAATACTTAGCGGATAAGAAGGCCGGCAACACCAAAGGTATATTTGATATACATGTGATTGATGTGTACCTTACCAGTACTCGTAGTAACTCCTGGGTATTTGATACCGGTGCCGTTGCTCATATTTGTAACTCACAGCAGGAGCTGCGGAATAAACGGAGGCTGGGGAAGGACGAGGTGACGATGCGCGCTGGGAATGGTTCCAGAGTCGATGTGATCACCGTCGGCACGCTGCCTCTACATTTACCTACGGGATTAGTTTTGAACCTTAATAATTGTTATTTAGTGCCAAGTTTGAGCATGAACATTGTATCTGGATCTTGTTTAATACGAGATGGCTACTCATTTAAGTCTGAGAATAATGGTTGTTCGATTTATATGAGAGATATGTTTTATGGTCATGCTCCGATGGTCAATGGTTTATTCTTAATGAATCTCGAGCGTAATGTTACACATGTTCATAGTGTGGATGCCAAAAGATGTAAAATTGATAACGATAGTCCCACATACTTGTGGCACTGCCGCCTTGGTCACATTGGTGTCAAGCGCATGAAGAAGCTCCATGCTGATGGACTTTTGGAGTCTCTTGATTATGAATCGTTTGACACATGCAAACCATGCCTCTTGGGAAAAATGACCAAGACTCTGTTCTCCGGAACAATGGAGCGAGCAACCAACTTGTTGGAAATCATACATACCGATGTGTGCGGTCCAATGAGCGTTGAGGCTCGCGGAGGATATCGTTATGTTCTCACTCTCACTGATGACTTGAGTAGATATGGGTATGTCTACTTAATGAAACACAAGTCTGAGACCTTTGAAAAGTTCAAGGAATTTCAGAGTGGGGTAGAGAATCAACGTGACCGAAAGATAAAATTCTTACGATCAGATCGTGGAGGAGAATACTTAAGTCACGAATTTGGTACACACTTAAGGAAATGTGGAATCGTTTCACAACTCACGCCGCCTGGAACACCTCAGCGAAACAGTGTGTCCGAACGTCGTAATCGCACTCTATTGGATATGGTGCGGTCTATGATGTCTCTTACCGATTTACCGCTATCATTTTGGGGATACGCTCTAGAGACAGCTACATTCACTTTAAATAGGGCACCGTCTAAATCCGTTGAGACGACACCGTATGAATTATGGTTTGGAAAGAAACCTAAGCTGTCATTTCTAAAAGTTTGGGGATGCGATGCTTATGTCAAGAAACTTCAACCTGAAAAGCTCGAACCCAAGTCGGAAAAATGCGTATTCATAGGATACCCTAAGGAAACTGTCGGGTATACCTTCTACCTAAGATCCGAAGGCAAGATCTTTGTTGCCAAGAACGGATGCTTTCTGGAAAAAGAGTTTCTCTCGAAAGAAGTAAGTGGGAGGAAAGTAGAACTCGATGAAGTACTACCTCTTGAAAGGGAAAGTGGCGCAGCACAGGAAACCGTTCCTGTGATGCCCACACCAACTGAAGAGGAAAACAATGATAATGATCAAGGTACTTCGGATCAAGTTACTACTGAACTTCGTAGGTCCACAAGGACACGTTCCGCACCAGAGTGGTACGGCAACCCTGTCCTGGAAATCATGTTGTTAGACAACAATGAACCTTCGAACTATGAAGAAGCAATGGCGGGCCCGGATTCCAACAAATGGCTTGAAGCCATGAAATCCGAGATAGAATCCATGTATGAAAACAAAGTATGGACTTTGACAGACTTGCCCGATGATCGGCGAGCGATAGAAAACAAATGGATTTTTAAGAAGAAGACGGACGCGGATGGTAATGTTACCATCTATAAGGCTCGACTTGTCGCTAAGGGTTATCGACAAGTTCAAGGGATTGACTACGACGAGACTTTCTCTCCCGTAGCGAAGCTGAAGTCCATCCGAATCATGTTAGCAATTGCCGCATACTATGATTATGAGATATGGCAGATGGACGTCAAAACGGCATTCCTTAACGGACATCTTAAGGAAGAGCTGTATATGATGCAGCCGGAAGGTTTTGTCGATCCTCGGAACGCTAACAAAGTATGCAAGCTCCAGCGATCCATTTATGGACTGGTGCAAGCATCTCGGAGTTGGAACATTCGCTTTGATGAGATGATCAAAGCGTTTGGGTTTGCGCAGACTTATGGAGAAGCCTGCGTTTACAAGAAAGTGAGTGGGAGCTCTGTAGCATTTCTCATATTATATGTAGATGACATACTCTTGATGGGAAATGATACGAAACTTCTGGACAACATTAAGGCCTACTTGAACAAGTGTTTTTCAATGAAGGACCTTGGAGAAGCTGCTTATATATTAGGCATCAAGATCTATAGAGATAGATCGAGACGCCTCATAGGTCTTTCACAAAGCACATACCTTGATAAGATTTTGAAGAGGTTCAAAATGGATCAGTCTAAGAAGGGGTTCTTGCCTATGTTACAAGGTGTGAGACTGAGCTCGGCTCAATCACCGACCACGGCAAAAGATAAAGAAGAGATGAGTGTCATCCCCTATGCTTCAGCCATGGGATCTATTATGTATGCCATGCTGTGTACCAGACCCGATGTAAACCTTGCCGTAAGTTTGGTAGCAAGATACCAAAGTAATCCCGGCAAGGAACACTGGACAGCGGTCAAGAATATCCTGAAGTACCTGAAAAGGACGAAGGACATGTTTCTCGTTTATGGAGGAGACGAAGAGCTCGTCGTAAAGGGTTACGTCGACGCTAGCTTCGACTCAGATCTGGATGACTCTAAGTCACAAACCGGATACGTGTATATGTTGAATGGTGGAGCAGTAAGCTGGTGCAGCTGCAAGCAGAGCGTCGTGGCGGGATCTACGTGTGAAGCGGAGTACATGGCAGCCTCGGAGGCAGCGCATGAAGCGATTTGGGTGAAGGAGTTCATCACCGACCTAGGAGTCATACCCAATGCGTCGGGGCCGATCAAACTCTTCTGTGACAACACTAGAGCTATTGCCCTTGCCAAGGAGCCCAGGTTTCACAAGAAGACCAGGCACATCAAGCGTCGTTTCAACTCCATCCGTGAAAATGTTCAAGATGGAGACATAGAGATTTGCAAAGTGCACACAGATCTGAATGTCGCAGATCCGCTGACTAAACCTCTCTCGCGTGCAAAACATGATCAACACCAGAACTCTATGGGTGTTCGATTCATCACAATGTAACTAGATTGGTGACTCTAGTGCAAGTGGGAGACTGTTGGAAATATGCCCTAGAGGCAATAATAAAAGTATTATTATATTTCAATGTTCATGATAATTGTCTTTTGTTCATGCTATAACTGTATTATCCGGAAATCGTAATACACGTGTGAATACTTAGACCACAATATGTCCCTGGTGAGCCTCTAGTTGACTAGCTCGTTGTGATCAACAGATAGTCATGGTTTCCTGACTATGGACATTGGATGTCGTTGATAACGGGATCACATCATTAGGAGAATGATGTGATGGACAAGACCCAATCCTAAGCATAGCATAAAAGATCGTGTAGTTCGTTTTGCTAGAGCTTTGCCAATGTCAAGTATCTCTTTCTTCGACCATGAGATCGTGTAACTCCCGGATACCGTAAGAGTGCCTTGGGTGTATCAAACGTCACAACGTAACTAGGTGACTATAAAGGTGCATTACAGGTATCTCCGAAAGTATCTGTTGGGTTGACACGGATCGAGACTGGGATTTGTCACTCCGTATGACGAAGAGGTATCTCTGGGCCCACTCGGTAATGCATCATCATAATGAGCTCAATGTGACCAAGGTGTTGGACACGGGATCATGCATTACGGTACGAGTAAAGTGACTTGCCGGTAACGAGACTGAACAAGGTATTGGGATACCGACGATCGAGTCTCGGGCAAGTAACGTACCGATTGACAAAGGGAATTGTATACAAGGTTTGATCGAATCCTCGACATCGTGGTTCATCCGATGACAACATCGAGGAGCATGTGGGAGCCATCATGGGTATCCAGATCCCGCTGTTGGTTATTGACCTGAGAGCGTCTCGGTCATGTCTGCATGTCTCCCGAACCCGTAGGGTCTACACACTTAAGGTTCGGTGACGCTAGGGTTATTAGGAAGACTAGTATGTGACTACCGAATGTTGTTCGGAGTCCCGAATGGGATCCCGTACGTCACGAGGAGCTCCGGAAGGGTCCGAAGGTAAAGATTTATATATGGGAAGTTGTCAAACGGGCACCGGGAAGTTTCGGGGTCATACCGGTATTGTACCGGGGCCACCGGAAGGGTTCCGGGGGTCCACTGGGAGGGGACACCCCTCCCGGGGGACCACATGGGCTGCGTGGGGCAGGGAGCCAGCCCCTGGTGGGCTGGGCGCACCCCCTCCCTTGGGCCCTTGCGCCTAGGGTTGAGGGGGGAACCCTAGAGGGGGCGCCCCCCTTGGCTTGGGGGGCAAGCCACCCTCTCCCCCTCTCCCCTTGGCCGCCGCCCCCTCTAGATGGGATCTAGAGGGGCCAGCCCCCTTCTCCCTTCCCCCTATAAATAGAGGGGTGAGGGGAGGGCAGCCGCACCACCCTCCAAGGCGCAGCCCTCCCCTCCCCAACACCTCTCTTCCTCCGTTGTGTGCTCGGCGAAGCCCTGTCGGAGTACTGTTTCTCCACCATCACCACGCCGTCGTGCTGCCGGTGGAGCTGTCTTCCTCAACCTCTCCTTCCCCCTTGCTGGATCAAGAAGGAGGAGACGTCTCCCGTCCCGTACGTGTGTTGAACGCGGAGGTGTTGTCCGTTCAGCACTAGGACATCGGGGATCCGAATCACGTTCGAGTACGACTCCATCATCACCATCTCCTTGGCAAGCTTCCGCTCGTGATCTACAAGTGGTATGTAGATGCAAACTCTCTCCCTTGACTCGTTGCTTAGATGAACTCATAGATGGATCTTGGTGAAACCGTAGGAAAATTTTTAATTTTCTGCAACGTTCCCCAACAGCAACTTACCCATCACCTGGCCGAGAGCCTTTTGAACATCACGTAAGTTTCTTTTAATTCCTGCTGCACCCCATGCTTCCGCCACTAACGTGATATAACATGTGATAGCATTAGGCTAGGGTTTCTCTGCCTTCTGCTGGCATCGTCATCTGTTCGCTTCGTCTCCGGTGGCCTTAGGGCCATGAGGGCGTAGTGGATTTTGATCTTTGCCGGTGGGAGGGCTTTATTTTTAGATCTTTCTCTGGTTTTTGTTAGGGTTTGTGTCCTACTTAGGAAGGTGAGACGGCGGCGGCTGTCTGAAGATAGAATAAGGTTTTTCCCGCCTAGCCCCCTTTCTGGTGGTGCGTCTAGCATTGTTGGTGGGTGTGTGGAGGTGTGTTTCCGGTTGATCTGTGTTTGGTGGATTTGTTCGGATCTAATCGTTGTTCGTTTATGATCGTGTGTCTTCGGGTTGGATCCTTCCGATGTACGATACTCTTCATCGGCGGCGGTTGTTGTTCTGGTAGGTTGGTCCTCTGGGGCATTAGTACGATGACTTCCCGACTGTCTACTTCATCAAGTTTTGCCCAGCTCCGACAAGGGAGGGGCAATGACAGCGACATGTCTTCAGCACGCTTCAGTGTTTGTAGTCGTCGCTAAATGGTTTGCGGATCTGAATGTAATTTTATTATTTCTAGTGTTTATTATACTACCATAATTAAATATGAATAGATTGAAAGTTTTCTTAAAAAAACATGTTCCATGCAATATTGTACTAGGTGAACGCAGTACTTACACGCCATGTAAGTTTCAAAATGGAGAGATCGCTTTTTCCTTCTTTTCCTTTTTTGTAGTTGGCAATCTTAACTGTGGATGGAGTGCAGCGGTTGAGTTCTATTGTTACCTGCAACTATGCCAGGTCTTTTTTGCGTAAACAAATAAGGGCATGTACAATGATTGATAAGATAGTCTTATTTTAAGTTTTTGCATGTGATTTAAAAATGACAAAAAAATTGTCTACAATGGGTCATTTCTTAGCCTTATATTCAATAACTAGCAATTCCTAAAAATGTGGTGAGACATATTGTGCTAAGGGCATGTACAATGGTGCTATCTTAAGAGTGCCATGTAGGATAATTGATGAGGTGGAGGAGAGATAACTCATAAAAAAAGGTTTGTCTTCTCTTATTTAAGAGAAGACAAAAGATGATCTCTTAGCACAATTTTTCTCACCATATTTTAAGGAATGACAAGTTATTGAAGATAAGGCTAAGATATAACCCATTGTAGACATATTTTTCTGTCATCTCTAAATTACATGCAAACCATAAGATAAGACCGCCTTATCAACCATTGTACATGCCCTAAGAAATCACCTCTTGTTTTCTCTTAAATAAAAGAAGACAAACCTTTTTTATAAGTTCTCTATCCTCCACCTCATCATCTATTCTATGTGACACTCCTAAGATGACACCATTATACATGCCCTAACAATAATACAACACCTAGAAAGAGCTTACGTAACTTTTACTAAACCTTTCTAACTAATTAACTCGGCCCCTGATTTTCACCAGATGGGCCCCTTCCTCCCCCTATTTCTAATCCCACACATCCACGTCAATTTATATATAGATCTTACGTTACCTTTCGTGGGCCTAGCATTGCTCAACAAATAGTCCTATGTGAGTTTTTTAAGAGAAAAACCTTCGATCTATTCATCTTCAATTATTGTAGTACAACAAATATTAGAAATAATAAAAATTACATGATTTTGTGAATAACTGTTGAGTAACGTGATTGTATTAGGAAACATAGGTTAGACTAGGAAATATTCTGGCTTGACTTGTACTCCAAGTAGATCATATACTCCTATATATATGTCCACGAGGCTCAAGCAATATAACAACTATTCCACCAATCCCTCTCTCTCTTCTAATATGGTATCAGTTTCCGGGTTCTAAACCCTAGCCGCCGCGATTCCGCACCCGCGCGCCACCCCTGGGGCGGTCGGCCTTCATGACCGCCGCCGGGGGCCGCGCCGCCCGTACCTAGGGTTTGTCCGCCGGTCGTGTTGACCGGCTGCCCTAGAGAGTCTTTTCCCCGAACCCTTGCTCCGGGGTTTTCTTTCTCCCGCTGGTCATCTTGATCAGCGGTTTCTTTTTGGTTTTTCGGTCTAATCTTGATCGGTTTGCATCGCCCACCGCCACCGTCGACCCCGTGCGCCTCTACTCCAACCCCGGCGCGATCCGCCGGCTTCTTCACCGACCCGGCGGCCTCGCGCATCGTCCATGCGTCTGCCTGCCGGTCGCCCCGACCCGGCGGCCTTGCGTCATGCGGCGGCCCTTCACCGCCACCCTTCGCGCGCCGGCCCGTCTGTCGATCTACGCCGGCCATCACCACCCTGCTCCGACCGGGACTCCTGCATCACCCCAACCCGGCGGCCTCGCGCCATGCGGTGGCCAATCATAGCCACCCTGCCGCCCGTTGTCGCCGGCTTCATCTCGGACTCCGCCGCCACCCCGTCTCCATCGAGCGGTGTCCCCGACCTTGCGCGCAATCGGATTGATTACCCGCCCGCTACCACGATCCGCCTCATCTACGCCGTGCAACCGACTTGGCTCGTCTGTGGCGCGCTCCTCCGCAGGCCCCGTGAAGACCGTCCCGAGTTCAGCGCGCCCCTCTACCGATCGAGCAACGGGCTGCCGCTGCGTCGCCCCGTCGGGCCGCAGGGCCGCCGCCCTGTGGTTCTTCTCCCGGCTGCACCGATCCGCGTCACCGCTGCGTCGCCCCTTCGGGCCGTAGTGCCGCGGCCCGCGGTCTACCGCCGCCTCAGGGCCGTCCGCTCCAGGTCGTCCCCGTGGCAGCACCGACCCTCGCGCCGCCGATGCGTCGCCCCGTCGGGCCATAGCGAGCGTGGCACACGGTCCACGCCGCCGTCCCGAGGCTGTCCCCGCGGTTGCACCGACCCGCCCTTCTCCGCCGCGCCGCCCCTTCGGGTTGTCGCGCCGCGGCCCGCAGTCCCTGCCGCCAACCCAAGGTCTTCCGCTGTTACCTTGACCTGCCCGCCGCCGTTGCGTCGCCCCTTCGGGCCATAGCGCCGCGGCCCGCGGTCCACCGCCGTCGCTGCGCGTCGACTTCCCGTGGTATGCGTCGCGCCACCTCCCTTGGCGCGGGAACGCCATCGTCCGCGCCAGTCTTCGTCATGCTGTTGGGTTCTCCTCGCCTACTTCGAGCATCACCGCCGCGCTCCTAACTTAGCCGCCGCCGTCATGAGTTAACTAAGGAAAAGATTGAACGTATGAATGCTAAATATAAACTTGCTGGAGATAAGGGTAGAAAACATGTTGTGTTTGCATCTGGAGATCTTGTTTGGTTACATTTGCGTAAGGATAGATTTTCTGATTTGCGCAAATTAAAGCTAATGCCACGTGCTGATGGTCCCTTTAAGGTGTTAGAGAAAATAAATGATAATGCATATAAACTTGAGCTGCCTGCAGATTTTGGGGTTAGTCCCACTTTTAACATTGCAGATTTGAAGCCTTATTTGGGTGAGGAAGATGAACTTCCGTCCTCGACGACTTCATTTTAAGAAGGGGAGGATGACAATGTTTTCTCTATTTTATTTTACTTAAAAAGAACGCAAGGTTCCCGTTTCACCTCTTCACACCACCCTTTGTCCAACATTCCATGTATCAATCACCTTAATTTACTTACCTTCTGAACCAATTTCACTTTAATTTACTTACCAAACTTCAAATCAAAATTTAACGGACAGAATTTGATGAACATTTATTTACACAATCGCATTATTATTGACGGTAAATCACAAGCTAACGTATTAGAATATTTATATCCCGTTGCAACGCACAGTCATTGTTCTAGTTTTAAATGATACAATCGCAGATGCTCACACAAAAATGTATAGATAAGCATGGTGCCACATGCACACGAGTGTACAATAAAATTGAAAATTGGCAAAAAGAAAAGTAAACATTTTTTTTAATAAAGATGGCCAAGTGTTCTCTTCTTGTGGTGTTTTCTGAAAGAATGACACCTACTCCTATGGTGCTATGAGTGAAGAAGATAAAATCGATTCTCTAAAATTGTCTTTTTGCTTGGGATACTAGATTGCCATTTCATCACGAAAATTCATACGTAGACAGAACACTTGGCCGTGTTTGCTACAAGATTCTTTTTACCATTCATCTATACGCAAGTCTACCTAGGAGCCAAAATTCTGTGACGTAGGATGCTGGTTTTTTAACATGGGTATACAAGCATCCTTTATAATAATAAAAATTCCAAAATAGTACAAATAATAATAATGATTTTTTCTGTAACATACATGGTCAAGTGTTCTACTGATATGGCCATGCCTGCTCCTATTACTATTGATGCTCGAGATTATGCACGAGCTGATGATCGAGATCACATAGATCAGAACGTTCAATACCCGCTCATGCATGCGGTTGGATCCATTGGGCATAGGCCCGTTGAGTTTAACCATGGCTTAAGTCAAGCTACGTTTGTGACCCACAAGGAGGAAAGGATTAAACTACTTTTGTACTCCCTCGGTAAACTAATATAAAAGCGTTTAGATCACTATTTTAGTATTCTAAACGCTCTTATATTAGTTTACTAGTTTACAGAGGGAGTATTTCTTATTCAGATCAACAAGCGTGCAACATCAGGAGTCTCATGCAAGTTTGCTACTAGTAGAAGATAAGAAGGAGATATGCTGGTTTAGAAGGCCGGGAATCAATATTTATTTCTTGTTTTACTTCTTACCATGCAAGGAGTACGCCATGATGGGTTCCAGAACATGTACGTGGGATTTGCTCACGTTGAAGGAGTCCGGACGGGGCCATCAAGATGGGCAAACCAAATATGTGGCGCACAAATAAAAAGAATTTTTATTGCTTAGATTTAATTAGACTCGGTTGATATTTTTTAGGAGAGTCCTCTTTATATTTATTTCTTGTAGCGTACTCATGTTTGGGTCGGCTATACTGATATAAATAGCCATAGCATATGATAATTGTAGGGGAGGTTTTTTTGTGATGGAATTAGACACCACGTAGTGTTTCGGCCGCTGGCCATTATCGAGTTTAGAGAATTCTTGTCAAAATCTCTACTGGCGTGCGAGTTTCTGCGACGCGGCACGTAGGGGATTACAAGCTGAGCCTATACGGTTTGTCCACGTTATTCCTTCGGATTGAGGGGTTGACGTGTTGTTTCCGTGGGATTTGCGAACATCTCCGTAAACCCGCGACTTGTTTTTGCTGCGATGGAGTTTTGTGCCGTGAAAGATCGGGCCAACAACGGATCGACCCTCGCCTCGAGGTTCGCTCCTCATCATCTACCTACATATGAAGTGTTGGAAAAGAAATGACATCCATAGTACTAGGCAATTGGGGTTGCCCACGACGCGATTGTTGAACTCAAAGAGCCTCACCCGCAAGAACCGGCGTGCAAGCGCGCCTGCAAGGTGGCAGAGAAGGAGGATGCGACGAAGCTATTCATCGACATGGAGGTGGATATGGTTGGGTCTGTGGCTCTATGCCCTTGGCCATGCCCACGTTTGCACTCTTGGACGACTCTGGCATGGTTTTTTAAGGGTGGAAGAGAGACGGCTGCGTGGACGGGATCATACTTCACTTTCTTCCACAAACTATATTTCACTTTTCATCAAACATCACTTTCTTCCACAAACTATATTTCAGTTTCAGCATATCATCTTCATCCATCCATAGATCAAACTTCATAATCAGCAAACAAAATTTCTATCTTGCAATCATGCATTCTCTTATCTGCTTGGGGGAAATCAGCACATGTGTTTGGAAAAAAAGCAAGGTAGAGGAGGAGGCTCACCCGTAGATCTCACTCGGGACGAGATGGACGAGGAGGTCGCCGTACTTGGCCCGCAGCATGGCCGAGCCGCGTTGTGAGTGCCAGATCCAGCGCTAGCCGGTGAAGCCACTACCTACTCGTCATCGCTGGACCCGGTGGTGGCTGGGAAAGCCATGCCTCACCACAAAATTGCCTCTCCAGATCTCGGTGGAAGACGAGGTCTTCCGACCATGAATCTATCGTACTTGGGCCGGCAACTGGTCGGGAGAGGGCAGCCGCCGGCGTAGCAGGGAGTGGGCGGTCGTCGGCGTAGAAGTGAGAGGGCGGCCGCCGGTGTGGAACTGACGAGAGAGATGGGGAAGCAGCTGGATGTGGAAGAGAGACGGCTGCATGGATATTTATCTCCGGTGGGGGTCCCTCTTGTATCCTGTTCGTATGGAGGTCGTATCCAAGAAACATATTAGAAAAGGAAAATCACATGGGGTCCACTCGCACCAATCCGGAAGCACAGACGAAGGGCAGATTTCTCACCGGTACATCCCGATTCTGGTAAATTTACTTATTCGCAGACGAACACCTGAAGACGTGGTTTACCATTCTGTTATTTTACCATTCTTGGATGTTGTACAATCATTTTATAGCAACTTTATATCATTTTTTGGGACTAACCTATTGACCCAGTGCCCAGTGCCAATTGTTGTTTTTTGCTTGTTTTTTACATCGCAGGAAATCAATATCAAACGGAGTCCAAACACCGCGTAGCTTTTTGGAGATTTTTTCTGGATCAGAAGGAACCCAATGGGCCTGAGCTGCACCTGGGGGGTGCCCCGAGAGGGGCACAACCCACCGGGGCGCGTCAGGGCCCCCTGGCGCGCCCAGGTCGGTTGTGCCCACCTCGGTAGCCTCCCGCACCCCCTCTTTGCACTATAAATTTCCAAATATTCTGAAACCCTTCGAGGTAGCCCTAGATCAGAAGTTCCGCCGATGCAAGGCCTCTGTATCCACGAGATCCAATCTAGACCCCGTTCCGGCACCCTGCTGGAGGGGGGAATCATCTCCAGTGGCCATCTTCATCATCCCGGTGGCCACCACGATGAGGAGGGAGTAGTCCACCCTCGGGGCTGAGGGTTTGTACCAGTAGCTATGTGTTTGATCTCTCTCTCTCTCTCGTGATCTATATCGTGGGCTTTGTTAATATAGTCGGATCATATGATGTTTCTCCCCTCTATACTCTTGTTATGATGAATTGAATCTTTACCCTTCAAAGTTTTGTCTTGTCGGATGGAATATTCAGAGATGAGAACACATGGTATATGTCTTGCAATATGAATACTTGAGGTGACAATGAGGTATCTTATTGATTCACTTGATATGTGTTATGGCATTCAACTCGCGGATTCCCGCGGTGATATTAGGGCAATCTATGCATAGGAGTTGATGCATGTTTTTCTCCGACGGAAACTTTGGGGTCTCTTTATAGTTCTTTGTGTGGATTGAGTATTATGAATATGAATTTGCTTTGGTGTTATTCTAGTACGAACTCTAGGATAGATCAAACGGAAAAAATAGCTTTGTATTATTTTACTACGAACTCTTGAATAGATCGAACAGAAAGAATAGCTTTGAGGTGGTTTCGTGACCTACAAACAATTCCTATCTTTTGTTCTCCGCTAATAGGAACTCGGGAGTGATTCTTTATTGCACTTTGAGGGATAATCATATGATCCAACTATGTTAGCATTATTGAGAGGTTGCACTAGCGAAAGTATGGACCCTAGGCCTCATTTTTAAGCATTGCAACACCGTTTTGTGCCCGTTTACTATTTGCTACCTTGCTGTTTTTATTTATTGAAATTATAAAAATATATTTCTACCATCCATATTACACTTTTATCACCATCTCTTCATCGAACTAGTGCACCTATACAATTTGCCATTGTATTGGGTGTATTGGGGACACAAAAGATTTCTTGTATTTGGTTGCAAGGTCGTTTGAGAGAGACTATCTTCATCCCACACCTCTCACGGATTGATAAATCTTAGGTCATCCACTTGAGGGAAAATTGCTACTGTCCTACACCTCACGGATTGATAAATTTTAGATCATCCACTTTGGTTTGGCCTGGGTCCGCTGGTGCCAGTTTCGGCCCTTTCTCTCGCCGTCGACTCTCTCTCTTCCCCTCTCTCCCCGTCTAGCCACCACGCGCAAGCCCTGCCGATGGGAGAGCGGTTCCCCGGTGATGGATCGGCGGCCAACGGCTTCGGCCGCTGCCACCTGCACGAGTGGGAAGCCAACCTCCTCCACGAGGCAAACTACCCCGTGTCGCCCGACATGCGCGTGCCGGGGCGATGGAGGCTCAGCGTCGGGGGCGTCCCAGTCCCCCCACAGCCCGGCATCGACCATCCCGGCTACTTTCACGCAGAGATCGACCGGGTTCATGCCTCGCTCATGGAGGAGGAGTGGGACCTCCCAGAGTATGCCCCCGACGACCACGCGCACTGGGTGGTGTACTTTCAATGCCGGTAGGAGGAGCGGCTCGCCTCCACCAACAACACGCCGATGGTAAGGGGGCGCAACAACAACGATGGTTGCCGCATGTGGTGGGGCGCCCCAGGACGCACGCTCCATGTGTTGGGGAACGTTGCAGAAAATTAAAAATTTTCCTACGGTTTCACCAAGATCCATCTATGAGTTCATCTAAGCAACGAGTCAAGGGAGTGAGTTTGCATCTACATACCACTTGTAGATCGAGTGCGGAAGCGTTCAAGGGAGCGGTGATGATGGAGTCGTACTCGACGTGATTCAGATCACCGATGACCAAGTGCTGAACGGACAGCACCTCCGCGTTCAACACACGTACGGTACGGGCGACGTCTCCTCCGTCTTGATCCAGCAAGGAGGAAGGAGAGGTTGAGGAAGACAGTTCCACCGGCAGCACGACGGCATGGTGTTGGTGGAGAAGCAGCACTCCGACAGGGCTTCGCCAAGCTCGTGACGGAGAAGGAGAAGTGTTGGGGAGGGGAGGGGCTGCGCCTTGGCTTGTGTGTGCAGCCCTCCCCTCACCCCTCTATTTATAGGGGAAGGGGCAAGGGGGGCCGGCCCCTCTAGATGGGATGTAGAGGGGGGGCGGCAGCCAGGGAGGGGGGACTTGCCCCCCAAGCAAAGGGGGCGCCCCCTCTAGGGTTCTCCCCCAAACCCTAGGCGCATGGGCCCAAGGGGGGGCGCCCAGCCCTCCAGGGGCTGGCTCCTGCCCCACGCAGCCCATGTGGCCCCCCGGGAGGGGTGGCCCCTCCCGGTGGACCCCCGGAACCCTTCCGGTGGCCCCGGTACAATACCGATATGCCCCCGAAACTTTCCGGTGTCCGTTTGACAACTTCCCATATATAAATCTTTACCTCCGGACCCTTTCGGAACTCCTCGTGACGTCCGGGATCTCATCCGGGACTCCGAACAACATTCGGTATTCACATACAAGTCTTCCTAATAACCCTAGCGTCACCGAACCTTAAGTGTGTAGACCCTACGGGTTCGGGAGACATGCAGACATGACCGAGACGGCTCTCAGGTCAATAACCAACAGCGGGATCTGGATATCCATGTTGGCTCCCACATGCTCCTCGATGATGTCATCGGATGAACCACGATATCGAGGATTCAAGCAACCCCGTATACTATTCCCTTTGTCATTCGGTACGTTACATGCGCGAGACTCGATCGTCGGTATCCCAATACCTCGTTCAGTCTCGTTACCGGCAAGTCACTTTACTCGTACCGTAATGCATGATCCCGTGACCAAGCACTTGGTCACTTTGAGCTCATTATGATGATGCATTACCGAGTGGGCCCAGAGATACCTCTCCGTCATACGGAGTGACAAATCCCAGTCTCGATCCGTGTCAACGCAACAGACACTTTCGAAGATACCTGTAGTGTACCTTTATAGTCACCCAGTTACGTTGTGACGTTTGGTACACCCAAAGCACTCCTACGGTATCCGGGAGTTACACGATCTCATGGTCTAAGGAAGAGATACTTGACATTGAAAAAACTCTAGCAAAACGAACTACACGATCTTGTGCTATGCTTAGGATTGGGTCTTGTCCATCACATCATTCTCCTAATGATGTGATCCCGTTGTCAATGACATCCAATGTCCATAGTCAGGAAACCATGACTATCTGTTGACCAACGAGCTAGTCAACTAGAGGCTCACCAGGGACGTATTGTGGTCTATGTATTCACACATGTATTACGATTTCCGGATAATACAATTATAGCATGAATAAAAGACAATTATCATGAACAAGGAAATATAATAATAATGCTTTTATTATTGCCTCTAGGGCATATTTCCAACACCATGCCATCCTCGAGTACCTCGAGGGCGGCAATGATCCGCTGCTCCAGTACCCGGCGCCCCCTCCCCCCTCCACGTTGGTGTGGCGGCCCGTGGCTGCCGAGGCGCATGTTGGGCGGTTCTTTGTCCTCCCATCCTCTTCCTATTCCTCCGCCCACTCCTCCGGGTCGCCGACGCTCGTCAGTGTCAAGGCCGAGTGTTGGGGACACACATAACAGGTAGGCCCACGAAGGGTCAAAGATCATAAAGCATGGGGTCCACATATCAGATGGGCCCAGAGCATTACTCGGACAATCGACAAACCATCCACTCGGATGACCATCAAGCCACTCGGAGCATAGCACTCCACTCGACGAACTCATTCCACTCGGAGCACCTAATCTCACTCGGATATGCGAAGACCAACAGTCGATAAGGCACTCGGAGCATCATCTTAGTAGTAGGCTGAGTTATGGCATTAACGCCCCCACTCTGTAACATAAGAGGTGAGGGGGTGGCGCACTCTATATAAGCCACCACCCACCACTAGAAAGGGGGCTCTTTCTCTTCTCTCATTCTTCCCCCTGGCTCTCTCACCATTAGTCTCAGGACTACGGAGACTGATACGTCTCCGTCGTATCTACTTTTCCAAACACTTTTGCCCTTGTTTTGAACTCTAACTTGCATGATTTGAATGGAACTAACCCGGACTGACGCTGTTTTAGCAGAATTGCCATGGTGTTATTTTTGTGCAGAAATAGAAGTTCTCGGAAGGACCTGAAAATCCACGAAGCAACTTTTCATAATTAATAAAAATATTGGCGAAAGAATCAACGTCAGGGAGCCCACACCCTGTCCACGAGGGTGGGGGGCGCCCCCCTGCCTTGTGGGCCCCTTGGACTCCCACCGACGTCAACTCCAACTCTATATATTCACTTTCACGGAGAAAAAAATCAGAGAGAAAGATTCATCGCGTTTTACGATACGGAGCCGCTGCCAAGCCCTAAACTCTCTCGGGAGGGCTGATCTGGAGTCCGTTCGGGGCTCCGGAGAGGGGGATCCATCACTGTCGTCATCATCAACCATCCTCCATCACCAATTTCATGATGCTCACCGCCGTGCGTGAGTAATTCCATCATAGGCTTGCTGGATGGTGATGGGTTGGATGAGATTTACCATGTAATCAAGTTAGTTTTGTTAGGGTTTGATCCCTAGTATCCACTATGTTCTGAGATTGATGTTGCTATGACTTTGCTATGCTTAATGCTTGTCACTAGGGCCCGAGTGCCATGATTTCATATATGAACCTATTATGTTTTCATGAATATATGTGAGATCTTGATCCTATCTTGCAAGTCTATAGTCACCTATTATGTGTTATGATTCGACAACCCCGAAGTAACAATAATCGGGATACTTCTCGGTGATGACCATAGTTTGAGGAGTTCATGTATTCACTATGTGTTAATGCTTTGGTCCGGTACTCTATTAGAAGGAGGCCTTAATATCCCTTAATTTCCATTAGGACCCCACTGCCACGGGAGGGTAGGACAAAAGATGTCATGCAAGTTCTTTTTCATAAGCACGTATGACTATATTCGGAATACATGCCTACATTACATTGATGAACTGGAGCTAGTTCTGTGTCACCCTATGTTATAACTATTACATGAGGAATCGCATCCGACATAATTTTCCATCACTGATCCAATGCCTACGAGCTTTTCACATATTGTTCTTTGCTTATTTACTTTACCGTTGCTGCTGTTACAATTACTACAAAACGGTTACTGTTACTTTTGCCACTATCATCGTTACTTCCATACTACTTTGCTACTAAATACTTTGCCGCAGATACTAAGTTATCCAGGTGTGGTTGAATTGACAACTCAATTGCTAATACTTTATAATATTCTTTGGCTCCCCTTGTGTCGAATCAATAAATTTGGGTTGAATACTCTACCCTCGAAAACTGTTGTGATCCCCTATACTTGTGGGTTATCAAGACTATTTTCTGGCGCCGTTGCCGGGGAGCATAGCTCTATTCTTTGAGTCACTTGGGATTTATATCTGCTAATCACTATGAGGAACTTGAAAGACGAAAGAACTAAGATTTATCCCTCAACTGCGAGGGGAGGTAAGGAACTGCCATCTAGCTCTGCACTAGATTCTCCTTCTGTTATGAGTAATCTTGCGACACCTAAACCTGCTTCTGCTATGAATTCTGATATGTCGCATGTTATTGATGATGCCACTTCTACTATGCATGATACTTATGATGAAACTACTTCTATGCTTGATACTACTGTGTCATTAGGTGAATATCTTGATGAACAACTTGTTAGGGCTCGAGAGAATGAAATTCTTGAAACTGATATTATTGAAGATAGTGATGATGAAGGTTCTCCTCCTAAATATGAATTGCCTGTTGTTCCTGAGGGTTATGTTACGGATGAAGAAACTGCTAGAGATTTTCTTGCTTGCAATGACAGATCTGATCTTAAGAAGTTACTAGCTAAACTGAAACAGAAATCTCTAAATGCTAGAATGAAATATGACCCTGCTTTTGCTACTTCACCTATCTTTGTTGCCGATAAGGATTATGATTTCTCTGTCGACCCTGAGATTAATACTTTGGTTGAATCTGATCCTTTCTATGGCTATGAATCTGAAACGGTTGTGGCATATCTTACTAAGTTAAATGATATAGCCATCCTGTTCACTAATGATGAGAAATCTCGCTATTATTATATCCTTAAGATATTTCCATTCTCATTAAAGGGTGATGCTAAAACTTGGTTTAATTCTCTCGATCCTGGTTGTGTGCATAGTCCTCAGGATATGATTTATTACTTCTCTGCCAAATATTTCCCTGCTCATATGAAACAAGCTGCTTTAAGGGAAATATATAATTTTGTGCAAATTGAAGAAGAGAGTCTCCCATAAGCTTCACTACTAGGAAAACGGCTATAGCTAATATGGACATTAATGGCGCACCATGTATGTGGTGCACCACTGCTATATAGCAGTGGCGCACCAGATATAGGTACGCCATTATTGACATATTACTAATGGCGCACCTGGTGTGTGGTGCGCCATTACTAGTTTTTTAAAAAAATAAAAAAATTGTAAGCAGTGGCGCACCAGGAGATAGTGCGCCATTACTAGTTGACATAGTAATGGTGCATCTGTACAAAATGCGCCATTACTATGTGTATGACTGGGTCAAACCTTGGTCAAACTTAATAATGGTGCACTTTGCATAGGTGCGCCATTACTATGTCAAACTTAGTAATGGCGCATGTATACAAAGTGCGCCATTACTAACTTTGACCAAGGTTTGATCAAGTCATACATATAGTAATGGCGCACTTTGTGAAGGTGTGCCATTACTAACTTTCAAATGCACCCCCTCGACCGCCTTTTCAGTTTGAAAAAAATAAAAGAAAATGATGGAAATGTCAAAAAATTAAAAAAAATAAGTTATGTGATATGTGGTCTAGTTGTTGGAAAAACTTACAAATATGAATTTCGACTTTATTTGCAAAATCTCTCTGGAATTTAGTAAAATGGGCATAACTTTTGCATACGAACTCGGATTAAAAAGTTTTTTATATGAAAAATCATCTACTCGAAAAGTTACATCCGAATTCAACTGGGAAACCCTGTTGAAGATTTTTAGAATCCCCCAAAACCTAACAGAATAAAAGATACGGGGCTTTTAAGATATAGAGGGGAAAACTGAAAAAAAAATCAAACTTAGTAGTGGCGCACCATTTGCTAGGTGCGCCACTAGTAACAGAAAAAAAATAGTTTTGAATTTTTTTGGAAAAAATGTTCAAAATATGATACGTAATATGAACGGAAGTTTGAAATATTTTTTTCAAAATTTCATCACTCTCATGAACATGAACAAAGTCCTAGACATCAACAAGGTTTAATAGGATTGATATGCTAGATATATCAAGAAGTGCGTGTTAAGTGAGCTGGTGCTGGGGTTGGATAGAACTAAGGAGTTAAGCATATGCTTGGGCTGGAGTAGTGTGAGGATGGGTGACCTTTCGGGAAGTTTAACCATGGAGTGCGATTTGACTTGAGATTAAGCATATTGACCCGAGATTAAGCCATAGTGACCCGAGATTAAGAAAAAAAACAAAAAAAATCAAAAAAAATTCTAAAAAAAATTGAAAAAAATTTGTTAGTAATGGCGCACTTCTATGTGGTGCGCCATTACTAAGTCAGATAGTAATGGAGCACCTCTAGGCATAGTAATGGCGCACTATAGGTGCGCCATTACTATCTGTGATAGTAATGACGCACCAAATGTGCACCATTACTAAAAATTACTAATGGCGTGATAATAGTGGTGCACCTATAATGCACCATTGATGGCAAAAATAGGTGCGCCACTAACATGCCTTTTTCTAGTAGTGCTTGGGGGAGGCTTCTCCGATTACTTAATGCTTTGTCTGATCATCCTCTTAAGAAAAATGAAATACTTGATATCTTTTATAATGGACTAACTGATGCCTCCAAGGACCTCTTGGATAGTTGTGCTGGTTGTGTTTTCAGGGAAAGAATAGTCGATCAAGCTGAATTGCTATTGAATAATATGTTGACTAATGAAAATAATTGGACACTTTCCCGAGCCAACTCCTAAACCAACTCCGAAGAAAAGGGGTGTTTTATTTCTCAGTCCTAAAGATATGCAACAGGCAAAGAAATCTATGAAAGAGAAAGGTATTAAAGTTGAAGATGTTAAGAATTTACCTCCTGTTGAAGAAACACATGGCCTTAATATACCACCTATCAAAGAAACACATGGTCTTGATAATCTGACACAGGTAGTAAAGGTAAATTCTCTCTATAGATATGATAAAGTTAAAATCCCGTCTACTAATTTTGCTAGCCAATGGTTGGATGAATTTGATGACTTTATGGCTAGACAAGAAAACTTCAATGCTTATGTTGGTAGACAATTAAAAAGTAATGCTTCTATGATTGGACACTTGAGTGATTATATGTCTAGAGTTAAGGGTGAACTTAAACTCATTAGTAAATATGCTTCTATGGTTACCACTCAAGCAGAGCAAGTACTTAAAGCTCAAAGTGATTTGCTCGATGAATTAAATAATAAACATGTTTTGCTGTTAGAGTGGCTACTAGAACGGGTAAAATGACTCAGGAACCTTTGTATCCTGAAGGCCACCCTAAGAGAATTGAGTAGGATTCTCAGAGAAATAATATTGATGCACCTAGTCCTTCTAAAAAGAAGAAAGAGAAAAATGATAGGACTTTGCATGCTTCTAGTGAACCTGTTGTAGACACACCTGAGAATCCCAATGATATTTCTATTTCTGATGCTGAGACACAATCTGGTGATGAACATGAACCTAGTGATAATGTTAATGATAATATTCATGTCGATGCTCAACCTAGCAATAATAATGATGTAGAGATTGAACCTATTGTTGATGTTGATAACCCACAATCAAAGAATCAACTTTATGATAAAAGAGACTTTGTTGCTAGGAATCATGGTAAAGAAAGAGAACCATGGGTTCAGAAACCCATGCCCTTTCCTCCTAAACCATCCAAGAAAAAGGATGATGAGTATTTTGAGCGCTTTGCTGAAATGGTTAGACCTATCTTCTTACGTATGCGCTTAACTGATATGCTTAAAGTTAATCCTTATGCTAAGTACATGAATGATAATATTACAAATAAACGAAAGATACCGGAAGCTGAAATTTCCATCATGCTTGCTAACTATACTTTTAAGGGTGGAATTTTTGGGTTCTACGGTAGGGTGCGTCGACTTCAAATTAAAATTTATCTTCCCGCAGACCAACGAAGAACATGCTACGGTAGATGGATCACACTTCGTTACCACTAGACGCGCAGTGCCATGTAGCAGAAGAAGAGTTGGGGCAGCGTGTCCGCGTGGATCGTCTCATCCTCGTCCGATCTCCCTCGAATAGCCGGTCGTCCGATACCACATACAAGTTTGTCGGAGCGGCACAAGTGCACCGCCTCTAATGGTATCCGCACGTGCAGGAGGAACGTCGTGCGGCGGACTGCTAGGTCCGATAACACAAATGGTGGCGAGTGGAGGTGGCTATTCGCAACACATGCAAACCCTAGTCGTAGCGCCGAAGCGATCAACGGCATGAGTGTGCCTCACCTCCACTTTATATAGGCGTTCGTCGCAGGCTCAACACTTGGGCCTCACATGGACCCTAAAGCCCAAAGTCTACTCGGTCACGTTCCTAGTCCAGTTCGGATCACATCCGACCAGTGTCCTATGAACCGACCTTGTAGGTTCCTTCCCTTAAGCGCGCGACCCCTTAGGTTCAAGTCGGCTTGGTCACAGTTCGGATCACCTCCGACCTGCACGGTTGGTAGCGGCCTCTAGCAAGGCATGCCGACCACCAAGCAGACTATGAAGCTGGTTAGGCGAACCTGTACAATGTGTCACACTTCTGTTCCCTTTGCCACACGATATATGTTGTCGGGCTCAAGGCGAGACTGTCATCCTTGTGCTAGCCCAACCTCTTTCTCGTTCCAGTGATGCCGACCACAATCCGGATTATCTCATAATCCTTGTCGCATGGCCATGCTTCTCTTGGTCGGATCACACGAGGGGCCCAGAGTATATCTCTCCTGATCAGAGGGGCAAATCCCATCTTGCTTGACCACGTCTCGCAGCATGGGTCTGGACAAGCCCGAAACCTACCTTTGTAACTACCCAGTCACGGAGTAGCGTTTAGTCGGCCCAAAGCAAGTCTGTCACTATCCCGAGTACATGCGTCAGCTCAGGCCTTAGGACATAGAACATATGTTGTACTAGAGACTCACAGATGACATATCGTTGCGTCTCATAGTTGGGTTTGTCCGACTCGGACCTTATCTCGACTCAGATCCGACTACGTCGAATCTGACCAGACCTTTCCAAGTCCATATTATCCGGTTAGCATCCAATGCTCCATGGCTAGTGAGACCAAGCCATCGACCGTGTCATATGCTAGTCTAGTCGGCTGCGCGTCCACACAGCCCTTTCGACTAGGGACCTTTTAGGACAGTCATCATACAATGCATAGTCCCACAAACAAGTCACGAACTTGCTGATACACATCATTGATAATGTCCAAGGACTATCTTTATTTATAAACACATAGGAAATATCATCATACATGATTGCCTCTAGGGCATATCTCCAACAGGAATACCTAAGAAACTTGGAGATCCAGGAGTACCAACTATACCATGCTCCACTAAAAGAAACAATGTTAAAACTGCTTTATGTGATCTTGGAGCCGATGTTAGTGTTATGCCTCTCTCTTTATATCGTAGACTTGAATTGAATAAGTTGACACCTAGTGAAATATCTTTGCAAATGGCCGATAAATCAACTGTATACATGTCGGTATTTTTGAGGATGTGCCTGTTGTGGTTGCAAACGTTACTATCTTAACAGACTTTGTTATTCTTGATATTCCCGAGGATGATAGTATGTCGATTATCCTTGGTAGACCCTTTTTGAATACTGCAGGGGCTGTTATTGATTGCAACAAAGGCAATGTCACTTTTCATGTTAATGGTAATGAGCATACGGTACACTTTCCGAGGAAACAACCTCAAGTACATAGTATCAATTCTATTGGAAAAATTCCATCAATCATTATTGGAGGTTTTGAATTTCCTCTACCTACTGTCAAGAAGAAATATGATATTCTTATTATTGGGGATGTACATATCCCCGTTGAGGTAACCTAGTGTTATTCGAAATTTCTCCGGTTCCATGTTATTCGGAATGAATTTGTTAACAAGACTTGATCAACCTTGTTAGTGGATTCCTTTTGATGATCATGAGATGGATGAAACTACAAGGCACAACCTTCTGTACCCTCTTTTTACTTTCTGTTATTTAGAATAAATAAACCAAAAATAGTATTTTCTCTCTGTTTTCTGAATTATCCGTGCAATAAAAAATACCCCAAAAATAAAAGTTCTCCAAATGCCCTGCAAATTTAATATGATTTTTTCTGGAATATTTGAGAATATCTAGCACTGAGAACACAACAGGGGGAGCTGGCACCTAGCCACGAGGGTCAGGGGCGCGCCCTACCCCCTGGGTGCGCCCCTGCCTCGTGGGCCCACGGTGGGCCCCCTCCACTTATTCCTGCACCCATGCACTTCTTCTTCCTCCCAAAAAACACTATCCAGCTCAAGCACGAGTTCTAGCTCATCTTGCTGCCATTTTCGATCTCCTTGCTCAAAGCTCCATTCACAAAACTGCTTTGGGGGATTGTTCTTTGGTATATGACTCCTCTAATGGTCCAATTAGTTTTTGTTCTAGTGCTTTATTCATTGCAAATTTTTGCTGTCTAGGTGACCCTGTTCTTGAGCTTGCATGCCAAATTTATATGGTCATAAGTAGTTCTAATGCATGATATAGCCTCTAGGCACTTGTGGGAGTAGTTGTTATCAATCTTGTTGAGTTTGGTTCACTTTTATTTTGAGTTACTAAAAATTTTAGAAAAAAATGAAGAGATTTTTGAGAGGCTCTTCTAGCTAAAGCTCAAAGGAGAAGCAAAGTAAGGAGAATAAGAAGCCCAAGTATAATCTCCCTCGCGCCGCGGAAGTTCGGCCGTGTGAATGGCCTTGTGATGATTTCTTGAAAGCAGCCAGTATTCATGATGATTTTTATTCTTTGGCTGATAATGCGGGCCTCACCAACTTCCTCCACGACCAGCTTGAACAATATCTCTTTCTCACCAATACTTTCGTGCAAATTTTTTACTTTTATCCTAAGAAATCACCTCCCTCAGTAGAGTTTCATTTATATGATGTGGCTAGGGAGATGTCACTATATGAATTTTGTGCGGTTTGCAAGATACCCTTCGAGGGCAGCTTAGAGGAACCACATCGTAAAGATGTGGATGGATTTATTGACACGATTACTATAGGGGAAACAAGGAAGGTTTCCGATGCAAGAATTACTAGCATACATTTTCCTATTTTACGTTACTTTGCAATATTTGCTAGTTGATGCTTAATTGGTCGCGGAAACTACGAAAACCTTAGTGTTCCGGATACTATTATTTTGTTACATGCTTTATTTCGTGATAACTCTATTAGTATGGGCGCTATTATTGCTAAACGATTAAGTCCGAACCATACAAAGGGCCCCATCTTTGGAGGTATCTATGCTTCACGCCTTGCTAAACTCTTTAGGATACCTATTAGGCATTTTGAGGAAGAGGAAAAAATGCTGCCCCCTACTTTTCTAGATTATAAGAGCATGGTAGCACATGAGTTTATTGTTAAAAATGATGAGAATATGCTTAAGTATAATTTGAGATTTCATAAGAAACATAGTGAGACTATTATCCTGCCTACACCCTCTTTGTTTGGCTTAACTGCATGCCCTTACCTCGTCTTGCCGGAGGCCATTTATGCGTGTCGGGGCCAGACATCAGCTCCAGAGCGTGAGCCGGAACCACCACTTGACCCTTATCGACCATCCTGTAATTAGTGGGATCCAGAGGAGATCACCAGCCAGTGGCAGTCAGATGACACATCTCACTACGACCCCGGTTACAACTTCGGATATCTGCCAGGCCATCCATGGGCATAGACCAACTTAGGCCAAAAGCCTAAGCTTGGGGGAGTATGTATTTCTCACCAACATTACATTTATGTTCACACACTCATTCTAGTTGTCGGTGCTCATACTTTTTCCATTGTACTATCCATGCTAGTTTAATTTCTTTTCCTGCTTTCTTCTTATGTGTTTGATAAACCTTAAGAAAAACAAAAAAAATTAGTTAGCTTACTTTCCATGCCTGTAGTAGTAATTAAAATAAAAATCCAAAAAGATTTCTCATTCTTCTTTTGCTTGTTGGGAGCTTTCCTGTGTAAATAGTTTTATTTATTTTCTTTGGGGGTCGAGAGGAGAAGACCATGATGAAAAATGTTAAGCGGATCTCATATGCATTATTGTTGATTAAACCAAGAGCCCATATTACCTTGTCTTCTCCCTTGAATTGAATGCTTGCAGGTTCCAGCTTAGTCCAATGCACATGCACTGTTATTATTATACACACCATTCGGTCATGCAAGTGAAAGGCAATAATGACGATATATGATGGACTGATTGAGATGAGAGAAGCTGGTATGAACTCGACCTCTCTTATTTTTGTAAATATGATTAGTTCATTGTTCCCGATTCAGCCTATTATGAATAAACATGTTTGCAATTATAATTAGAGATTATAGTTGCTTCTGCCATGCTTAATTAGCTAGGAGCTTATAATGGTTTACCTTGTGTGCCAACATGCTATTAAAATGGTTGTGATGTGGTATGATAGGGTGGTATCCTCCTTTGAATGATTCGAGTGACTTGACTTGGCACATGTTCACGCACGTAGTTGAAACAAAATACACATAGCCTTCACGATATTTATGTTCATGGTGGATTATATCCTACTCATGCTTGCACTTGGTGTTGATTAATTTTAATGCATGTTCATGACTGTTGTTTCTCTCTAGTTGGTCGCTTCCCAGTCTCTTTCTAGCCTTCACCTGTACTAAGTGGGAATGATGCTTGTGCATCCAGACTCCAAAAACCCCAAAGTTATTCCATATGAGTCCACCATATCTTCCTATATGCGGTATCTACCCGTCGTTCCAAGTAAATTTGTATGTGCCAAACTCCAAACCTTCAAATGAAATTCTGTTTTGTATGCTAGAGCAACTCATGTATCAACTAGGGTTGTCTGTATCTTCCATGTTAGGCGGGTTATTTTCAAGAGGAGTGGACTCCGCTCCTCACTCACGAGAAAATGGCTGGTCACCGGGATGCCCAGTCCCATGCTCAAATCAAATCAAAATAATTAAACAAAACTCCCCCAGGATTGTTGTTAGTTGGAGGCACCCATTATTTCGGGCAAGCCATGGATTGATGCTTGCTGGTGGAGGGGGAGTATAAACTTTACCATTCTGTTTGGGAACCGCCTATAATGTGTGTAGCATGGAAGATATCAAGATCTCTCAGTTGTTATGTTGACAGTGAAAGTATACCGCTCAAAATGTTATTTTTCTCTATTTCAAAAATCGAGCTCTAGCACCTCTACAAATCACTACTTCCCTCTGCGAAGGTCCTATCTATTTATTTTTCTGTTGAGTCATCACCCTCTTATTAAAAAGCACCCGCTGGAGAGCACCGCTGTCATTTGCATGCATTACTATTAATTTATATTGGGTATGACTATGACTGGATCTCTTTTACCATGAATTACAATGTTTAGTCAGTCCTTGATCTTTAAAGGTGCTCTGCATTTATGTTTTGTGGTCTCAGAAAGGGCTAGCAAGATACCATCTTGTTATACCATATTATGATTGTTTTGAGAAAGTGTTGTCATCGGAGATTTATTATTACTGCTTGCTAGTTGATTATGCCATTGATATGAGTAAACATGAGACCTAAGTGTTATTGTGAATATGGTTAGTTCATAATATTTGCTGAAAACTTGAATGCTGGCTTTACATATTTGCAACAACAAGAGCAAACAGAGTTTGTAAAAGTTTTTCTTTATCACTTTCAGTTTATCAACTGAATTGCTTGAGGACAAGCAAAGGTTTAAGCTTGGGGGAGTTGATACGTCTCCGTCGTATCTACTTTTCCAAACACTTTTGCCCTTGTTTTGGACTCTAACTTGCATGATTTGAATGGAACTAACCGGACTGACGCTGTTTTCAGCAGAACTGCCATGGTGTTATTTTTATGCAGAAATAAAAGTTCTCGGAATGATCTAAAAATCCACGGAGCAACTTTTCAGAATTAATAAAAAATATTGGCAAAAGAATCAACGCCAGGGGGCCCACACCCTGTCCACGAGGGTGGGGGGCGCCCCCCTATGGTGCGCCCCTGCCTTGTGGGCCCTCTGGACTTCCACCGACGTCAACTCCAACTCTATATATTCACTTTCGCGGAGAAAAAAATCAGAGAGAAAGATTCATCATGTTTTACGATACGGAGCCGCCGCCAAGCCCTAAACTCTCTCAGGAGGGCTGATCTGGAGTCCGTTCGGGGCTCCGCGGAGGGGGATCCGTCGCCGTCGTCATCATCAACCATCCTTCATCACCATTTTCATGATGCTCACCGCCGTGCGTGAGTAATTCCGTCAAAGGCTTGCTAGACGGTGATGGGTTGGATGAAATTTACCATGTAATCAAGTTAGTTTTGTTAGGGTTTGATCCCTAGTATCCACTATGTTCTGAGATTGATGTTGTGTTGGAAATATGCCCTAGAGGCAATAATAAAAGTATTATTATTATATTTCCTTGTTCATGATAATTGTCTTTTATTCATGCTATAACTGTATTATCCGGAAATCGTAATACACGTGTGAATACATAGACCACAATATGTCCCTAGTGAGCCTCTAGTTGACTAGCTCGTTGTGATCAACAGATAGTCATGGTTTCCTGGCTATGGACATTGGATGTCGTTGATAACGGGATCACATCATTAGGAGAATGATGTGATGGACAAGACCCAATCCTAAGACTAGCACAAAAGACCGTGTAGTTCATTTGCTAGAGCTTTGCCAATGTCAAGTATCTCTTCCTTCGACCATGAGAGCGTGTAACTCCTGGATACCGTAGGAGTGCTTTGGGTGTATCAAACGTCACAACGTAACTGGGTGACTATAAAGGTGCACTACAGGTATCTCCGAAAGTATCTATCGTTTTATGCGGATCGAGACTGGGATTTGTCACTCCGTGTAAACGAAGAGGTATCTCTGGGCCCACTCGGTAGGACATCATCATATGCGCAATGTGACCAAGGAGTTGATCACGGGATGATGTGTTACGGAACGAGTAAAGTGACTTGCCGGTAACGAGATTGAACAAGGTATTGGATACGGACGATCGAATCTCGGGCAAGTAACATACCGATAGACAAAGGGAATTGAATACGGGATTGATTAAGTCCTTGACATCGTGGTTCATCCGATGAGATCATCGTGGAACATGTGGGAGCCATCATGGGTATCCAGATCCCGCTGTTGGTTATTGACCGGAGAACGTCTCGGTCATGTCTACATGTCTCCCGAACCCGTAGGGTCTACACACTTAAGGTTTGATGACGCTAGGGTTATAAAGGAAGTTTGTATGTGGTTACCGAATGTTGTTCGGAGTCCCGGATGAGATCCCGGACATCACGAGGAGTTCCGAAATGGTCCGGAGGTAAAGATTTATATATGGGAAGTCCTATTTTGGCCACCGGAAAATGTTCGGGATTTTTCGGTATTGTACCGGGAAGGTCCTAGAAGGTTCCGGAGTGGGGCCCACCTGCATGGGGGGACCCACATGGACGTGGGTAGTGGGGGCAAGGCCCCACACCCCTGGTCAAGGCGCACCAAGATCCCCCCTTAGAAGGAATAAGATCATATCCCGAAGGGATAAGATCAAGATCCCTAAAAAGGAGGGATAACAATCGGTGGGGAAGGAAATAATGAGATTTCTTTCCTCCCACCTTGGCCAACGCTCCAATGGACTTGGAGGGCAAGAAACCAGCCCCTCCACCCCTATATATAGTGGGGAGGCGCATGGGAGCTATACACGAAGTTCTGGCGCAGCCCTACCTCTCTCCCTACTCCTCCTCTTCCATGGTGCTTGGCGAAGCCCTGCTGGATTGCCACGCTCCTCCACCACCACCACGCCGTTGTGCTGCTGTTGGATGGAGTCTTCCTCAACCTCTCCCTCTCTCCTTGCTGGATCAAGGCGTGGGAGACGTCACTGGGCTGTACGTGTGTTGAACGCGGAGGTGCCGTGCGTTCGGCACTTGATCATCGATGATTTGAATCACGACGAGTACGATTCCTTCAACCCCGTTCTCTTGAACGCTTCCGCTTAGAGATCTACAAGGGTATGTAGATGCACTCTCCTTCCCCTCGTTGCTGGTTTCTCCATAGATAGATCTTGGTGACACGTAGGAAAATTTTGAATTTCTGCTACGTTCCCCAACAGTGGTTTCAGAGCTAGGTCTTTTGCGTAGATTCTTTGCACGAGTAGAACACAAAGTAGTTGTGGGCGTTGATGTTGTTCAATATGCTTACCGTTACTAGTCCAATCTTGTTTCGACGGTATTGTGGGATGAAGCGGCCCGGACCGAGCTTACACGTACTCTTACGTGAGACAGGTTCCACCGATTGACATGCACTTGGTGCATAAGGTGGCTAGCGGGTGCCAGTCTCTCCCACTTTAGTCGGAACGGATTCGATGAAAAGGGTCCTTATGAAGGGTAAATAGCAATTGGCATATCACGTTGTGGTTTTGCGTAGGTAAGAAACGTTCTTGCTAGAAACCCATAGCAGCCACGTAAAACATGCAACAACAATTAGAGGACGTCTAACTTGTTTTTGCAGGGTATGTCATGTGATGTGATATGGCCAAAAGGATGTGATGAATGATATATATGTGATGTATGAGATTGATCATGTTCTTGTAATAGGATTCACGACTAGCATGTCGATGAGTATGACAACCGGCAGGAGCCATAGGAGTTGTCTTTATTTATTGTATGACCTGCGTGTCATTGAAGAACGCCATGTAAACTACTTTACTTTATTGCTAAACGCGTTAGTCATAGAAGTAGAAGTAGTCGTTGGCATGACAACTTCATGAAGACACGATGATGGAGATCATGATGATGGAGATCATGGTGTCATGCCGGTGACAAGATGATCATGGAGCCCCGAAGATGAAGATCAAAGGAGCTATATGATATTGGCCATATCATGTCACTACTCTATTTGATTGCATGTGATGTTTATCATGTTTATGCATCTTGTTTGCTTAGAACGACGGTAGTAAATAAGATGATCCCTTACAACAATTTCAAGAAGTGTTCTCCCCTAACTGTGCACCGTTGCTACAGTTCGTCGCTTCTAAGCACCACGTGATGATCGGGTGTGATGGATTCTTACATTCACATACAACGGGTGTAAGACAGTTTTACACAGCGAAAACACTTAGGGTTAACTTGACGAGCCTAGCATGTACAGACATGGCCTCGGAACACGGAGACCGAAAGGTCGAGCATGAGTCGTATAGTAGATACGATCAACATGAAGATGTTCACCGATGATGACTAGTCCGTCTCACGTGATGATCGGACACGGCCTAGTTGACTCGGATCATGTAATCACTTAGATGACCAGAGGGATGTCTATCTGAGTGGGAGTTCATAAGATGAACTTAATTATCCTGAACATAGTCAAAAGACCTTTTGCAAATTATGTCGTAGCTCGCGCTTTAGTTCTACTGTTTTAGATATGTTCCTAGAGAAAATATAGTTGAAAGTTGATAGTAGCGATTATGCGAACAGTAGAAAGCTTATGTCCTTAATGCACCGCTCAGTGTGCTGAACCCCAAACGTTGTTTGTGGATGTTGTGAACATCGGACATACACGTTTTGATAACTACGTGATAGTTCAGTTAAACGGTTTGGAATTAAGGCACCAAAGACGTTTTTCGAAACATCGCGAAACATATGAGATGTTTCGAGGGCTGAAATTGGGATTTCAGGCTCGTGCCCACGTCAAGAGGTATAAGACCTCCGACGATTTTCTTAACCTGCAAACTAAGGGAGAAAAGCTCAATCGTTGAGCTTGTGCTCAGATTGTCTGAGTGCAACAATCACTTGAATCAAGTGGGAGTTGATCTTCCAGATGAGATAGTGATGTTTTTCCAAAGTCATTACCACCAAGCTGCTAGAGCTTTGTGATGAACTATAACAAATCAGGGATAGATATGATGATCCTTGAGATATTCGTGATGTTTGACACCACGAAAGTAGAAATCAAGAAGGAGCATCAATTGTTGATGGTTGGTGAAACCACTAGTTTCAAGAAGGGCAAGGGCAAGAAGGGATGCTTCATGAAACGGCAAATCAGCTGCTGCACCAGTGAAGAAACCCGAGGTTGAACCCAAACCCGAGACTAAGTGCTTCTGTGATAAGGGGAACAACCACTGGAGCAGAATTACCCTAGATACTTGGTAGATGAGAAGGCTGGCAAAGTCGATAGAAGTATATTGGATATACATTGTGTTGATGTGTACTTTACTAGTACTCCTAGTAGCACCAGGGTATTAGATACCGGTTCGGTTGCTAAGTGTTAGTAACTCGAAATAAAAGCTACGGCATAAACGGAGACTAGCTAAAGGTGAGTTGACGATATGTGTTGGAAGTGTTTCCAATGTTGATATGATTAAGCATCGCACGCTCCCTCTACCATCGAGATTTGGTGTTTGCGTTGAGCATAGACATGATTGGATTATGTCTATCGCAATACGGTTATTCATTTAAAGAGAATAATGGTTACTCTATTTATTTGAATAATACCTTCAATGGTCTTGCACCTAAAATGAATGGTTCATTGAAATCTCGATCGTAGTGATACACATGTTCATGCCAAAAGATAGTAATGATAGTACCACCTATTTGTGGCACTGCCACGTAAGTCATATTGGTATAAAATGCATGAAGAAGCTCCATGTTGATGGATCTTTGGACTCACTCATTTTTGAAAAGTTTGAGACATGCGAACCATGTCTATTGGTATATATGCATGAAGAAACTCCATGCAAATGGACCGTTTGAACTCACTTGATTTTGAATCACTTGAGATATGCAAATCATACCACATGGGCAAGATGACTGAAAAGCCTCGGTTTCAGTAAGATGGAACAAGATAGCAACTTGTTGGAAGTAACACATTTTGATGTGTGTAGTCCAATGAGTGCTGAGGCATGCAGTGAATATCATTATGTTCTTACTTCACAGATGATTCGAGTAGATGTTGAATATATTTACTTGATGAAACACAAGTCTGAATTATTGAATGGTTCAAGTAATTTCAGAGTAAAGTTGAAGATCATCGTGACAAGAGGATAAAATGTCTATGATAAGATCATAGAGATGAGTATCTGAGTTATGAGTTTTGGCACACAATTAAGACATTGTGGAAATTGTTTCGCAATTAATACCGCCTGGAACACCATAGTGTGATGGTGTGTCCGAACATCATAGTTGCACCCTATTGGATATGGTGCGTACCATGATGTCTCTTATCGAATTACCATTATTGTCCATGGGTTAGGCATTAGAGACAACCACATTCACTTTAAATAGGGCACCACGTAATTCTGTTGAGATGACACCGTATGAATTATGGTTTAGAGAAACCTAAGTTGTCGTTTCTTAAAAGTTTGGGGCTGCGACGCTTATATGAAAAACTTTCAGGTTGATAAGCTCGAACCCAAAGCGGATAAAATGCATCTTCATAGGAAACCCAAAACAGTTGGGTATACCTCCTAATTCAGATCCGAAAGCAATATGGATTGTTTCTTGAATCGGGTCCTTTCTCGAGAAAAAGTTTCTCTCGAAAGAATTGAGTGGGAGGATGGTGGAAACTTGATGAGGTTATTGAACCGTCTCTTCAACTAGTGTGTGGCAGGGCACAGGAAGTTGTTCCTGTGGCACCTACACCAATTGAAGTGGAAGCTTGTGATGTTGATCATGAAACTTCGGATCAAGTCACTACCAAACCTCGTGGGATGACAAGGATACGTACTACATCAGAGTGGTACGTAATCCTGTCTTGGAAGTCATGTTGCTGGACAACAATGAACCTGCGAGCTATGGAGAAGCAATGGTGGGCCCGGATTCTGATAAATGGCTCGAGGCCATAAAATCCGAGAACGGATCCATGACTTTCGAAGAAATACTTGATGGTCGTAAGGCCATTGGGTACGGATGGATTTTAAAAGGAAGACAGACAATGATGGTAAGAATTACCATTAAGAAAGCTCGACTTGTCGTTAAGATATTTTCCGACAAGTTCAAGGAGTTGATTACGGTGAGGTTTTCTCACTCGTAGCGATGCTAAGAGTCTGCTGGAATTGGATTAGCAGTTACTGCATGATTGATGAAATCTTGCAGATAGGATGTCAAAACATTGTTTCCTCGACGTTATACTTGAGGAAAGGTTGTATCTGATACAACCGGAAGGTTTTGTCAATCCCAAAAGATGCTAATAAGTATGCAAAGCTCCAGCAATCCTTCTAAGGACTGGAGTGAGCATCTCGGAGTTGGAATGTGTGCTTTGATGATGATCAAAGATTTTGGGTTTGTACAAAGTTTACGAGAAACTTGTATTTCCAAAGAAGTGAGTGGGAGCACTATAGAATTTCTAATGAGTATATGTTGTTGACATATTGTTGATCAGAAATGACGTAGAATTTCTGGAAAGCATATAGGGTTATTTTGAAAGTGTTTTTCAATGGAAAGCCTGGATTAAGCTACTTGAACATTGAGCATCAAGATCTATAAGTAGATCAAAATGCTTAATAATACTTTCAAATGAGCACATACCTTGACATGATCTTGAAGGTGTTCAAGATGGACCAGTCAAAGAAGGAGTTCTTGCCTGAGTTGTAAGGTACGAAGTTAGGACTTAAAGCTCGACCACGGCAGAAAAGAGAGAAAGGACGAAGGTCGTCCCCTATACTTTAGACGTAGGCTCTACAGTATGCCATGCTGAGTACCACACCTGAAGTGTGCCTTGCCATGAGTCAGTCAAGGGGTACAAGAGTGATCCAAAAATGGATCACAGGACAGTGGTCAAAGTTATCCTTAGAAATTAGTGGACTAAGGAATTTTTCTCGATTATGGAGGTGGTAAAAGAGTTCGTCGTAAAGGGTTACGTCGATGCAAGCTTGACACCTATCCGGATAGCTCTGAGTAGAGATACCGGATACATATAATGGAGCAACAATTTAGAATAGCTCCAAGTAGAACAGTTATTTGGATTAGCTCCAAATAGAGCGTGGTAGCTACATCTAGGAGATGACATAGAGATTTGTAAAACACACACGGATCTGAAAGGTTCGGACCCGTTGACTAAAACCTCTCTCACAAGCAACATGATCAAACCTAAAACTCATTGAGTATTAATCACATAGTGATGTGAACTAGACTACTGATTCTAGTAAACTCTTGGGTGTTAGTCACATGGCGATGTGACCTGTGAGTGTTAATCACATGGCGATGTGAACTAGATTATTGACTCTAGTGCAAGTGGGAGACTGTTGGAAATATGCCCTAGAGGCAATAATAAAAGTATTATTATTATATTTCCTTGTTCATGATAATTGTCTTTTATTCATGCTATAACTGTATTATCCGGAAATTGTAATACACGTGTGAATACATAGACCACAATATGTCCCTAGTGAGCCTCTAGTTGACTAGCTCGTTGTGATCAACAGATAGTCATGGTTTCCTGGCTATGGACATTGGATGTCGTTGATAACGGGATCACATCATTAGGAGAATGATGTGATGGACAAGACCCAATCCTAAGACTAGCACAAAAGATCGTGTAGTTCATTTGCTAGAGCTTTGCCAATGTCAAGTATCTCTTCCTTTGACCATGAGAGCGTGTAACTCCTGGATACCGTAGGAGTGCTTTGGGTGTATCAAACGTCACAACGTAACTGGGTGACTATAAAGGTGCACTACAGGTATCTCCGAAAGTATCTATTGTTTTATGCGGATCGAGACTGGGATTTGTCACTCCGTGTAAACGGAGAGGTATCTCTGGGCCCACTCGGTAGGACATCATCATATGCGCAATGTGACCAAGGAGTTGATCACGGGATGATGTGTTACGGAACGAGTAAAGTGACTTGCCGGTAACGAGATTGAACAAGGTATTGGATACGGACGATCGAATCTCGGGCAAGTAACATACCGATAGACAAAGGGAATTGAATACGGGATTGATTAAGTCCTTGACATCGTGGTTCATCCGATGAGATCATCGTGGAACATGTGGGAGCCATCATGGGTATCCAGATCCCGCTGTTGGTTATTGACCGGAGAACGTCTCGGTCATGTCTACATGTCTCCCGAACCCGTAGGGTCTACACACTTAAGGTTCGATGACGCTAGGGTTATAAAGGAAGTTTGTATGTGGTTACCGAATGTTGTTCGGAGTCCCGGATGAGATCCCGGACGTCACGAGGATTTCCGGAATGGTCCGGAGGTAAAGATTTATATATGGGAAGTCCTATTTTGGCCACCGGAAAATGTTCGGGATTTTTCGGTATTGTACCGGGAAGGTTCTAGAAGGTTCCGGAGTGGGGCCCACCTGCATGGGGGGACCCACATGGACGTGGGTAGTGGGGGCAAGGCCCCACACCCCTGGTCAAGGCGCACCAAGATCCCCCCTTAGAAGGAATAATATCATATCCCGAAGGGATAAGATCAAGATCCCTAAAAAGGGGGGATAACAATCGGTGGGGAAGGAAATAATGAGATTTCTTTCCTTCCACCTTGGCCAACGCCCCAATGGACTTGGAGGGCAAGAAACCAGCCCCTCCACCCCTATATATAGTGGGGAGGCGCATGGGAGCTATACACGAAGTTCTGGCGCAGCCCTACCTCTCTCCCTACTCCTCCTCTTCCATGGTGCTTGGCGAAGCCCTGCTGGATTGCCACGCTCCTCCACCACCACCACGCCATTGTGCTGCTGTTGGATGGAGTCTTCCTCAACCTCTCCCTCTCTCCTTGCTGGATCAAGGCGTGGGAGACGTCACTGGGCTGTACGTGTGTTGAACGCGGAGGTGCCGTGCGTTCGGCACTTGATCATCGATGATTTGAATCACGACGAGTACGATTCCTTCAACCCCGTTCTCTTGAACGCTTCCGCTTAGCGATCTACAAGGGTATGTAGATGCACTCTCCTTCCCCTCGTTGCTGGTTTCTCCATAGATAGATCTTGGTGACACGTAGGAAAATTTTGAATTTCTGCTACGTTCCCCAACATGTTGCTATGACTTTGCTATGCTTAATGCTTGTCACTAGGGCCCGAGTGCCATTATTTCAGATCTGAACCTATTATGTTTTCATGAATATATGTGAGTTCTTGATCCTATCTTGCAAGTCTATAGTCACCTATTATGTGTTATGATCCGACCACCCCAAAGTGACAATAATTGGGATACTTCTCGGTGATGACCGTAGTTTCAGGAGTTCATGTATTCACTATGTGTTAATGCTTTGGTCCGGTACTCTATTAAAAGGAGACCTTAATATCCCTTAGTTTCCATTACGACCACACTGCCATGGGAGGGTAGGACAAAAGATGTCAAGCAAGTTCTTTTCGATAAGCCCGTATGACTATATTCGAAATACATGCCTACATTACATTGATGAACTGGAGCTAGTTCTGTGCAAGCCTATGTTATAACTATTACATGAGGAATCACACACGACATAATTTTCCATCACTGATCCAATGCCTACAAGCTTTGCACATATTGTTCTTTGCTTATTTACTTTACCGTTGCTGCTGTTACAATTACTACTGAACTGTTACCGTTACTTTTGCTACTGTTACCGTTACTTCCATACTACTTTGCTACTAAATACTTTGCTGTAGATACTAAGTTATCCAGGTGTGGTTGAATTGACAACTCAACTGCTAATACTTGAGAATATTCTTTGGCTCCCCTTGTGTCGAATCAATAAATTTGGGCTGAATACTCTACACTCGAAAACTGTTGCGATCCCCTATACTTGTGGGTTATCAGAGACCCGTTCTACTCTACCTCTCTCAAATACACCATGTAACCCCGTGTTCATGACAGATAATATAAAGCCTCTCCGGAGCACGAGACGTAGGGTTGTTATCTCCACCGCGAGAGGCCCGAACTCGCTAAAATACAGTGTCACCCATATGCATCTCGATAGACCATGCTCCTTTATCCTACCCCTTTCTCATTGTCGGAATCGTTCCCACGACACCAAGCCCGTGGAAACGCCGCTCGGCCGGCGCACCCGCGGCACCGCCCACGTCATCAACGAGGGCGGTCGTGCCTCCTCCTCGGCTCCTAACTCCCGCCTCGTCAAGCCGAAGTCGGAGACGGGACTCGCCGCCATGAAGAGCGAGCTCGATGACGTGCTCGACGACGAGGCCTCCATGAAGTGGGCGCGGGAGGATTGGGCTCGACTGGAGATGCAGCACTAGCACCGCACCCTAGAGGAGATCACTGCTCGCTGCGGTGGCCATGACTGTTGGGGAAGGTAGCATGCAATTTCAAAAACAATTACTACGCTCACGCAAGATCTATCTAGGAGATGTAAATCAATGAGAGGGGGAGAGTGTGTCTACGTATCCTCGTAGACCGTTTTGACAATGCGGCTGATGTAATCGAACTTCTTCTAGCTCCGACCGATCAAGTATCGAACGTACGGCACCTCCGAGTTCTGCACATGTTCAGCTCGATAATGTCCCTCGCCCTCTTGATACAACAAGATGTTGAGGAAGTAGATGAGTTTCATCAGCACAACGGCATGGTGATGGTGATGGTGAAGTGATCTGCGCAGGGCTTCACCTAAGCACCGCGAGAATATGATCGGGGGTGTAAACTGTGGAGGGGAACGCCGCACATGGCTAACAATTGATGTTGTGTATTCTAGGCGCCCCTCCCCACATATATATATATGAAAGAACATGCGGTGCCCCCATGTTTGGTTTTGGTAATTGATGACAATCTCTATGGACTAATGGTTGCCTTGAGTTATATTTGAAGGTTTTGTCCATAGGCTTTTCTTGAAGTCCATGTGTTGGTTTCAAGGAGTTTATGAGTTGACCAAGGTGCTATTAAGGAATTATCCAAAGATTGGTCATGTAAGTGTTGAGCTTATTGCAAGCATGTCTTGAAGAAGAAGATTGTGTGATCATTCATGTTTACCTTCAAGACATCATCCAAATGAAGAGAGTTGGAAAGATTCAAGGTTGATCAAGACTAAGTCAAGAGTGAATCAAGTTGATCAACTCACAAAGCGTAGAAGATGTACCGAGAGGGATCAAGTGATCCCATGGTATGGTAAGCATTGTCCGTTGCACTTTGTGTACTAACCCATGGTCTATGTGAGAGTTCTATGTGGGGTTAGGTACGTGTCCATGGGCTTGCGTCAAGAGGAAGATATCATACAACCCATGGAAAGGATGACATCAAGTGGTGATCGTCATCGAGATTGCCGTGTGCAAGTTTAAGTGGAGCATCACGAAGAGATCAAGTGCGTGAATCTTGCCATCCATTGTGGTGTCAATGGACTTGTGAAGATGTGCCGAAGAGTGGCTCACCCATAGTGGACTATGGGGGAGCAATCATCTAGTCTTCATCGAGCCAACACAATCAAGAAAGGTGGTACAACTTGAGGGAGTCAAGATCTTCATCATCTAACTCAAGTGGACCATGTGCAAGGCAAAGACTTTCCCTTGATAGGTTTTCTATTTTACCGATCTCGCGGTGGTGGTTGGGAGACCGGGTTATAGGATCGTTTGCCGTACTATCAAGGGGGGCTCTCAAGTTGGTAGCTTGATCGTATCGTTAGTAGAGAGCTCAAACCATTGCATCCTTGCATCATGTTTCTTGGTTCTTGTTTGGTTCTCTTTGTGAGTCTTAGAGCTTATGGTCATCTTGATGACAAGGTTGAGTTCATCGAAAACGGAGTTCGCATGCGTCTTCTATGATGTTTTCGGTGTTGGAGGTTTTACCGGTCTTATCCGAGAAAGGGTTCTCACCATTTTATTATGGGAGTTTTCTCATTTGCTTCTTATTGATATTTCTATCAATATTGTGTTATCCCATGTTGTTAGCTTTCCAACAAACTTGGTTTCGTTGAATTCGGAGTCCGTTTGCAAAAGTTGTGGCTGTTTTGGTAAAGGCTGCAGCGGTACTACCGCGACTAGAGCGGATGTAAATTTTTACTACCGCTCCAGAGCGGTAGTACCGCGGCTCCTGAGCGGTAGTACCGCTCCAGAGCTGTACTATCGTGGCTCCTGAGTGGTAGTACCGCTCCGGACCAAAAATCTCGTGTTTTGCTCAGCGGAGGTAGGCATGGAAGTATTTTTTTAGTACCGCTCCTTGGAGCGGTAGTACCGCTCTGTGCGGGCTATGAGCATAACGGTTGGATTTTCCCCCAACTATAAAAGGGGGTCTTCTTCCCCATTGAACCTTATCCTTTGAGCTCGTGTTCTTCCCCCATTGTTGACCTTCTTCGAGCTTGCTAACTCTCAATCCCTCCATGTATTCTTGCTAGTTTTTGAGGGAAAAGAGAGAGGAGATCTAGATCCACATTTCCACCAATCACTTTCTCCTCTATGTGAGGGGAACCCATTGGATCTAGATCTTGGAATTCTTGGTGTTCTCCTTCTTGTTCTTCCTCTCATCTTCCTCCCTAGCATTAGTTGCTTCGGTGGGATTTGAGAGAGAAGGACTTGGGCACTCCGTGTGCCTTGCCATTGCATTTGGTGCGTCGGTTTGAGTTCTCCACGTGATACGTGGAAGTTACAAGTTGAGAAGCTTATTACTCTTGGGTGCTTGGTACCCTTGAGCTTGTTACTCTTGGGTGTTTGGACACCCTAGAGCTTGTTCCTCTTGGGTGCCTTGGCGCCCTAGATGGTTGGTGTTGTTCGGAGCTCAATCATTGTGGTGTAAAGCTCCGGGCAAGCGTCGGGGTCTCCAATTAGGTTGTGGAGATCGCTCCGAGCAATTTGACGGGTACCGGTGACAGCCCCCAAGGGTTGCCAAAGTGTACGGGTTCGGTGACTGCCCCCAAGGGTCGCCATTTGTACGGGTTCAATGACCTCCCTCAAGGGTCTCTTAGTGGAATCACGACATCTTGCATTGTGTGAGGGCGTGAGGAGATTACGGTGGCCCTAGTGGCTTCTTGGGAGCATTGTGCCTCCACACCGCTCCAAACGGAGATAAGCATCCGCAAGGGTGTGAACTTCGGGATACATCATCGTCTCCGCGTGTCTCAGTTATCTCTTACCCGAGCCCTTTACTTATGCACTTTACTTTGTGATAGCCATATTATTCTTTGTCATATATCTTGCTATCACATAGTTGCTTATCTTGCTTAGCATAAGTTGTTGGTGCACATAGGTGAGCCTAGTTGTTTTAGGTTTTGTGCTTGACAAATTAACTGCTAGGTTTATTCCGCATTTGTTCAAGCCTAAACCGTAATTATTTTAAAGCGCCAATTCACCCCCCCCCCGTCTAGGCGACATCCTCAATCTTTCAATTGGTATCAGAGCCTCGTCTCTCTTTGTTGGGCTTAACCACCTAGAGAGTAAATATGTCTACTAGGGGATTAGAATTCTCTGACACTCTTAGTTCGATGGCACAAATTTTGATGTTTGGGTAATTCACATGCTTAATCTCTTTAGGGTCATGGACCCAAATTTAGAGCGAATTGTAGATATGGGTTTTTCTCCTCCAAAGGATCCCCAAAGATTATCTTTAGAGGATGAGAAAAACTCTTATCTCAATGCTCAAGCTTCTAATGTGCTTTTCGATGCTTTGAGCAATGTAGTTATATTTGAACTCATGTCGTGTCGGGATGCTCATGAGTTGTGGACAAAGCTTCAAGATAAATATGGTGTGTCCAAGATTTGTAAGGATGACCGTGCTCCCTCCACCTCCGGCCGTGTTGCGTTCTCAACTTCTTCTACTTCACCTACATGTGGTTTTCCACAAGGTAATGACATGGTGAGTAGTGGTGTTCATTGCAATGATGATAGTGGGCTTATTGTTGATAATCCTTCATCACTTTATTATTGCAATGCTTCATCTTTGGACTTTAGTACTTCGAGCACTCCAAATGTTTCACATGCTTGTGTTGATAGTCCTTGCATATCATGTAGAAATTGCTTAACTAAATCTCATGATATATGCTTGCTATATCTTGTTGCCATGATAAAAATGCATGTATTTCCTCGAGTTGCTGTGTTAAAAATGTAGAGGAAACCCAACACTCCATGGAACAAGATGTGGTCTTGAATGGTGCTTCAAGGGATCCTACATCATCATCTATTGCTTTTTGCCTTATGGCCAAGGCTTCAAAGGTATCTCCCACTTTGAATCCCAATATATCTTGTGATGATATTGATGATGGCAAGGGTGATGATGATGTCGATTATGATGAAGAGAATGATGATGTTGCCTCCTTAAAAATCAAGGGGGAAATGATTTTTAAAGCTCTTCTTAAGAATAAAATTGCTCGTCCCAATTTCATGGAAATCATGTCGATCGCTATTGAGAGCAAGAATTATATTAATGAGTTGGAATCTCGTCTTGAGGAGCATGAGGTCACCATTGATAAAATGGAAGGTCATGAGCGTGATTACGCTAATGAGATTGCGGACCTCTCTCAAGCTCTTGAACTTGAACAAACCACCAAGGAATCTCTTGAGGAGATTTTTGCTCTAGAATTATCTAGAGTGAATGAATCTAATGATAGAGCTCTTGAGGTGGCCAATGTTTTTGAAACTAAAAATGCTAAGCTTGAAGTTACTCATGCTAGACTCCTTGAGGATTTTGAGCACCTCGAAAATGGCTCAAGGGTCATCAAGGGTGAGCTCATCAAACTCACTGAGTCTCATGCTCAACTTGAAGCTTCTTATTTAAAAGAGCTTGCCAAGTTGCCTTCTCCTCTTATTGTTAATGATGATGCTTGTGCTACTAATTCTATTACTTGTGAAGCATCCATTTTGAAGGAGAATGTTGAGCTACGGGCTCAACTTGAGTTGCTATGTAGCAATTATGGGAAATTGGAAGAAAGCCATGAAAAGCTCTCAAGCTCTCATGATGATCTTCTAGTATCCCATAATGTGCTAAAGATAGCTCATGAGGCCATGATTGCTAAGGTAACATCTAGTGAGCCTCATGCGGATACTAGCACTAATTTTAGTCAAAATGCTATATTGCCTTGTGCTAGTCCTCGTGATTCATCCATGCATAACATTGGTACATCTTGTGATGAATTGCTTTCCTTGCCTTGTTGCTCTAACGATGAAGCTTATACTTCCTCTAGTGCTTTCGTTGCGACTAACCATGTAGAGGAAATCAAAGAGCTCAAGGCCCAAGTCACTTCTTTGAAGAAAGACTTGGAAAAATGTCATGAAGGGAAGGCCACACTCAACAATATCTTGAGTGTGCAAAAATCCCCCAATGACAAAGGTGGACTTGGATTCAACTCCAATAAGAAGAAGAAGTCCAAGATGAACAAAAAGAAGGGCCAAGAACAAGTCAAGAATTCGGCCAAGATTGTTTGCTTCAAGTGCAAAGTAGAAGGGCATCATGTTAGATCTTGCCCATTGAAGAAGAAGCCCATTAGTGACAAGCAACAAGGGAATAATCCACAAGTTCACTCTCGTGCTCAACCTCAAGTTGAAGAAAGGCCTCTTCCAAGAAAACTCGAGCTAATGCTTCTCAAGTTGAGAAATCAAGTGAGAAGAAAGTGAAGAGTAGACGTTGCTACCTATGTCATGAGAAAGGTCACCTCGCTTCTTCATGCACTAGTGGTAACTTATCCAACCCAATTACTATTGATTATATCTATTCTCTTGGGAAGGATAAGGTTGGCAATGTGTTTGCCAAGTTTGTTGGTACTCAAAGTGGTTTCAAGAAAAGAACCATTTGGGTTGCCAAGCCTATTGTGACTAACCTCTTAGGACCCAACTTGGTTGGGGACCAACAAGCTCAAACTTGATCAATAGGTGTTGTTGGAGGGCATTGGAGACTGGGCTACATTATGAAGATTTGAGGTGTCTTCATCATCCATATTATCTCAAGCCAAGTCATTAGGAGTCTCGAGTTTCTATGTTACATCCAATGTTCCTCCTTGCGGTAACTCGTACTTAAATTGTTTACATTGATAGTTACTTGCCCTTAGCATGTTGTGGTTTTGTACCTTGCGTGTGTTTGTATATGATGTGTTTCCAATTTGCTTAACTTGAGTAATCAAGTTTGTGTATGTTGGTTTGCACATCATGTACATGTGTGTCGTGCATTGAGCCTTTGTGCGTCTTGTTTGTTTCTTAGATGGATCTTGTGAGAGATTAATGGAATATCCCATTATGGGGGAGTGATGTGCTTTGTGCACCTCACAATCCTATAAATGTGTGTACATGAGGAATACCATCTAGTATTGATATTACAAGATTATCTAGTCACTATGTGGCATGCCTTCTCATGAGAAATTCAAATTCTAAATAGTCCATTAATCATCTCTTCTTGGATCCTCTTGTTGCCTCTTGTTAAGTTTTTATTGGTATCACATTATGGGGGAATAATATGCTATGTGCATACTACAAGCCTAGAAAATGTGTACATTTGAGATTTTGTCACCTAGAATTGATATTGTAAATTATCTTGTTCCTAGGTGGCATGTTAGCTTTACAAGTTGCAATTTGCTTGTGTTTGGTGTGAAGATGATGTCGGATATCCTTGCTATCTACCACCGGGAATTACTTCCGAATACTTCTTATCTTTTGACAATTGGTACTCACTTGTGTGGTAGAAATTATTGATCATCTTTACTTTCGCCTTTGCTTTTATTTGCTTTATCTCTTGCCTAAATTGTGTCAACTCCCATTGCCTTCTGTGCCACTTGAGGATCTTGTTGTGGTCTTGTTCTTGTCTAGTGTTTTCTTGATATAGAGAAAGTGGTGATCCCACCTTGTGCATTTTGTATTCAAATGCAAATACTCTATAATGCACAACTCGTGGGGGAGCTATCCTATTTTCTATAAAACACTCATCTTGTGATCCATATTAAGTGTGTGTTGGTGGATGGCAAGTCGCTTCTTTTGGTACTTTGTGCCATCATGAAACTTTGTAGAGAGCTTGGTTTGTTTGGAACCATCCTCTCCTTTTGGAGTTTGACATCTTTTTTGTGTGTTCCAATGGATATCTCATTCCTTGATGTATCTTTTAATGATATCTTCCAAGTGATGATTTCTCCATTTGGTATCCTTTTCACTTGGTTTTTCCTTGTATTTTGGTATCGGTTCTTGAAAGTCTTGAGCATGCATTTTAACTTCATGTAGTTCCTTTGGCATGTTTTCTTTCTTTGACCCAATATATAGGGGAAACTCCACCAAGTCTCAAATTGGATGAGATGTGCATGAGATTCATTTTCATATCTATATGCACATATCTATGTGGAGTTTGTCCTATGTATTGTTGGTTCTCTAACTCTTTGGTCCCAATGAGTTTGGGTACCATTTTGTTTGTGTTGTTGTTCTAGGAACAATTGGAGATGCATTGGATACTCGGCTCATTCAAAAGGAAGGTGTTGTCACCATGTGCTTATTGGAGTCAAGCTAGGATGATCAATGAACTACTTTCTACCTTCAATTGGTATCTACTACATCCTTCCAATGCTATCTCGGTAACAAGTATCATCATCTACTACATGCACACATTATTGCATCAATCGTGTGTAGGTTGTATCATGGCATGTTATTCTTTCTTTCTTGTGATACTTGTTTCCTTTCTCAAAGCATCCCAACAATGATCTCTTGTTGCTAGTTGCGATGTCTTTGATGGTTGTGTGGTAGGAATTCATTTATATACAATAAGACCATATCTAGCCTTGGGCTATGCTTCCAAGCACATATCTTATTGGTATATGTATGACTTCCTTTTGGATATCTTGTTCCTTCGTGTTGTAACTATTTCGGGTGTACATCCTTCTTTGTAGATATATATCGTCATGATTTCGTCTACCTAGACCCTTATACACTTGAGAGAAATTACATCTCTAGATGATATCCTTTCTTTCACGTCCACCTTGTCTTTCTTATGTTATTTCTTTGGTGGCTCCGTGAAAGCTTTTGCCTTGAGTGCGTGTCTTATCTCGTTGCATCTTGATGCACTCTTGTGTGGTGAAGATTATTTCCCTCATGCTTGTCTTGACGAGGCTTTTGCCATCTTAATTGGTATCCCCTGTCTTGATGATGCTTATGCTTTCTATCATCACCTGGGGTTGTCACAAGTGTTGGTTATTCATTTTGCATATTTAGTGTTCTTGTGAACCCATTTGCTTAGTTCTGTGTGGGAATGAAAGGCTTTGCACCGTGTATCTCATTCATTCGAGACTATGTTGATGCTTATGCTCATCCATATATTAGTCTTCTCATGTGCTTTGCCATGACTCACACACATCATTTTGGATGAGCCTATTCTTAAGTTGCCTCTTTTACATGTTGCTCAACCATGTGTTTGTTGCAAGTGCTAGGCTTAGTTTCCTTTATGCTCACTTGCACTTGTTGTATGTTTCTATTGATTTTGGGGGAGCTATGATCCTATTTTGTGCACTTTGTATTCAAATACAAAAATTCTTATGTGTGCACAAATCATGGGCAGCTTCTCTAGTTTCTTTAGAACACTCCTTCGCTCATATCATATTATCCTTTATTCATGTGGCTCGTAGGATCTTTGGTCTAGTTGGTTCAATTGATATCCTTTGGTTGCTTGCTTCAATTGGTATCTTTTGATTGCTTGATTGCTTGTGTCTCTCTTTGTTATGTCCTTGTGGCATATCATTCGTTAGCAATCTTTGTGCCTCAATATAGTTTGTATTCCTCCAAGTATTTACCTTTGGATATGTCTATGGCATTCCACTATCTTGTTGAGAAATACACAATTTATGGAGGAACACGTTTTATATTGGCCTTCTAAGCTTTTCGCCCATTTTGGCAATCGATGCCAATGGGGGAGAAGTTTCAGAGAGTTTTGTGGAGAAGGTTTCAAAGTTTTCTCCTTGCTTTGGTTTTGTTCCTAAGCATTTGCATCTCATTCTCCTGCATCATTGGTTGTTGCATTGCATTGTGATGCATAACTCCTTGTATAAACTCTCTTGAAAGTGATTGTCATCAATTACCAAAATGGGGGCGATTGAAAGAACATGCGGTGCCCCCATGTTTGGTTTTGGTAATTGATGACAATCTCTATGGACTAATGGTTGCCTTGAGTTATATTTGAAGGTTTTGTCCATAGGCTTTTCTTGAAGTCCATGTGTTGGTTTCAAGGAGTTTATGAGTTGACCAAGGTGCTATTAAGGAATTATCCAAAGATTGGTCATGTGAGTGTTGAGCTTATTGCAAGCATGTCTTGAAGAAGAAGATTGTGTGATCATTCATGTTTACCTTCAAGACATCATCCAAATGAAGAGAGTTGGAAAGATTCAAGGTTGATCAAGACTAAGTCAAGAGTGAATCAAGTTGATCAACTCACAAAGCGTAGAAGATGTACCGAGAGGGATCAAGTGATCCCATGGTATGGTAAGCATTGTCCATTGCACTTTGTGTACTAACCCATGGTCTATGTGAGAGTTCTATGTGGGGTTAGGTACGTGTCCATGGGCTTGCGTCAAGAGGAAGATATCATACAACCCATGGAAAGGATGACATCAAGTGGTGATCGTCATCAAGATTGCCGTGTGCAAGTTCAAGTGGAGCATCACGAAGAGATCAAGTGCTTGAATCTTGCCATCCATTGTGGTGTCAATGGACTTGTGAAGATGTGCCGAAGAGTGGCTCACCCATAGTGGACTATGGGGGAGCAATCATCTAGTCTTCATCGAGCCAACGCAATCAAGAAAGGTGGTCCAACTTGAGGGAGTCAAGATCGTCATCATCTAGCTCAAGTGGACCATGTGCAAGGCAAAGGTTTGCCCTTGATAGGTTTTCTATTTTACCGGTCTCGTGGTGGTAGTTGGGAGACCGGGTTATAGGATCGTTTGTCCGTACTATCAAGGGGGGCTCTCAAGTTGGTAGCTTGATCGTATCGTTAGTAGAGAGCTCAAACCATTGCATCCTTGCATCATGTTTCTTGGTTCTTGTTTGGTTCTCTTTGTGAGTCTTAGAGCTTATGGTCATCTTGATGACAAGCTTGAGTTCATCGAAAACGGAGTTCGCATGCGTCTTCTATGATGTTTTCGGTGTTGGAGGTTTTACCGGTCTTATCCGAGGAAGGGTTCTCACCATTTTCTTATGGGCCTTTTCTCATTTGCTTCTTATTGATATTTCTATCAATATTGTGTTATCCCATGTCGTTAGCTTTCCAACAAACTTGGTTTTGTTGAATTCGGAGTCCGTTTGCAAAAGTTGTGGCTGTTTTGGTAAAGGCTGCAACGGTACTACCGCGACTAGAGCGGATGTAAATTTTTACTACCACTCCAGAGCGGTACTACCGCGGCTCCTGAGCGGTAGTACCGCTCCAGAGCTGTACTACCGTGGCTCCTGAGTGGTAGTACCGCTCCGGACCAAAAATCTCGTGTTTTGCTCAGCGGAGGTAGGCACAGGAAGTATTTTTTAGTACGCTCCTGGGCGTAGTACCGCTCTGTGCGGGCTGTGAGCATAACGGTTGGATTTTTCCCCACCTATAAAAGGGGGTCTTCTTCCCCATTGAACCTTATCCTTTGAGCTCGTGTTCTTCCCCCATTGTTGACCTTCTTTGAGCTTGCTAACTCTCAATCCCTCCATGGATTCTTGCTAGTTTTTGAGGGAAAAGAGAGAGGAGATCTAGATCCACATTTCCACCAATCACTTTCTCCTCTATGTGAGGGAACCCATTGGATCTAGATCTTGGAGTTCTTGGTGTTCTCCTTCTTGTTCTTCCTCTCATCTTCCTCCCTAGCATTAGTTGCTTCGGTGGGATTTGAGAGAGAAGGACTTGGGCACTCCGTGTGCCCTTGCCATTGCATTTGGTGCATCGGTTTGAGTTCTCCACGTGATACGTGGAAGTTACAAGTTGAGAAGCTTATTACTCTTGGGTGCTTGGTACCCTTGAGCTTGTTACTCTTGGGTGTTTGGACACCCTAGAGCTTGTTCCTCTTGGGTGCCTTGGCGCCCTAGACGGTTGGTGTTGTTCGGAGCTCAATCATTGTGGTGTAAAGCTCCGGGCAAGCGTCGGGGTCTCCAATTAGGTTGTGGAGATCGCCCCGAGCAATTTGACGGGTACCGGTGACCGCCCCAAGGGTTGCCAAAGTGTACGGGTTCGGTGACCGCCCCCAAGGGTCGCCATTTGTACGGGTTCGGTGACCGCCCTCAAGGGTCCCTTAGTGGAATCACGGCATCTTGCATTGTGCGAGGGCGTAGGAGATTACGGTGGCCCTAGTGGCTTCTTGGGGAGCATTGTGCCTCCACACCGCTCCAAACGGAGATTAGCATCCGCAAGGGTGTGAACTTCGGGATACATCATCGTCTCCGCGTGCCTCGGTTATCTCTTACCCGAGCCCTTTACTTATGCACTTTACTTTGTGATAGCCATATTGTTCTTGTCATATATCTTGCTATCACATAGTTGCTTATCTTGCTTAGCATAAGTTGTTGGTGCACATAGGTGAGCCTAGTTGTTTTAGGTTTTATGCTTGACAAATTAACCGCTAGGTTTATTCCGCATTTGTTCAAGCCTAAACCGTAATTATTTAAAGCACCTATTCACCCATCCCCTCTAGGCGACATCCTCGATCTTTCAATATATATATATATATATATATATATATATATATATATATATATATATATTTATATATATATATATATAGGTTGGAGGGGAGGAGAGGCAACCAGGGACGCCCCAAGTAGGCCAAATCCTACTTGGGGTCTTCCCTAATTCGGCCTTCCCCCTTCCATAATTGCCGGAGAAGAAAAGGGAAGGGGAAAGAGAGAAGGAAGGGGGGCCAAACCCCTCTTCTCCTTCTCCTATTCGGCCTCCTTCCATAGGGGGGGAACACTTTGTGGGCTGGTGTGCTCGCCTCTCATGGCCCATATCTTCTCCCTAGGGGTTTCGGTAACCCCTACGGTACTCCGATATGTATCTGGTACCCTCCGGAACACTTTCGGTGTCCGAATACTATCGTCCTATATATCAATCTTTACCTCTCGACCATTTCGAAACTCCGCGTGATGTCCATGATCTCATCCAGGACTCCGAACAATATTCAGTCACCAAATCAAATAACTCATATAATACAATATCGTTATCGAATGTTAAGCATGCGGACCCTACGGGTTTGAGAACTATGTAGACATGACTGAGACACCTCTCCGGTCAATAACCAATAGTAGAACTTGGATGCTCATATTAGTTTCCACATATTCTACGAAGATCTTTATTGGTCGAACCGTTATGACAACATATGTTATTCTCTTTGTCATCGGTATGTTACTTGCCCGAGATTCGATCATCGGTATCTTCATACCTAGTTCAATCTCATTACCGGCAAGTCTCTTTACTCGTTCCATAATACATCATCCTGCAACTAACTCATTAGTCACTTTGCTTGCAAGGCTTCTTATGATGTGTATTACCGAGAGGGCCCAGAGATACCTCTCTGATACTCGGAGTGACAAATCATAATCTCGATCTATACCAACCCAACAAAACACCTTCGGAGATACCTATAGAGCATCTTCATAATCACCTAGTTACGTTGTGACGTTTGATAGCACATAAGGCATTCCTCCGGTATCTGGGAGTTGCATAATCTCATAGTCGAAGGAATATGTATTTGACATGAATAAAGCAATAGCAATAAAACTGAACGATCATAATTGTAAGCTAACGAATGGGTCTTGTCCATCCCATCATTCTCCTAATGATGTGATCCCGTTTATCAAATGAAACACATGTCTATGATTAGGAAACTTAACCATCTTTGATCAATGAGCTAGTCTAGAAGAGGCTTACTAGGGACACGGTACTTTATCTATGTATCCACACATGTATAAAGTTTCCGGTTAATACAATTCTAGCATGAATAATAAACATTTATCATGAAATAAGGAAATATAAAATAACAACTTTATTATTGCCTCTAGGGCATATTTCCTTCAGCGACGAGGGAGGCGTCATCGTCCTCGAGGACAACGACGACGACGCGCCGCTACCGCCCAAACCAGTCCGCCAGGGTGATCTCGGGCAGGGTTCCAGCAGGGACGACCGCGGTGTGAAGAAGGAGGAGGAGGAGGACGACGGCGACTTCGACGCCTTCAGCAAGCTCTTCGGCCTGTAGGCGCGGGAGCAACAGTTTTTTCTCTTCCTTTTAGTAGATTTATGTTTTCAATATGCAAAAAGAACCGTGGAACGCCTAAATATCGCCGAACCTATGCCGTGTTTGCCGAATTTTTTTTTACAAAAGGGCGTCTGGGGGCGGCGGTTGGGAACCCGATCGCCCCCACTTCAAAAATATCGTCGGTTCGCCCCCAAGCGGCGCTTTTTTCTAGCCCGGGGGGGGGGGGGGGCTGGAGATGCTCTTAGCTAGGTCTGGTTGTAGATGCTCTTATTAACAAAAGGAAGAAGTCCAAAAAAAAACCTCGAAGTTGTAGACGAAAGCTAAATCAAACCCTGAACTTTGAATCCCGGAAATTGGCACTATGAACTTGTAATCCTGGTCTATTTTGGACCCTAGATCTGTTTGGCACACCGGGAATACTACAATCCCGGCCGGGATAACCAGCTACTCTCACTGACAAGAATTTGGGCCGGCCCACTATAACACAACAAAAATTCATGAAGTTAAAAAATCTTCGCACATTTCTAAAATTGTTCAAAAGTTAAAAATTCTTCCTGTTTTATATTTTTGGCATGAATTCAATTCGTTTTGTGTTTTTAAAAAAAATATTTGGAATTCTGAAATTATATTCACATTTTTAAAAACTATTCGTAATTTAAAAAAAACACCTTTGTCAAAAATATGTTCAGAATTCCAACAGTTTTTCACATGCTATGAAAAATGTTCAGATTTTTAGAATTGTGTCACATTTCTTGAATAATATTTTGGGAAGTTCATAAATTATTTTGTAAATAATGTTTTGAAAAAATGTTTCGGATTGTTAGCTGCGGATTCGACTGGGACGGCTAACTAGACATAAAGCGAGTTAAATTTTTCTTATCACACACCTTAAAAGTTCTTTCTTTCTTTTTCTTAACACACGACATAATAATTCCAAAAGAGAAAAACATGCCTTGGAATCAAACTTTGGACCTTGCAAGGTTGACCTGATTTCGCTAGCCACTACACCAGACAACTATGACTTACATAATAAGAGGCCCAAAATATTTAATCAGAAACCAAAGCGTCGAACATTGAAAACTTTTTTTAGGGGCAAACAAGTATTGAAAACGTATTTATTTCTGAAATCTTCGCACATTTTACAAATTGTATTTTTGAAAATTTTGAATACTTTTGAAAAACCAACAACTTTCAAAAAGAGAACACCTTTTGAAAATAAACTTTTTTTAAACCTGAACAAAATTTTAAAGTGCAAACACTTTCTGAAACATAATTTTTTTTGAAACCTGAACAAAATTTTAAAGTGCGAACACTTTCTGTACAATGTAAAAAAATGTTTGTGTGTTGTAAAAAAATGTGTTATAACCTTAGCAAAATATACGTGACATGTGTTTCAAAAAAGTGTATGCAAATTGAAAAATGTCGAACCATGTAAAAGAGTGTTTGTGTAGTTTTATAAAAATGTCCATAATTTATTTGAAAATATGAAAAGTTTATCAAATATTTAATGTGTGCATTAAAATGTATATTGGCTACTAAGAAAAATTAGACATGTGTAAAACATAAAAAAGAAAAAGAAAACGTAAAAGAAAAAAACTATGAAAAAACAAATTAGTGTGCGCGCGTGAGCGGCTGTGCTACTGGGCTGGCCAAATTCAAGAAATAACCGCGAAGTCCTCTCAAGATTTAAAATAGACCAGGATTAGAGAGTTCAGAGTGCCAATTTCCGGGATCGAGAGTTCGGGGTTTGGTTTAGCTTTCGTGTATAACTTCAAGGTTTATTTTGGATTTTTTCCTTAACAAAATCGTGTTACACGGCTTCTTAAAAGAAGATAAGAAACTAAAATAATAAACGGGTCCCTAACTTTTATAAAGAGAACCACAACAAGCTGATGAAAATCTCAATCCGGTCCCTAGCATCTTCCACACGGATAGAGCAACTTAGAAGAATGCTTAATCCGTGTGCATTCGTAGTTCCGTTAGTATGGATGGCAGTTTTGCCTATGGGTATGGGTACCCACGGGTACCTTACCCAAAAACAATGGACATGGGCATGACTTGGAAAGATTTTGTACCCATGGGTAATGGGTATTCATACACGCAAAATCTATGAGTAGGGCATGGGTATTCAATTGCGCCCATGGATAACCCAATGGATACCCAAAAGAAATTAATAAATCAAAATTGTTCCTATGACATGTGGGGTAAGCATCTAACTCGTATGGCCCAACCCTAAATCTTGTATTCTCTAAACTAGCCATAGATGATAGGCCTGCAATTGCCTGCTCGACACTCCTCTGACGTCCTATGTAACTTCTTGAAACAATGAAATCTTGACTCATCACCATCGGACTCCTCTAAACTCTCGATCCAGTGACCCCCAATTCCACTGCTCATTCCCACTACATCGGGCCTCCACCAACCACTGCTCATATTTCCTTGATGCCTCCAAGAAGCCACCCGTCGGAGGAGATTATGTTGGTGCCATAATGCCCGCCCATATCACTTGAATTTCAGACTCATTTCTTCAAAAAAAATTCAACATTTAAATGCTATATATGGTACCCAACGGATACCCATTGGGTATAGGATACCCAATGGGTATGGGCATGAGTATTAATTTATGCCCATGAATATTGAAGTGGGTGGGTATAGAAAGTTTCTATGGGTATGGGTTTGGGTAGAAGGAGGTTGTACCCGCCCATACCCTACCCATTGCCATCCCTATCCGTTAGGTTCTAGCGCAGCGTCGGACGTGACCGGCTGGTGGCGCTTGGGTTCCGATCGATCCCTCGACACAATAGAAAAGGCCAGGATCAGCCACAAGCTTAGCCTATATTAGTTCTCCACGACTCTCAGAAACAAATGCCAAGATGGTCATAGCATAGCCATAGCACACTAGCAAAGCGTGTTTCACGCCTCTGCAAGCAACAAAACAAGGCGTTCCATGGAGAAGCAAAGGATGGCCATCGTCGGCGCCGGCATGAGCGGCCTCACGGCGTGCAAGCACGTGCTTGAGCGCGGCTTCCGGCCCGTCGTGTTCGAGGCCGAGGCGGACGCCGTCGGCGGCGTGTGGGCGCACATGCTCGCCACGACGCGCCTGCAGACCCCACGGCCGCAGTACGAGTTCACGGACTTCCCGTGGCCGCCGGAGGTGCCGGAATTGTACCCGAGCCACGACCAGGTCATGGAGTACCTGTGCTCCTACGCGCGCCACTTCGGCGTGCTAGAGTGCGTCAGGTTCGGCAGCCGGGTCACCGCTCTGGAGTACTCCGGCGCCGTCAACGAGGAGGAGATGATGGCGTGGGAGCAGTGGGCCGGCAACGGCGAGGCGTTCGGCAGCGGTCAAGGCGAGTGGCGGATCACCGTGCAGCACGGGGACTACGTCGAGGTTTGAGCAAGATCACTATCTAAGTTCAAATTTGGTTGTACCTCACCTCCAAGACGAGGCATTCTCGATCGTTCGCGTGCCACTATGTTTTTTTTTTCTTCCTTGTGCCATCCACGTTGTAGTCAAAAGCAAAGCCGAAACTAGAAACACAAAGCAACCAGATGCAAATTATATTTCATCTAAATGAGTTCTAGTAAAACTGGCAAATTAAAAAGATAAACCACGCGTTGTCGCGGGAATTTATAGCAATGAAATCATCAAAAATAAAAATAAAATATACTCCTAGAGGTAAAAATAGCAAACCTAGAGGTAAAAATAAATGGTGGCCGTTGGGACCTCGATCCTGGAAATATGCGGTCTAGGTCAACGAGCGCCAGACTACCTGGAGCTTGAGGAATGGCGGCCTGCTGCGGAGCGTCACCTGCCGAAGTAGCTGCGACGGGATTTGGCACACTCAGAGGGTGTTTGAATACGTTTTAGTCCCATGACTAAAAGTAGTGGGACTAAAACTTGCTAGCCTCACCCATGCTTGGATACAAATACTAAATAGACTAAAATGAGTTAATGAGCATTTATTATCCTCCAAACCCTTCAATCCTGAACTCGCATGTGTTAAAGGAGAGGAGTTAAATGAGGAGAGAGAGGACTAATCCACATTTTAGTAGGGTTTCCCTGACTAAATTTTTTTAGTCTCAAGACTAGTTCTACCCTCTTTTTAGTTAGGGACGATTGGAACTTTAGCCTTTAAAAAAGACTAATTTTAATCAGACTAAAAATAGTCCCATAGATTCAAGCATGGCCTCATGCTTCTCGTCAAATGGATGCTCTGGCTTGAGCGAAACGGCATGGTCTTCCAAGCCTCATCAAGCACCATACCCCAGTTCAGTGGGCAACGGATGGCGGTGGTCAGCGGCGGCACAGTGGGCATGGCGGTGACGTGCTGACACTTTATGGGAAGTATTACGGGTCAACTTCTCCTAAATGTACAGGAAGTTGGGCAGATTATATGAGATCTCGATTTATTGGAGCATTATTTTTGCCCAACTTTTCTTAAACTAGATACGTATAAGTTTATGGATATGGAACCGTTGAAGATACTCTAAACATGAGTAATTGACAAAAACTACCACATTTCACGTATCCGTCCCACAGAACTACCACATTTTGAAAACTGACCAAAAACTCCAGATTAGTGCTAATTTCGTGGTAAAAAACTACCAAGTCGAGTCGACGACCGATTTAACCATTTTAAACCCCTTTCTGACAGAGCTGGCCCACCTGTCGGGACGGCTGCCGCGCTAACGGCTAACGGCCCACACGTCAGCACCAACCTTCTTCTTCCTCCTCTTCTCCTTCTTGTTGGCATTTCCTCGAACACCTTACCAGCAGCAGAGCAGGACACTGGCGTCAGCTAAATCAATCGATGCTGCCACTCGCCGAGGACCTCCTCCTTGCGCCCCGGTGCATCGAGCCGCGGATCTGGTAGCCACCATCATCCCTGCACGCCACCGGCGTGGATCCGGTCACCACCACCGTCTCCATCATGCTGCACAAGCAGCAGGCCGCGGCACCGTCCAGATGCGGGAGAGTAGCAGCAGCATGCAGCGGCGTCAGTCAGATGTGGGAGACCAGCGACCGCGAGCCCCGACAGCGGAGGGTGGCGGAGGTATGCGCCGAAGCCCCAGGCGTCCTCCAGCATCATCATCACGGAGGCGACGCGCCGGCGAGACCACCTTGGCTTGGACCGGGAGGAGGGAAGCGACCACAACCACAACGCTAGGTTTTGGCCACGACCAGGAGGCGGACGACTGCTGCGTCGGTGAAGACAGCCGCCCTCCCGGCCGCTCTGGTTGGTTGCCCGCGGGTGGCTCGTCGCGCGTGACGGCATGAAGCAAGCATCACGTTTCGCTGCCGCGCAGACAAGGCCACATGAAGCAGGGAGCAGGAGGAGGAGGAAGAAGGTCGCCGGTGCCACAGGCTGCCGCTGCTCACCGGCGTCGATGCGTCGGCACGGTGGTGCTGCCCGATGCACATAAGGTGCTTGTTGAAATGTCAAACAGAGAAGAAGGGAAGGAAGAAGAAGGTTGATGATGACGTGTGGGTCCCATTTGTCATAACGGTTAACTTCACGGTCAAAATAAACAGAGTTGACTTTGCTGCCGGTCCCACATGTCATAAACAAGTTTAAAATCATAAAAACGGTCATCAACTCAATTTGGTAGTTTTTTGTCACAAAATTAGTATTAATCTGGAGTTTTCGGTCAGTTTTCAAAATGTGGTAGTTCTGTGGGACGGATACGTGAAATGTGGTAGTTTTTTTGTCAATTAGTCCTCTAAACATGCATATATGTTTTCCCTAATAATTAGATCCTTTTCTGAAAAAATTGTGGCTAGACTCAACGGTTTGCCTAACGTTGATCTTTTCTGGCATATCTAGACACACGTGGCCGACTTTGTGTTGCTATGCGTTGGACGGTACAGTGGCATCCCCAACATTCCAACTTTCCCGCCGGAGAAAGGGCCGGAGGCCTTTAATGGCACGGTGATCCACTCCATGGATTACTCCAACATGGACGATGCAAAAGCCACTGAGCTCATCAAAGGTAAACTCGTCACCGTCGTCGGCTACCAAAAGTCTGCTCTCGATGTCGCCACAGAGTGCGCAAATATGAATGGCCCAACACATCCTTGCACAATGATTATTCGGACAAAGAGATGGATCATCCCTGACTTATATGCTTGGGGTGCCCCGGTTCCTTTCTTGTACTTCAATCGCTTGTCCGAACTACTAGTTCACAAGCCAGGAGAGGGGCTGCTCCTTAGCCTGCTGGCTACCTTCTTGTCACCCTTGGTACGTATATAATGGCCACTGTATTTTTTATATGCTACTAAGGGCTCCTTTTCATGCATTAATTTAATTTGATCAGAGATGGATACTCTCAAAGTTTGTTGAGAGCTACTACATGTGGGCGGTGCCCATGAGGAAGCATGGCATGATGCCGGAACACAGCTTCTTCCAAGCTCTCAGCTCATGGCTGATTGCAATAATGCCGGACAAATTCTACGACAATGTGGAGCAGGGAAGCATTATCCTCAAGAAAGCAAACGAATTTATCTTCTGCAAAGAAGGTGTCATCATACAAGGCGAGCCCGTGCCGATCAAGAGCGACGTCGTGATCTTTGCGACCGGGTACAACGGGGATCAGAAGCTCAGAGAGTTGTTCACCTCACCTCTGTTCAAAGAGATCGTTGTTGGCATGCCAGCTACTGCGGTCCCTCTCTACAGGTTCCTTTCAACCCTTTCCCTTTCATTTTAGTCAACTGACCTAGTAGTTGATACGTATATCAATGCAGCACCATTAACTAACCGTAGTTCTTACGGAATGTGACAGGCTATGTGTTCACCCCAGGATTCCTCAGCTAGCAATCATTGGCTACTCAGAGAGCATGGGAGATCTACACACCTCGGAGATACGGTCCAAATGGCTGGCGCATTTCCTTGATGGGGCATTTCGTTTGCCTGCCATAAGATCAATGGAGGAAAATGTGAAGGAATGGGAAGCATACATGAAACGCTACTCGGGCGAGTACTTCCGTCGATCTTGCGTCGCTTCTGTCGGTATCTGGCACAACGACCAGCTGTGCAAGGACATGGGGTGTGAGCCTAGGAGGAAGAAGGGATTTCTGGCTGACTGGCTGATTCCCTATGAACCTGCAGATTACGCAGGTGTCAATCTGAGGAACTAGAATAACAACCAATTGTTTGTATGTCTGACGAACTGCGTCAAACTAGCGGTGGCTGCTGCAACATTGGAAGATTATCCCTTTGCATACTATATTGTTGTCGTGGAAGTAGCCCAGCTAATAAATAAAATCATGCTTATTCACCAAAGGCTAGTCTAGCGACATGTTTCTCGTTGAGTTGGCTTAAATGATGGAATTGTTATATCCTTAAGCCGCAACTTTGAAGGCCCGTAGCCGAAAATACAACTGTGAACCTGGGAGCGTGCGCATCCGAATTGAAAGATAAAATAAAATATAGTTAAATACTTTTAAAACCATTTTGCCCGGCGAGCCAATCATGGATTATGTTGATGAGCTACGTAATCTCAGATCCGACCTGTCATGGTCGTGTTTTCTTTTTATTTTCACCTTTACTTTTGTCTTGTACTCTTTTTATTTTTTTGCGGGAAACTTTTGTCTTGTACTCGATGACTTGAACTTTTTTCTATGTTTAATAAAATGATTGTGTGCATCTTATGATGCAGAGGCTGGAGTACTCTCCTTTTCAAAAAAAAAAACATACATGGTCTACATAAAACTCATGTTTAAATTTTTGGAACAAAATAAATTATGATGTATTCCGACCAAAACATGACATAATCAATGCTATATAAAAGTTACTTTTCTCTTTTTTAAGCTAGGATTTTATTTTTTTGCTCAGAATATGACATGACTCATTTTATCCCAAAACTTTAAACACGAGTATTATGCTAGACTATTTTGTCGTAAAAAGGTTTCAAGTTTTTTGACTTTTTCAGAAAAAATACTAAATCGGGTGTGCGTAGACTATGCCCCATAAATCCACACCGACCCAGCATACCACTATATTGTTGTTCTGGAAGCGAAGCAACCAATAAATAAAGGAAGAAGTCCAAAACAAACCTTCAATTTATAGACGAAAGCTAAATCAAAACCTGAACTTGCAATCCCGGAAATCAGCACACCGAACTATTTAATCCCGGTCTATTTTAAACCTTAAGGCTTTGTTCGGTTACACCCTGCCCTAAGAGGATTGGAGGGGATTTGGGGGGGATTTGACTTGTAGAGGATTTAATCCACCTTAATCCATGTCAAAACCCCTCCACAACCCTGTCAACCGAACATGGCCTAAGGGTGTTTAACTGGTATTCACCGACGTGGCAAGGATCATTTGTGGGCTGGCTGGACATTAGGACGAATTGGGCTGACCCATTAACGCAGTTGCTCGCACGCTCGCTCTGTTTTTCCCCTCTGTTTTCCATTTTCGTAATCATAATTTCTCATTTACGCACGCACTTGTCTTCTACCAGCCAACCACAACTCAGGTATTCTCGAAAAAAAAAGACACAACTCAGGTAACGAACGGCTGCACTAATTTTCGTGCCGAAATGTTAGAAGCCAAAGATTATATGGGAAGGAGGCATTATTAGGAGGGACAAAATTTAAGAGCAGCCATAGAAAATGAGTTTGACACTACTTGAGAACTCAGGACGTCGCACTTGCAGAGGCCTCACCTAGCCAATCGGATTGAAGGCTGCCAACGATTATATTTAGCGTGTATTTTTATATAAGAACAGAAATGAGTGTTCATATATGAAAACCTTTTTAGATTTTTTACGAAACATTTCATAAAAAACAGTAAACAATTTTGAAATACCGAATATATTTTTTAAACGCCAATTTTATGAAATTCCAAAACCATTTTTTTTGAAAAATGTGACACGGTAAGATGTTGCCATATGCACATTTAACATTTTCTTAATAACAATAAACAATTTATAAAACTATACAAACATTTAGAAAAATCTGCAGTTTCAAAATTTTGTTCCCCTTTTTTCAAAAAATGTTTATGTTCCAAATAGTGTTCACTCAAAATTGATTGTGTTTTCAAAAAATGTTCGGTTTTTTAAAAAGTATTCATAATTTTCAAAAGTGTTCAAATTTTAAAAAGATCGGAGGTCTAGAATTTGTTCTCACCTGCACAGTTTTAATATTTGTTTGCCCTGAAACAATCTTTCAAGTCTCGACGCTGCTGTACGTGGATAAATATTTTGAGCCTCTCAGTATAACAACAACAGCTAATGTTTCCGGTGGCTATCCTGTGGGAGCTTAGCAGCGGTAGATCGTTAGTTCGATTCCTGTAGATCTTTTTTATTTCGTGTTACTAAAAAGAAGAAGAAAAACCCACGTTCAGTCTGTTGGGCCGGCCCAGTACGACTAGAGTCAACAATCCCGAGTTTCGTCTTGCCACGTAGACAATCCCTGTTTGGGACGTTGTCAAGGTTTAAAATAGACCAGGACTAAATAGTTTTTTTAGAGAGGAGGCATCTGTCTGGCCTTGAACTGAGGCCCTTAGAGTACAAACAAGGTTCAAACAAGGTGCGGCAGATGTAGGATAAAGGGATACAAGGCCGTAGCCAGCAAAACGCGACGCAACGCGCAATGAAACAAAGAGCGCTAAATGCAATAGTAGTAGGTTGTCCTGGTAGCCGGAGACGTCCATGACTTTGCTCTCTCTCAAGAAGCTCGCCGAAGCTCAGTGCACCTTGCCCACACTCTTGTCACGAGCACCTCCACGTGCCCTCTGTCCTGAGATCTTGCCAACAGTTTTCATAGCTGTAGGAAAGACACTAGTTTGTATAATAGGTTAGCCGGATGTCGAATGAATTGCCCCTCAATCAAAGCTTTATTTCTAATGGTCCATAAGGCCCATGCTATGGCTCCAAAGCCCGGCCACGCGTTTATTCTATCTCGCCCAACCGTACTACTTGCAAGGGGTAGAAAGTTGTGAGGTCACCCGGGTTCCAAGTGCAGCCCGTTACCTCCCTAATTGCGCTCCATATAAATCGGGCCATAACACACCGAAACAGGATATGGTCCCAGTCCTCACTCTCACTGCACCAGACACATTTCCCATGACCCGGGCCCCTTCTGTTTTGTATTTGATCCCCGCTCATAATTCTATTGCGTGCCGCTTACCACAAGAAGATCTTGATCTTGGCCAGAAGTCGCGCCTTCCAAATGCCAGACACAAGTCGCATGGGGGGTATCCCTAAAAATTTCCTTGTATAGGGACCCGATGGAGAACTCGCCGATGGACCAAGGCGCCACATGACCTCATCCTGCCCAGAGGTAATGTGCACCTGCTGAAGGCTATCCCGCAATCTCTCCCATTCTATTATTTCTGGAGGCCCTAGGGGGTGACGGAAACGTGGTTCCCAATGATCATGGATCCACATATCCGCTACCCTAGCATTCGGATTGTCCGTAATGGCGTACAGAAGCAGATACATGTCCAGAAGCACATCCGAACCCAACCAATGGTCTGACTAGAAGCAAGCTAAGTTGCCATTATGGACATGGTATTTTGTTCCTAGCCGGAGGAGAGGGTGGACCTTTTTAATATCCCTCGCAAGTTGCGACAATTTAGCATTCCTCCGAAATTTGAGCCGCCCTAGAGTTAGATATTTCCTTACAAATATATCTAGCCATAAGCCCCCTTGGCCTTTAAGAATTTTCCATGCCCATTTAGTCATTAAGCACCAATTCATAATCTTAGTATTGATAACCCCCAAGCCTCCCACGTCCTTAGGTCGGCAAATATCCTCCCAACTTACCATATGGTACTTTTGTTTTTGATGCTCTTTTGCCCAAAAAAGCAAGATCTCGCCATATTCAGTTTATCATGCACCCCATCTTGAAGAAGATAAAAGGCCATAACAAACATAGGAATATTTGTTAGGCAATCATTTACCAAGAACAACCTCCCTCCTGACGCCAGCAGTTTACCCTGCCACAGCTCCACCCTTGTCGTCGTTTTATCAACTACCGGCTGGAACTCGGCCATTTGAAGGGCCCTTGCTGAGATTGGAATGCCTAAATATTTTAGAGGAATTGACCCCAACTCACAGTTCATCATATGTGCTGCCCGGAGTTGGGATTCCAAGTTCCCTCCCGTGACAAAGGCTTCACTCTTATCAAAATTGATTTTAAGGCCCGACATCTCCTCGAAACACATAAGTAGGAATTTTAAGTTAATATTCTCCCTCTCATAATTCTTAATGAAAATTAGAGTATCATCCACATACTACAAATGAGATATCCCTCCAGGAATGATATTGGATGCTACCCCGGATATGTGTTTCGCGGGCTTAACACGATCAAGGATGCCAGCCAAGGCATCGGTGATGATATTAAACAAAAGGGGGGAGATAGGGTCGCCTTGACGAACTCCACGTTTATTCCTAATGTAGGATCCTATGTGGCCATTAATGTTAACTACAGTCTGGCCCCCTCTCACAAGCTGGCACATCCAACTGGTCCATAATGGGTCAAATCCCTTCTCTCGAAGAACCTCCTCAATGAACTCCCATCTCACCCTATCGTATGCTTTCTCAAAGTCAATCTTTAGGATAAACAACTCTTCCTTAAATGTCCAAATCTCATGGAGCACTTCATGTAACACAACCACACCATCTAGAATACTTCGCCCTCTAATAAAGGATGTTTGGGCTTGGCCAATCACCTTATGTGCAACCGGAGCAAGCCGTGACGCAAACCCTTTAGCAAAAAGCCTAAAGCTCACATTCATAAGGGTAAGAGGGCGGTATTGCCTGATATTGTCCGCACCCTGGCCCTTCGGATTAAGTGCTAGCACCCCATAATTTAGCCGCTTCACATTGATCCTCCCCGAGGTAAATTCATGCACTAGGTTTACAAATTGGGGTCCCACGAGGCTACAGAATTTCTTATAGAATGCTACCGGGAACCCATCCGGGCTAGGGGCCTTGTTAGTCCGCATAGCCTTGAGATTACGAGATATTTCTTCAAGAAAAAATGGCTGGATAAGCGCTTGGTTATCACTTAAGGACACTCTCCTTGGGCCGACCCACGTATTCAGGCCCAACGATGTCGCACCCCTAGAGGTGGACCCTAGTAATTCCCTATAAAACCCATCAATGTGTGCCTGAAGGTCTGCGCTCCCTGTTATAACCCTATTCCCCTCTCTAAGACACGTAATCATACATCGACGCTTCCTCCCATTTGCCACAACATGAAAAAAATCTGTACTCACATCTCCCTTGAGAATCCAGCGTTGTTGCCCTCTCTGTTGCCAGAAAATATCCTCACATGTTAGGATAAAAACCATTTAATCCTCAGCAGCATATCTTCTTGCCCATTCTTCATTAGACAGGCCCATGGTATCAACTTTGGCATCAAGGTTTCTAATGTCTCTCATCAAGGACTCCTTCTGAGTCCTGAGCTGGCTCCCCACATTGGCACCCCACCCTCCGAGGTGGTGCCATGATCTGCGGATATAATGTTGCCATTCATCTAATGCGTCACAAAGGGGCCCGTGTCGGTGCGGCCTATTTACCCTTCCATCCTCCCATATGCAAGTCATCCTCTCAACAAAACCAGGCTGGAGCAGCCATTGGCGTTCAAAGAAGAAGCACCTCGGTGGTTTTCGGACCTCCTCCCCAGAGTTCAGAATAAGGGGGCAATGATCCGGTCCCAGGCGTGTCTCAGCCACAAGAGAACACGTCGGGAATTTTGATTCCGACTCAGACGATATGAATACCCAGTCTAACACACATCAAACCGGGCACTCTTGATTATTTGTCCAAGTGAAGCACACCCCTGATCGTTGGAGTTTGACTAACTGGAGGTCCGCCACCCAATCATTGAACGTGTCCACTAGGCCTTGATTATTAACCCTCTGGTTACTTTTATCCTCCACCCCTCTAATAAGATTGAAGTTCCCACCGATAACCAGGGGATTCGGTGAGGAGTTCACCTTAAGGTAAATTTCCCTAAAAAATCCAAAGATCTCAAATGATCTACCGGCCCATAAACTACCAGGAGCTCCCATTTGAAGCTATTGTTCTTTTGGGTCATTTCGACACTCAGAAAGAATCCCCCCCTAGAGAATAGGATGCCATCAAATATCTCTCTTTTAGGCCCAAGAGGATCCCACCCGAACGCCCCCTGGCCGGCACCCATTCCCAATGGAAATCTGTGGAATCTCCCAGAGAGTCAACCTCTATTTGTGAGAAAGAGGAGCGAATTGTTTCTTGCAGCCCAAAAAAATTGAGATGTTGCTCCCGGGTATATTCAATTAGTTGTCTCCGGCGATCTCTCTCGCCAAATCCCCTTAGGTTCTAGAAGATGCCTTTCATTGTGACCCTAAGGGGGATCCCCCCGCCCCCTCTTGTGATGGCATCTCATGGCCTTGGGCCGGGCGCCCCAGCCTCGGCCATGACCTCTGCCCCGACCCCGACCCGAGGCGCCCCGATCCGAGGGAGCTGTCGTCTCCCTGGCAGAGTCCCCCAAATCCTTAGCACGGTCCTCGGCAAGGACCTCATCCTGGACCGTACGGGCTAAATCCCGATGAGCTATGGCCTTAGCAATAGCTGCTTGCGCCTCTTCTTGAGCGCGAAAGCACTCAATGACCTCCAGGGGAGATCTCTCCTTCGATCCCAACACCACGTTGCTATCTTTAGCCACCCTCAACAAAGTGTGCATTAGGAGCCGATGCAAGGACTTTAAAAGAAGACATGGATCGAGTCACAAGCTTGGAGATTATACCTTGAATATTCTTGTCGGCTTTGAGGGTCATTGTCGGTGTCAAAACCGGCGGATCTCGGGTAGGGGGTCCCGAACTGTGCGTCTAGGCGGATGGTAACAAGAGACAAGGGACACGATGTTTTTACCCAGGTTCGGGCCCTGTCGATGGAGGTAAAACCCTACTCCTGCTTGATTAATATTGATGATATGGGTAGTACAAGAGTGGATCTACCACGAGATCAGAGAGGCTAACACCTAGAAGCTAGCCTATGGTATGATTGTTGTTCGTCCTACGGACTAAAACTCTCTGGTTTATATAGACACCGGAGAGGGCTAGGGTTACACAGAGTCGGTTACAATGGGAGGAGATCTTCATATCGTATCACCAAGCTTGCCTTCCATGCCAAGGAAAGTCCCATTCGGACACGGGACGGAGTCTTCAATCTTGTATCTTCATAGTCCGGGAGTCCGGCCAAAGGTCATAGTCCGGCCATCCGGACACCCCCTAATCCGGGACTCCCTCAGTAGCCCCTGAACTAGGCTTCAATGACGACGAGTCGGCGCGCAAGTTGTATTCGGCATTGCAAGGCGGGTTCCTCCTCCGAATACTTCATAGAAGATGTTGAACACAAGGATAGTGTCCGGCTCTGCAAAAATAAGTTCCACATATCACCGTAGAGAGAATAATATCCGCACAAATCTAATCTACTGACGTATTCCGCAGTGTGACATTACGCCACGGCCAAGCCTTTATTCGAATCGTTTTACTGTTCCACCTCAGCGTGTTTAGCGAGGCGGTTCCTTGGCACGTCTTGTCAAAGCAGAGATCGTGTCCCCTTATTCCGGGATTCTCATCGATACGGGCGTGGGTAACCCAATCGCGCCATTAACCGTGACGCTTGGGAGATAAGCGAGTTTTATTAGGCCGGTGGGGGCTCGTAGTTTCGGCCGCCCATATAAGGGGATAAGGATCTACCCTTTCCATTTACGCCTTCTTCCTCCTTTGCTTATCCGTCCCTGCACGCTCGAGCTCCAACGCCCAAGCCCGCACTTCCCACCTCAACCTTCTCCAATCATGTCCGGAGCGGGAGGTAGATGGATGGCCTCCTCCATCACAGAGGAGCAAATCAAAAAGCTGAGGAAGGCCGGATACCTGTCTGACGACATCGCACACCGGCTTCCAGATGTGGGGCAACTCATCCCCACCCCCAGGCCCCATGAGAGGGTTGTTTTTATTCCCCATTTCCTCCGCGGACTGGGTTTTCCTCTTCACCCGTTCGTCCGGGGGCTCATGTTCTACTACGGCCTGGACTTCCACGATCTGGCCCCGAACTTCATCCTCAACATCTCGGCGTTTATCATCGTGTGCGAGGCCTTCCTCCGCATCCAGCCTCACTTTGGCCTATGGCTGAAGATCTTCAGCGTCAAGCCGAAGGTCGTGGGCGGCCGCCAAGCGGAGTGCGGAGGTGCCATGGTGGGCAAGATAGCCAATGTTACATGGCTCGAGGGCGCCTTCATAGAGACCATCAAAGGGTGGCAATCGGGGTGGTTCTATATCACCGAGCCGCGTGACCCTGAATGGCAGCGGCCCCCGAATTCCCATCTGGCATCCCCACACGGCTCACATCTTGGAAAGAGACAGGCCTGCTGTGGGGTAATTCGGCGGAAGTGACCGGACTTCAAACCTGCATCAAAGACCTGATCGGCAGGAAGGTTAAGCTTGTCACCGTAGTCCAGGTCATGCTCTTCCGCCGGATTCTCCCGTGTCAACGATGGGCTTTCAGCTTGTGGGAGTTCGACCCGACCCAGCACCAGACTCTGTCCCGGCTCTTCGACACAAAGCACGAGGATGCCTGGAAGGTGCTATTCAAGAGCTCCGAGGTCTCCCCTCCCGTCACCGAGGATCGCGGATTCTGCGCCAAGCGCCAAGCCAGCACGTTGAGCTTAATTTTCCCTTTACGGGGTATTTGTTTTTCATAGATTTGATTCTATGCGGGATCTAAACCCCCATCTCTTTAACAGGACTGGCAGAAGAAGGCCGGACAGATCAACTGTCCGGCTCCCTTGCCCGAAGACCCAGCGGACGCTCACTTGACAAAGCTGCTGGTTCCGGCACCTCACGTGGTGCCGGAGAAGAAGGCCAAGAAGAAGGCCAAGGGGACTTGAAAGAGTTCCCGGTGCCTGGTGGTGTCGGATTCATCGCCTGACAACCCCGAAGCACCCTCCGCCTCTGAGGACGAGGAGGAGGAAGAAGAAGAAGCCTCTCCCCCTCCAATGGGGGAAGGAAAGAAAAGGAAAGCTGCCCCAACTAGGGAGGTCGGAGGGTCCAAGAAGGGAAGAACACTCCTTCTGGACTACACCTCCGATGCCGAAGACGACGGGGAGGAATGGCCATCCAGGGTCATGCCCCTGGCAAAATCGTAAGCATCCGGATATCCGAATAACTTATGGCGCTCCTCCATTATTTGGCATTTTCTGATGCCGAATCTAATCATGCAGTCCGCCCAAGGCTCAGCTCGACGATTCGACGAGCGACTCCTTGGATTCGTCAGATGTGAATAGTGCTTCACTTCCGACGGCCTCCTCCCCTCTCCCTACGGACGACGCCGAGGTGGAGTCCCAAAAGGGACTGAACCAGGAGGAGGTGGTCCTGGAGGCGCCTCAAGGAGACCTCCCGGACTCCAGGCCCAAAGGGGGTAAAGCCCCTGAGGAATCTAAGTCTGGCCCCGGGCCAGACGCTGCTCTGGAACCATCAATGGTTCCAGAGTCCGACAGGTGGTGCCTTCATAAGAAGGGCAAGCCTACGACGCCGGCGACCTCCATCCATCCGGAGGTGCCAGACAATTTGCTGGAGGTGCTTAACGGTGCCTCCATCGATGAGGAACACCGCATTGTTATGAGTGCGGTGATTCAGAAGGTTCAGTCCGCCAAGAGCGGGCTGACAGAAGCCTGTACAAGTCTGTTAACAGGCTTTGAGGTATGTGTTCAAAACATATAAAAATGTTACCGCATAGACAGTAGCCCCTGATGCTCAGTTCGGCGTTCGGAAAGAAAAGCCGGGCTGAGGATCTAAAAAGATATACGCGGGAGTCTAACTAAAATATGTCAATATGGGAATGCAGGCTGCGCTGCTGACCTCTACCGCACTGACTGCGAAGGTCAATGCATTGAAGGAAAGCCTCGAGCGGTCCAAGAGCGAGCTCAGCCGTGCCAAGAAGCAGCTCGAGGACAAGGAGGGTATGTAGTACCACATGTAAATGTATATAGAAATACTTGGTTGCAAATAATGACAGGACCAATGTAAATGTTGCAGGGGCCACGGCCGAGGTGGCGACCCTAAAGGAGGCGGTCTCCAAGGCCGAAAACGGTGTGGCTTTGGAGCGCACCGAGCGAGAGAAGCAGGAGGCGTGGGTGGCGGAGGTGCGGCAAGATCTCCAGGCTCTCATGGAAAAACATGAGAGTTTGGAGCGTGACTCGAAGACTCGAGAGTCTGAGCTCGCCTTGGCTCTTGAGAGTGCCAAGACCGCTAAGGCCGAAGCCCAGAAGGCCCTCCAGGAGATCGAGGTGATGAAGAAGATAGCGGCGGGTAAGGCATTCTTTATGCAAAGCAAGAATATAAAAGTAAATTATCTGTTACTTACCCGAATCCGGAGCTCTCCAGGAGCGTTCGCCGATCTGCCCCGTAGTGTGTCTGATGCTGCTGCATTCTACCGAGCCGAGGAGGGGAGCTCGACGAAAAAGGTGTTCTGGTCTCAGTATGCTGAGGCCGAGCATCCGGTGCCCCTGAGCGACCAGCTGAAGCAGCTAGTCGAGCTCCACAAGGTGGCCGAACAGGCCATGAAGGGCCTCATAGTTCGGCTGTGGCCTAAAGAAGCCGTGCCTGGGAGCTACTTCGGTCTGGTGCGGCGGCTGGTGGACGCGTGTCCATGGATTGAGGTCATCAAGCGCTCCGTCTGTATCGAAGGTGCCCATCGGGCCCTTGCCCGTGCTAAAGTGCACTGGGGCAAGCTGGACGCTGAGAAGCTTTTGACGGACGCGCCACCAACGGGCAAGGAATATCGCACACCCAAGATGTATTATAAGGGCGTCCTGAAGGGTGGCTGCCTTATAGCGGACGAATGCTCCAAAGATGTAATTTTTGAGTAGACTCGCATCTGTTATCCTGTACGCTGAAAACTTTGTTCATATGCGTTAAGCAACGCTTTATTAATTTAAAATATTACCTTCTGTGCGGCCGTTTATCAAATCTGAGAGATGCAAGTCGTCAGCTTCTACCCCCATGCCACGAGTGCTGGGGTGTTCCGGATAAACCTGAGCGCTCTTGTTCCCATTCTTGGGTCCATCTAGGGAGGCGCTCAACACAACGAACCAGGCCGTCGGACTTATAATGCTTTATCACTCTCACTTAGCCATAGAATTCTATAATTTTAAATTTCGGCGAAGCCCCTAGTATTCGGAAGACCGAGTTCGGGGCTCTATCCACGCCTAGGCCGGATAAGTCCGGCTCCTCACTCTAAGCGGCATAAGTCTTTAAGGACTCAAAAAACCTCGCAAACAGCGACCGGTCTCTCGCACTATCATGACGGTCAGTTTTAGCTTTCTCTACTGAGGTGTTAACCCAGCTCAACTGGGACACAATCGCAGTAGTTCTCCCAGCGCTACCTTAGCCAACATTGCGGAATGTAAGGTACCAAAACATGGGAGCCGGGCAAACCCAACTATTGACCCAAGACATGATTCGGAGTCGATGCATATAGTGCTATAAGTTCGGGGTGCCGCACTCGTGAGAGTGTTCGGTCTTCTCACACCATGTTATGGGGTGATTAAGCCCCTGGTGTATTGGCCGTACCAAAGTGTACGGTTGCATAATGTCATGACTGAACATATTTGTATAAAAAATAGATGAGTACAATAATAGATAAGAGCTATGTATTGTTTATTAAAAAAAGGGCTTCTATGAAAGCAGAACGATACAAATAGTGCGAGAAGCAAGAGATGGGATTATTTGACATGTCCCCCTCCAAGGGCAAGCTGCGGGACTTTAAGTAAAATATGTATTAAGCTCGTTATAGAGACCACCTGGACATTTGACGCGGCTTGTTCTTTCCCTGGCTGTTGCATCATGTGTTTGGCGGGTGTATTGCCGGACAGGCCTTCCGAATAGTTGGGTCCTGAAAGTATATAAAAAAAGAAACGGCGGAATAGAGAGCCCCTTAGTGCGGTTGAGCCGCATTCTGAGCGTGCCGTAGTTGTGCCCCTCTCCTTATGCCCATGGTATTTCTAAAGCGTAATTATGTACGCGTGGTACCGACATCACCATCTGGCGAGGGCTGGGGTTGGGGTCGCACTGCTATGCTTGCTCAGAACATGCCAGCCGGCTTTGTTGTAGGTTGCTTCTGGCTCGCTTGACGTTGTCCGGACGTTTAACACCTAGATTGGAGAATTGCCTTGAGAGGCTACTCTGTACTTCTGCCGCCAGGGCCGTCGTGTGCTCCTCCGTCCGGAGAGAGCGTTTGGTGTTTCCATTTACCGTGATGACTCCGTGAGGGCCTGGCATCTTGAGCTTGAGATATGCGTAGTGCGGCACCACATTGAATTTTGCAAATGCGGTTCGTCCGAGCAGGGCGTGATAGCCACTGCGGAATGGGACTATGTCGAAGATTAACTCTTCGCTTCAGAAATTATCCGGGGATCCGAAGACCACTTCGAGTGTAACCGAGCCTGTACAACTGGCTTCTACACCTGGTATGATGCCTTTAAAGGTTGTCTCTGTGGGTTTAATCCTTGAGGGATCGATACCCATTTTTTGCACTGTATCCTGATAAAGCAGGTTCAGGCTGCTGCCGCCGTCCATGAGGACTCTGGTGAGGTGAAATCCGTCAATGATTGGGTCTAGGACCAATGCGGCGAATCCGCCGTGACGGATGCTAGTGGGGTGGTCCCTTCGATCAAAAGTGATCGGGCAGGAGGACCATGGGTTGAACTTTGGGGCGACTGGCTCCAACGCATAGACGTCCGTGAGAGCATGCTTCCGCTCCCTTTTGGGGATGTGGGTTGCGTATATCATGTTCACCGTCCGCACTTGCGGGGGGAATCCCTTCTGTCCTCTGTTGTTTGGCGGCCGGGGCTCCTCCTCGTCATCGCTACGCAGCCCCTTGTCTCTGGTTTTGGCGCTTAACTTGCCTGCCTGCTTGAACACCCAACAGTCCCTGTTGGTGTGGTTGGCTGGTTGTTCGGAGGTGCCGTGTATCTGGCACGAGCGATCGAGTATCCGGTCTAAGCTGGATGGGCCCGGAGGATTTCTTTTGAATGGCATCTTCCGCTGACCGGGTTTGGAGCCTCTGAATCCGGCATTGACTGCCGTATCCTCAGTATTGTCGCTGTTAATGCGACGCTTGTGCTTGTTGCGACGTGACCTGCCATTGTTGTCCTTGGTATCCGAATTGCCAGGGCTCTTGGTTATGTTATTGCTACGAGCTAGCAGCTGTCTTCGCCCGCGCAGAAGCGGGTCATGAGTGTCGTGAGGGCTGCCATAGATTTCGGCTTTTCCTGTCCTAGGTGTCGGGCAAGCCATTCGTCTCAGATGTTGTGCCTGAAGGCTGCAAGGGCCTCGATGTGCGGACAGTCGACTATTTGATTTTTCTTGGTTAGGAACCGTGTCCAGAATTGCCTGGCCGACTCCTCTGGCTGCTGGATTATGTGGCTTAGGTCATCGACGTTTGGTGGTCGCACATAAGTGCCCTGGAAGTTGCCAAGGAATGCGGATTCCAGGTCCTCCCAGCAACTAATTGACTCTGCTGGTAGGCTGTTAAGCCAATGTCGAGCTGGTCCTTTAAGCTTAAGCGGGAGGTATTTGATGGCGTGTAGATCATCACCACGTGCCATGTGGATATGAAGGAGATAATCCTCGATCCATACCGCGGGATGAGTTGTGCCATCGTATGATTCGATGTTTACGGGCTTAAAACCCTCGGGGATTTGATGATCCATTACTTTGTCTGTGAAGCATAGTGGGTGTGCGGCGCCCCTGTACTGGGCTATATCGCGACGCAGCTTGGATGAGCTTGGTCTGTTGTATTCGGCCTGGCCGTATTTATCATATCCTGTGTGACGGTTGTCGTCACGTGATGTGGGGCGCCCGCGCGATCCGTAGATCGATCTTGTTTGCCTTGCCTTATCCTCCAATATGTCTCGCAGGTCTGTTGCGTTTCCCCGTGCTCTGGTGTTCTTAGAGCGGCGCCGGGGTGCGGCTTGGATTGAGGGCCGAAGGTCCTGTCTGTCGCGGCCACAGGGTGGCCGATCGGGCGCATCATACGCTGGTGATGTAGGTTTAGTTGCTTCCTCCTCAAGTTGGGGTAGCAGCCTGCGTTTTGGGTAGCTCTTGGAGGGGTGTTCGAGTTTATACTCTTCGGCCGCCAGGACTTCGGTCCATCTATCGGCTAGCAAGTCTTGGTCAGCTCTAAGTTGCTGCTGTTTTTTCTTGAGGCTGCTTGCCGTGGCCATAAGCCTGCGTTTGAAACGCTCTTGTTCGACGGGATCCTCTGGCACAACGAATTCATCGTCGTCGAGGCTTGCCTCGTCTTCGGAGGGAGGCATATAATTGTCGTCCTCGACCTCTCTATCGGCCGCTCTCTCATGAGGGCTGGCTCCTTCGTCCTCCTGCACTAAATCCTGCTGGAGGGGGATGTCTTCGGCACTGTCCGGCATGTTGTTATCTCCACTGCCGGACTCGCCGTTTTTACTTTGGCAGTACTTAGAGCGGCGCCGCTGACGTTGGTGCTTGGGTTGCTTCTTGGAGGGGTCGTCCTCCATTTTTTCATTGCCATCCCCTGCCTTGGGGGTGTCCACCATGTATATGTCATATGACGAGGTGGCCTTCCAGTGCCCTATAGGTGCTGGTTCTTGGTTGTCTCCATCATCGGCGTCCATACCGTCGATGTCTTCGGAGTCGAAGTCGAGCATGTCGGTTAGATCGTCGACAGTGGCTACAAAGTGGGTGGTGGGTGGGTTTCGAATTTCTTCGTCGTCCGCATCCCAACCCTGCTGACCATAGTTTGGCCAGGGCTCTCTTGACAAAGAGAGAGACATTAGGGAATTCAGAATATCGCCAAAGGGCGAGTGCTGAAAGACGTCCGCGGCGGTGAACTCCATGATCGGAGCCCAATCGGGTTCGATCGAAAGGGGTGCAGGAGATTCGGAGTCCGGAACGGAGTCTGGCACCTTGGAGTCACGGGCCTTGCAAAGGACTAGGCTGGTATTCGGCTCTATCGCCGTAGAGATTGCGGCTTCCGGGGCGGCGTCCAACCGACCATCCCCGACTAGAGCAGTCGGCTCCGAGCTAATGATTGGAGCGGACACCTGAGCGGCACTCTGGGCGCTGTCCGGCGGCAGAGCTAGATCATGCCCATCGAGATAGTGCGGCGCGCTCGGCCATGGCTCGAATCCGTCGAAGATCAAGTCCCCGCGGATGTCAGTCGTGTAGTTTAAGCTTCCAAACCTGACCTGATGGCCAGGGGCATAGCTTTCAATCTGCTCCAGATGGCCAAGCGAGTTGGCCCGTAGTGCGAAGCCGCCGAATACGAAGATCTGTCCGGGGAGAAAAGTCTCACCCTGGACCGCGTCGTGGTTGATGATCAAAGAAGCCATCGGGCCTAAGCATGACGACATAGGGGAACTCTCAATGAAAGCACCAATGTCGGTGTCAAAACCGGCGGATCTCGGGTAGGGGGTCCCGAACTATGCGTCTAGGCGGATGGTAACAGGAGACAAGGGACACGATGTTTTTACCCAGGTTCGGGCCCTCTTGATGGAGGTAAAACCCTACTCCTGCTTGATTAATATTGATGATATGGGTAGTACAAGAGTGGATCTACCACGAGACCAGAGAGGCTAACCCCTAGAAGCTAGCCTATGGTATGATTGTTGTTCGTCCTACGGACTAAAACTCTCCGGTTTATATAGACACCAGAGAGGGCTAGGGTTACACAGAGTTGGTTACAATGGGAGGAGACTTCATATCGTATCGCCAAGCTTGCCTTCCACGCCAAGGAACGTCCCATCCGGACATGGGACAGAGTCTTCAATCTTGTATCTTCATAGTCCAGGAGTAGGCCAAAGGTCATAGTCCGGCCATCCGGACACCCCCTAATCCGGGACTCCCTCAGTCATCGCCTTGTCCATCATCTTCGATGCCTTGGAGGTAGCCATCCTAGTGCTCGTCCTAGCAACTCGTGTCAGGGAAGAAGGCTTTGCACCGGTCCTTTGCCGCGCAGGGGTCTGGAGCCGCTCCCCCTCATCTCGGATGGCCTCAAAGGCAGCCACACATTCCTCCATCGGCATCAAGTTGTCAATGAAATCTTGACCATCGAAGCGATCTACTAGCTGCACCGGATCCATGCCAGAGGCCTGTCCCTTAAACACCCCTGCTGAAGAAGGTGCGATGGAGGCCGCCGATCGCAGCGGAGGGGAGGAGCATGGGGTATCGAAGCGAGGGGTAGAGGTCACGCTAGGAATGGGGGAATCGACAGCAGTGATGCCGGAGACAACCGCGCGCATCCCCCTGCGATCCCGCAATGGAGAGACCTCCTAGACTTCCTCTGAGAGCATAGCAACCTTGATCAGATTGACAACCGACATGTTGGAGCCATACTGGTCCACCCCAGTAGGCGTCTCGCCCAATTCCTGCCGTAGCATCCGTGGCGTGTCCACCAGAGGCAGGTGTAGAGCCAACGCAAGTTTCGCATCAGCATTAGCAATCACCCCGTCAGAAACACAGAGAGGGGCCTGCCGACCCGACACTCCTGAGGAAACCACCACCGTCAAGTTGTCGCCCTTGGTCGTCTTCCCGGCCTTAGCACCTGTCGCATCCCAGTCAGTTGTGTTCAAGCTAGGCGTCGAGTCGTCACTACCATCTGGATCATCATCCATTCGATCCATCCGAGGGCGAGGGGGGCGGCGGAGGCGAAGGATGGGCAAGAGGGCCGCCAACCTCACGCTCCACCCGCATCATGAAGCCGTGGTGGCTACGGAAGATCTTGAAGAGCCCATTAATCGTTGTCGGGTGAAGGAAATATGCCCTAGAGGCAATAATAAAGTTATTATTTATTTCCTCATATCATGATAAATGTTTATTATTCATGCTAGAATTTTATTAACCGGAAACATAATACATGTGTGAATACATAGACAAACATAGTGTCACTAGTATGCCTCTGCTTGACTAGCTCATTGATCAAAGATGGTTGAGTTTCCTAACCATATATATGAGTTATAATTTGATCAATGGGATCACATCATTAGAAGAATGATGTGATTGACTTGACCCATTCCGTTAGCTTAGCACTTGATCGTTTAGTATGTTGCTATTGCTTTCTTCATGACTTATACATGTTCCTATGACTATGAGATTATGTAACTCCCGCTTACTGGAGGAACACTTTGTGTGCTACCAAATGTCACAACATAACTGGGTGATTATAAAGGTGCTCTACAGGTGTCTCCAAAGGTACTTGTTGAGTTGACGTATTTCGACATTAGGATTTGTCACTCCGATTGTCGGAGAGGTATCTCTGGGCCCTCTCGGTAATGCACATCACTATAAGCCTTGCAAGCAATGTGACTAATGAGTTAGTTGCGGGATGATGCATTACATAACGAGTAAAGAGACTTGCCGGTAACGAGATTGAACTAGGTATTGAGATACCGACGATCGAATCTCGGGCAAGTAACATACCGATGACAAAGGGAACAACATATGTTGTTATGCGGTTCGACTGATAAAGATCTTCGTAGAATATGTAGGAGCCAATATGGGCATCCAGGTTCCGCTATTGGTTATTGACCAGAGAGATGTCTCAGTCATGTCTACATAGTTCTCGAACCCGTAGGGTCCGCACACTTAACGTTCATTGACGATATAGTATTATATGAGTTATGTATGTTGGTGACCGAATGTTGTTTGGAGTCCCGGATATGATCACGGACATGACGAGGAACTCCAGAATGGTCCAGAGATAAAGATTGATATATGGGTTAATAGTGTTTGGTCTCCGGAAGGGTTCCAGAATTCACCGGAAGGGGTTCCAGATGTTTCCCGAAATGTTTGGGTACGATAACACTTTATTTGGGCCAAAGGGAAAAGCCCACAAGGTTTTTGGAAAGTGCAAAAGAAAGTTTTGCGGAGTCCAGGGGCCAGACGCCAGGGTCCCTGGCGTCTGGGTCCAGACGCCGGGAACCCTGGCTTCTGGCCCTGAAGTCCGAGAAGGACTCTTGCCTTTCGGGTGAAACCGACTTTGTGGAGGCTTTTACTCCAAGTTTCGACCCCAAGGCTCAACATATAAATAGAGGGACAGGGCTAGCACCAAAGACACATCAAGAAACACCAAGCCGTGTGCCAGCAACCCCGTCCCCTCTAGTTTATCCTCCGTCATAGTTTCCGTAGTGCTGAGGCGAAGCCCTGCGAAGATTGTTCTTCACCAACACCGTCACCATGCCGTCGTGCTGCCGGAACTCATCTACTACTTCGCCCGTCTTGCTAGATCAAAAAGGCGAGGACATCATCGAGCTGAACGTGTGCTGAACACGGAGGTGCCATACGTTCGGAACTTGATCGTGGCGGATCATGAGGGTGTACGAATACATCAACCGCGTTGATAAATGCTTCCGCTTAGCAATCTTCAAGGGTATGAAGATACACTCTCCCCTCTCGTTGCTATGCATCACCATGATCTTGCGTGTGCGTAGGAATTTTTTTGAAATTACTATGTTCCCCAACATCGGGTCCCTGCACCATATTTTGGCCCGCACCGGAGCATCCCAAAGACCACCCATATGTGGACGAACAATGGTCAGTTCATCAATGACCACAACCTTACCCATGACTCGGAGGAATTCTTTCAGAAGCGGAGCCTATCACAGCTTGTCCGGGATCCCAGCCACTCTCACCCAACATTCATGTAAGCTAGAAACTGCATGGGGCTCGTTGAACGGCTCACCCACCTCAGCCTTGTGTTTACTGATCAGAAGAGTAATTGTGCCGCTTTTGTTGGCCATCCGCAGCACATCTTTGGACAGGTATACCACCGAGAAGCAGTTCTTGCGGATTTCAATCACTTGCCAGTCCCAGTCTGAGTCCCACATATCATTCAGATCCAGGCGACGGGATTCTTCTGTAGCTTCCCCCATTGTGACGACCAAAGAGGCAGAATTTGCGGGCAATTGAACCTCCTCTTCCACCCCTCCTTCCAACAGATAAAAGCCTTGCCCTTTCACCCCAAAACTATACATGCCCAATTCCGGTTTGGCCTGACGAGCCAGGCATTGATTCGAGGTATGATCTTCCTGTTTGCACACGAAACACAGCGGCTCAAACTCACACATGATCTGAAAGTGGCCCTTGCACCCGCATTTGAAGCACAACACATCTGAGATGTCACCGGACGACTGTCACCGGGGTTGCCAAGACGAGGCCCAGGCCCATCCCAGGAGCGATGATCCCCCTCTCCTCCTCAATGGCCACTGTCTTCACCACCCCACGAACAACCTGACGCCTCACCCCGCGCATGCTGGCGCCCTAACGGCCCCTGAAGATTTTGCGCAGGGGGCAGACCAGGGTGAGGCGGAGGGAGCGGCGGAGAAGACTCTCGCGAGGAACCCTGACCGCAAGACGCCGAGCGTCGCGGCGACCGCGAGCCACGGCCTATAGGCAGGTCCCGGCCCTCCCCCGGCGGCATCTCCCGGTGCACCGAGAGTTGGGCATGGAGATCACGCTCACGGGCCAGCGCGTCACCATCACCAGGAAGCTCCGCATGGGGGCGCTTGTTGCGACCGTGCGCTTGCAGCCGGCGCTCTTTCTCCATCTGGACACCCTCCGCCACCAGGCACAGTGCCGCCGCCGTTGGAATGAACCTCGCCGCCCACCCCCACCGCCGGATATCTCTGGGAGCGACTGGGAACCCTAACTGAAGAGCCTTATCTGCTTTCCTCACCCACCACCAACGCTTTATATGCCGACGACGACCTGGGCCACCTGGGTCATCACCAGGTGGGCAGGTGGGACAGGAATTGGAAGGAGGCCCACGTCCCGCGGGGGCCGAGGAACCAGCTCAGCAAAACTGAACCCGAAAGTTGGGCCCCGTGCCACATCCGGCCCAGCCGTGAAGCCCACAGGACTAGGGACAGCAGCCGCCCCCACCCGCAGCTCCGTTGACCCCTCCGTTCCAGCGAGTGGTGGGAAATCCGCCGCGGAGAACAATGATGGTGACGCTGACAGCCGAGCTCCTACTCCAAAGCCCTGATCAGTGGGACTAGAGCCAATCGCCACCCCCAAAAGCACCGCATTTCTCCCCGGCAGGGATGGGCTCAGCAGGTGCTTGTCGGTGTCAAAACCGGCGGATCTCGGGTAGGGGGTCCCGATCTATGCGTCTAAGGCTGATGGTAACAGGAGGCAAGGGACACGATGATTTACCTAGGTTCGGGCCCTCTTGATGGAGGTAAAACCCTACTTCCTGCTTGATTGATATTGATGATATGGGTACTACAAGAGTTGATCTACCACGAGATCGTAGAGGCTAAACCCTAGAATCTAGCCTATGATGATTAAGATTGTGATCGTGCCTCTAAGGACTAAACCCTCCGGTTTATATAGACACCGGAGGGGGCTAGGGTTTACATGGAGTCGGTTACAAAGAAGGAAATATAATATCCGGATCGCCAAGCTTGTCTTCCACGCAAAGGAGAGTCCCATCCGGGCACGGGACAAAGTCTTGAGTCTTGCATCTTCACGGTCCAATAGTCCGGCCAAGGTATATAGTCCGGCTGTCTGGATACCCCCTAATCCAGGATTCCCTCAGTAGCCCCTGAACCAGGCTTCAATGACGATGAGTTCGGCGTGCATTTGATGACCCACAAGTGTAGGGGATCTATCGTAGTCCTTTCGATAAGTAAGAGTGTCGAACCCAACGAGGAGCAGAAGGAAATGATAAGCGATTTTCAGTAAGGTTTTCTCTGCAAGCACTGAAATTATAGGTAATAGATAGTTTTGTGATAAGATAAATAGTAGCGAGCAACAAGTAAATAAAGTAAATAAAGTGCAGCAAGGTGGCCCAATCCTTTTTGTAGCAAAGGATAAGCCTGGACAATTTCTAATAATGAGGAAGGAGCTCCCGAGGACACATTGGGAATTATCGTCAAGCTAGTTTTTATCACGTTCATAAGATTTGCGTACGGTACTTTGATAATTTGATATGTGGGTGGACCGGTACTTGGGTACTGCCCTAACTTGGACAAGCATCCCACTTATGATTAACCCTTATTGCAAGCATCCGCAACTACAATAAGAAGTATTAAGGTAAACCTAACCACAGCATTAAACATATGGATCCATATCAGCCCCTAACGAAGCAACGCATAAACTAGGGTTTAAGCTTCTGTCACTCTAGCAACCCATCATCTACTTATTACTTCCCCATGCCTTCCTCTAGGCCCAAATAATGGTGAAGTGTCATGTAGTCGACATTCACATGACACCACTAGAGGAAAAGACAACATACATGTCATCAAAATATCGAACGAATACCAAATTCACATGACTACTAATAGCAAGACTTCACCCATGTCCTCAGGAACAAATGTAACTACTCACAAAGCATATTCATGTTCATAATCAGAGGAGTAATAATATGCATAAAGGATCTGAACATATGATCTTCCACCAAGTAAACCAATTAGCATCAACTACAAGGAGTAATCAACACTACTAGCAACCCACAGGTACCAATTTGTGGTTTTGATACAAGATTGGACACAAGAGATGAACTAGGGTTTTGAGAGGAGATGGTGCTGGTGAAGATGTTGATGGAGATTGACCCCCTCCCGATGAGACGATCGTTGGTGATGATTTCCCCCTCCCGGAGGGAAGTGTCCCTGGCAGAACAGCTCCGCCGGAGCCCTAGATTGGTTCCGCCAAGGTTCCGCCTTGTGGCGGCGGAGTTTCGTCTCGTAAGCTTGCCCCCGTTTTTTCCAGGGTAAAAGTGATGATATAGCAGAAGATGGACGCTGGAGGCCCACCAGGGGGCCCAGGAGATAGGGGCGCGCCCTATAGGGGAGGCGCCCCCTGTCTCCTGGACAGGGTGTGGGCCCCCTGGCCTATTTCTTTCGCTCAGAAATTCTTATTAATTCCAAAAAGTTGTTTCGTGGAGTTTTAGGACTTTTGGAGCTGTGCAGAATAGGTTTCCAACGTTTGCTCCTTTCCAGCCAGAATTCCAGCTACCGGCATTCCCCCTCTTCATGGTAAACCTTGTAAAATAAGAGAGAATGGCCATAAGTATTGATATGAAAGCATGATGCAAAATGGACGTATCAGCAGTTTGTCTTCGGCATTGCAAGGCGGGTTCCATCTCCGAATACTCCAAAGTACCTGTCGCAACAAACAGTGTCCGGCTTCCCATCAATGTTGTACTCCTCGGCTTCTGTGCTTCAATAATGACCATCTCCACGTGTCGAGCGAATACGAGGAGTCGAGGAATTTTTGCATTTGCCACCCCCGGTCCGGCAGGCAAAACCATCTATTTGAAGAGACGGGGATTCTCGGATCCAAACCTCACCCTCTTCCCTCGAGCAAGCATCCAATAGAGTGCTCCGGAAAAAACCATTCCAACATGGCCGGTCGCTGCAACTCTTCTTCTTATTCCCCTCGCTCCAAGCGAGGCGACTGGGAAGAGTGTTCAGTTCCTCAAAGCCGCTTAATAGAGCTGCAGACCCAAGGGTTTCTTCCACCAGCGCTCATGGTCCCCGTCCGAGCCGGACTAGCCACCTATAATGGCGGGGAGCAAGCGGAGAGATCTCCTAATCTATCCCCAGGGGAGCGAATATGCCTCATCCCGCATTTGCTGAGAGGCGTCGGGTTTCCAATCCACCCATTCCTTCACGGGCTCCTGGAGTTCTACGGCCTCCAGTTGCACAACTTCACCCCTGCCTCCGTGCTGCAAATAGCAGGATACGTCGCCCTTTGTGAACTATTTCTGGGCTGCGAGGCTCACTTTGGGTTATGGAAGAAGTTGTTCTGCCTCGTCCCTCGCAACCAGGGGGAATACATATGTCAAGTGGGCGGAGCCGAAGTATGGCGCGTCGCCGAGACTGGATACCTATGCGGTATTCCCAAGAAGGCACCGGAGAACTGGCCCTCGGAGTGGTTTTATGTCGATGGCATTCCCCTTCTGGATCCAGTCCGGAGAGGTCTCCCTGAGTTCAGTAATGCTCCGCCAAAGGCACGCCAAAGTTGGCGCCCTCGGGGCCCCCAAGAGGAGGATACCAGAGAAATACACTTCCTGGTGAGCAGGATAAAGTTACTGGCCAAATCAGGGCTGACAATAGTCGAGGTTATGGCAATATGCATAATGCGGGGAGTGCAACCGCTTCAATATCGGGGGAAGCCCATGTGGCACTACAACGGGGAAGATGATGCCACCCGCTGTGGTCGTAAGTGTCCGGACTCCGCCACTGCTCTGGCGAGGATATTGTCCAATTTGTATAAAGGAGAAGAAGAAGAATTCCTTCATATTAAACCGCGGGATGGGTTTTCTATGTACAATCCCCCGAGCTGGGTAAGTCGTCACTCTTTCCCCCGCTTCACTCATTCTGGCGTTCTTCGTCAAGATTATTTACCTCGATATTTTCGAGCAGGAACTGAGGAGGGCCGTAGAAGGAATCTCCAGCCCCTCCCCGCAGCCAGAGGACCCCGGAAGGGCCTTCGATCCAGGACTCGAAGAAGGTCCAGATACTACTATGGAGCTCGTCAACGGGATATTTTATTAGGCGAGCTGTGATGGCGCCTCAGTGGCTATTATCGCCGACTATCCTGGACTGCTACCTACATCACGTGTAAGCAAAGCCAAAAAAACCCTATCCTACAAAGAGGACTCCTTTCTGATGCCATGCCTTACACCTGGAGTGTCGTATTTTTGCAGAGACGACAGTCAGAGCGCGGCGCCGAGCCCTTGGGGACTCGTCAGCAAAGGGCGTCCGGATCGGGCAGGCTTAAGAGGAAGGCGGTTAGGGCCGAAACACCACTACAGAGGTATGGTAAAAACCTACTCTGTGATTATTGTGTTTGAAATGTAACAACGTCCTTCGTGTCCTGGCAGAAAGAGGAGTAGCCGGACTATATCCGGAGATCCTGCCAATCAAGCCTCCACCAGGCGGATTCCAGAACCGGCTTTGAGAGAGGAGGCAGACGCGGGTCCGATGCCGAATTGTCCTCCGACAGAGGATGCGGATATGCTCTCCACCACGAATTCCGAAGTAGAGAGCGCCATGAATCACCGGCGCCGATGGGCTGTACTTTGCAACAACATCTTTTTCGAAGAGGCATTTAATGCTTTCAATTCGGGAGACGCATACATCCGAGCTGCTCAAGGCGGGCTTGCTCGAGCGATGGACCAGTATGCCAAAGATATACAAGTAAGAAAATTTGATAAGCATGTATAGTAGTAGCCCCTGAGACTTGAAACGGTTGGAACAACTGTTTTAAGGATCAATTTATGCATAGGTCCTTCTAGATAAAAATGCCCAATTGTCTCGAGAGCTGGAGGAGTGCAAGACCCAGCTAAGGGCCACGGTTGCCAAGTTAGAGGAATCCCAGAAGGACTCATCTGGTAACATTTGTCTCAATTGTGCGGAAATGTACCAGTTAGTAAGTGGCTTGTATAATGAGTCTAACAGAAAATTCTGCAGACAATCCCGGGGTGAATCCAGAGGTCGTAAGAGATAACGAGTCACATCTCCAAAGGCAGCTAAAAGCTGGCGAGCGTGTTCTTATGCAAGTTAGGCAAGAGAAGAACAATCTTCAAGATGCCAATATACGGCTGGGCGTCGAATTAAAAGATGTTCGCGCTCAGCTGGCGGACTCCGTGAAGGAGAACAAAAGGCTTCGTCGCGGCATTTATGGTAAGTGCCTAGACGAACTGTATTACAGCTCGGCGAGGAAGCATATTGAAAGAATTTTTATCTGTAGGTATGTTGACGGGCCGCCCTGAAGAGGAGATGCCCGCGTCTGCAGGCGATTTGCTGCAAGACCTCTCACAACTGCACGAGCGAGCTCGGCAGGTGATGCAGGGTATTGCCCAGGTCTTGTGGCCATCAAGCTTCCTGCCAAAAGGCATGGGGGAGCTCGTGGATATGCTCCAAGGAGCACGGCGGCGCTTCCGATTGTGGAAGATGTTAGCCTGCCGACAAGGTGCAAGAGAAGCCTGGGCTATGGTGAAGACGCGCTACACCAAGCTTGACCCGAACCATATGGCCGAAGTCGGACCGGCGGGGCCAGATGGCAAGAAATTCCCGTGAATCTGGTGTATGACCAGGTGGCGTTAGCCGCAAAGTATTCCCAATAGGATTGTAAGCTAGATAGCCTGTTGGATGATATGGACGAAGAATATAGTCAGTCCAAGTGACTATGTAATTCAATGGACATGTGTAGTCCCTAGCCGGATTAAAATCATTTGTCATGGCGGACCTTTTCGCTTCAGCCCCCGGATCCGACAGTCCGGGGTGTATCCGAATACCCGCTTAGTTATACAGAATCGGGGTATGCGTGGAAACCAGGCGTAGGGGTCATAAGTGCTTGAACAGACAAGTACCCAACTAGTTATGTTATATTACATGGATAGTAAGAAACATCTTCCAGGAAGAATAGTTCCATTAGGGGTTCCTTTCCCTAGGTACGCATGCATCGATGTGCATGTCCGGACTGCGAACAGAGATGCAGGATACGAAAACTTCTGGGGATTTATATTGTAGTAAATGAAAAACATCTTTTGTTCACTGACCGAATATTCCCTTAAGAACGCTAGCTTTCGGCTTCACCCAGTCTGAGGTACACATCCGGCTGAACCGGCAGTAACAATCGAGAGGTGCTCCCCTTATGCCCTAGCCGAATTAACGGGAACGTAGGGCATACACACAAGAGCCAGGCAACCCAGCATGGCCACATCTTAAGTCATATCGATGCATATAATGGTGAAGAAAAGGCACATATGGGAAAAGAATGCATATGTTGTGGGCAAGAAGCCCTGAAAGCAATTATATTTAGCTTCCGTATAGGAAGCCCCTAGGTATAGCTTACACACATAGTGCGGCCGGAGTGATCCGAGAATCCATACTGTATTGAGTACTTTCTGTGAAGAAGGAAAAAGGGCGAGAAAGGAAAAAGGTGGAGGAACGTAATTAAAAGTTAGGGAGTAAGGAGACGAACACTTGAGTTTGGCGCTAGACGTAGAATCTCCGGAGTCTGGCCGCGTTCCATGGGTTCGGCTCGAGACTGTTATCAGATGCATTACGTAGGCGGTACGCTCCTCCAGTGAGAACTTTATCAATAACGAAGGGGCCCTCTCACTTAGGTTTGAGCTTGTCCTTCTTCTTCTCTGGTAGGCGTAGAACGAGTTCGCCAATATTGTAAGTTTTGGCCCGCACTTCTCTGCTTTGGTATCATCGAGCCTGTTGCTGATAGAATGCGGAACGGGCTTTTGCGACGTCGCGCTCCTCCTCCAGGGCATCTAAGTTTTCCTGTCGATCTAGTTCGGCTTCCTTCTCTTCGTACATGCGCACGCGAGGCGAATCATGTATTATGTCGCAGGGTAGTACTGCTTCTGCGCCATACAACATAAAAAATGGTGTGTATCCGGTGGTGCGATTCGGCGTGGTCTGCAACCCCCAGAGTACGGAGTCGAGCTCCTCGACCCAGTGCGTGTCCGATTCTGTCAAGGATCGCACTAGTCTGGGTTTGATGCCGCTCATTATGAGACCATTTGCACGTTCGACCTGGCCGTTTGTTTGGGGATGGTAGACGGAGGCGTAATCGAGCTTAATGCCCATGTTGCCGAACCAAGTTTTCACTTCATCGGCTGTGAAGTTTGAGCCATTGTCAGTGATAATGTTGTGGGGGACGCCGTATCAATGTACAACCCCGGATATGAAGTCTATAACTGGTCCGGACTCGCCCGTTTTGACTGGTTTAGCGTCTATCCATTTGGTGAACTTGTCCACCATGACCAATAAATATTTTTTCTTATGGCTTCCCCCTTTAAGGGGTCCGATCATATCCAGCCCCCAGACCGCGAAGGGCCAAGTAATGGGGATTGTTTGGAGAGCGGTAGGGGGCATATGACTCTGATTGGCAAAGAGCTGGGAACCGACGCAGTGTTGAACAAGCTCCCGTGCGTCTGCTTGGGTTGTCGGCCAATAAAAGCCTGTAGGGAAGGCCTTGCTGACAAGTGCCCGAGCCACGGCGTGGTGCCTGCCGAGTCCGGCATGGATTTCAGCCAATAGCTGCCGCCCTTCCTCTTTGAAGATGCATCTTTGGAGCACTCCGGTCGCACTCTTCTTATAGAGTTCTCCCTCATGCACTTTGTAGGCCTTGGAACGCCGCATAATACAACGTGCTTCATTTTGGTCCTCGAGGAGCTCCTGCCTATTTAGGTAGGCCAAGAAAGGCTCGGTCCACGAGGCGATTACAACCATGATTTCATGGGCCAAAGGTGTTATTTTGGTGGCGGAGCCTCCGATTGCGTCTGATGGTTCGGAGTCTGGGGGTGTACTCGGATCCGTGCTAGTGTGGCCGGACTCCCCTTCCCATACAACGGATGGCTTGAACAACCTTTCCAGGAATATGTTTGGTGGGATAGAGTCACGTTTAGTACCGATGCGGGCGAGGACATCTGCCGCTTGATTGCTTTCTCGAGCCACATGATAGAATTCGAGCCCCTCAAACCGAGCTGACATCTTGAGGATGCAATTACGGTAGGCCGATATTTTCGGATCCTTGGCATCAAAGTCTCCGTTTATTTGTGATATTGCGAGGTTTGAATCCCTGCGCACCTCCAGGCATTAAATGCCCATAGAGACTGTCATCCGAAGACCATGCAACAAAGCCTCGTATTCGGCTGCATTGTTGGAGTCTGTGTCTAATATTTGGAGTACATACTAGACCGTGTCTCCGATGGGAGATGTCAAGACTACACCTGCTCCCAGTCCGGCCAGCATTTTAGAGCCATCGAAGTGCATGATCCAGTTAGAGTACGCGCCGTACTCTTTAGAGAGTTCGGCTTCTGTCCATTCGGTGACAAAGTCAGCCAGTACTTGCGACTTGATGGCCCGCCGTGGTTTGTATGTTATGTCGAATGGAAGGAGCTCGATGGCCCATTTAGCAATCCTGCCCGTAGCGTCGCAGTTATTTATTATGTCATTGAGTGGTACTTCGGAGGCCACCATAACCGAACACTCTTGAAAGTAGTGTCGTAGCTTTCGGGATGCCATGAAGACCGCGTATGCTATCTTCTGATAGTGTGGGTATCGGGATTTGCATGGGGTGAGGACCGTGGATACGTAATATACCGGCTTCTGGAGCGGGAATTTGTATCCGTCAGCCTCTCGTTCGACGATGAGCACTGCGCTTACAACTTGATGTGTTGCAGCTATGTACAACAGCATAGGTTCGCCAATATTTGGCGCTGTTAGGACTGGATTACTGGCCAATAAGGTCTTTATTTCGTCTAGTCCGGCCGCGGCTGCATCCGTCCACATGAAGTGTTCGGTGCGCCGAAGAAGGCGGTAAAGAGGTAATGCCTTTTCTCCTAACCGGGAGATAAAGTGGCTTAAGGCAGCCACGCATCCAGCTAGTTTCTGGATATGCTTGAGGTCTGTTGGGATAGCCAACTGCTACAGAGCTCGGATTTTTGCCGGATTCGCCTCAATTCCTCTATTGGAAACAATGAAGCCGAGCAGTTTCCCAGAGGGCACGCCGAAAACACATTTTTCCGGGTTTAGCTTGATGTCGTATGTTCGGAGGTTATCGAACGTAAGCGTCAAGTCGTCTATTAGGGTTTCGACGTGTCTTGTTTTTATGACCACGTCGTCCATATATGCCTCCACTGTCTTGTCGATTTGCTTTTCCAGGCATGTTTGAATCATGCGTTGATAGGTTGCGCCGGCATTTTTAAGCCCGAAAGGCATAGTGTTGAAGCAGAAAGGACCATATGGCGTTATGAAAGCCGTTGCAGGTTGGTCGGACTCTGCCATCTTTATTTGATGGTATCCAGAGTATGCGTCGAGGAAACACAGTGAGTCGTGTCCTGCGGTGGCATCGATGATTTGGTCGATGCGAGGGAGGGGGAAGGGGTCCTTGGGGCAAGCCTTGTTGAGGTCTTTGAAGTCGACGCATAGGCGCCAGGATTTGTCCTTCTTTGGTACCATTACCAAAGTTGCCAGCCAATCCGGATGCTTGATATCTCTGATGAATCCGGCCTCGAGTAGCTTGGCTAGCTCTTCCCCCATGGCTTGCCGTTTGGGCTCTGAAAAGCGCCTTAGAGTCTGTTTGACAGGCTTGTATCCTTTTAGTATATTGAGGTTGTGTTCGGCCAGTCTACGTGGGATGCCCGGCATGTCCGAGGGGTGCCAGGCAAAAATGTCCCAATTCTCGCGTAGGAAGTCTTGCAGTGTGGCGTCCATTGTGGGGCTGAACTGTGTCCCGATGGAAGCTGTCTTCGTGGGGTCCGTTGGATGGACCTGGAATTTGACTATCTCGTCTGCGGGTTTAAATGAGGTGGACTTGGGTCGCTTGTCGAGTATCACGTCTTCCCTGTCCATGGTGGCACGCAGCATTGTTAGTTCTTCGGCTGCTAGAGCTTCGGATAATGCTTCTAGGGCTAGTGTTGCGGGGTTTTTTCGGCGCGAAGTGCGATGTCCGGATCACTGGCTAGAGTGATGATTCTATTGGATTCGGGCATTTTAAGCTTCATGTACCCGTAATGGGGTATAGCTTGAAAGCTTGTGAACGCGTCCCGCCCTAAAAGGGCGTGGTATCCGCTGCTGAAAGGAGCCACTTGGAATGTGATTTCTTCGGACCTATAATTCTCCGGAGTGCCGAATACCACATCAAGTGTGATTTTTCCCGCACACCATGCTTCCCGGCTAGGGATGATTCCCTTGAAGGTTGTGCCGCCTTGCTCAATGCGGCTTTTATCAATTCCATCTTGTTGAGTGTTTCTTCGTATATCAAGTTTAATCCGCTTCCGCCATCCATGAGTACTTTAGTGAGCCGAAAGCCGTTCACGATTGGGCTAAGGACCAAAGCGGCTGGTGCCCGGACTGTCTGGAATTGAGGCTCATCACTGGCACTGAAAGTTATAGCAGTGTCGTTCCACAGATTTATTTTTGCCACGTGGCAAATTTCAGCGAAATTTGGATGAGCTCGCTTGCGCCTATTGTTTGAGGCGAAAGTCTCGAAGACCGTTAGTACCGTATTGTCTTCTTTGGCGGGATGTTGTTCTACTTTATGGCTTACAAGAAGATCCTCGCCACTTTTTGCTACCTGCCGGAGTATCCAACATGCTCTAAGGCTATGTGTTGGTGTAGTGTCCGGCGTGCTGTGGAGTTTACATGGCCCATTGAGCCATTCTTCCAATACGGTTCCACGCCCTGGGGTGGGCTTTGGTTTCTTGGGGATTGGATCGACTGACTTACGAGAGTTCGCCCGTTTAGTTCGGACAAAGGTTTTAGTGAGAGCCGGACTATCCCAAAATGCTGCTTGGGTTTTCCAGGCACTCTCCATCGCACAGTACTTTTGTACTATGGCTGCTAAGTCAGCAAAGTGTGCTATGTCACGATGACTTATAGCATCAAGGATCCCTTTGTGCGTGCGGTTTTTGCAGAAAAGTGAGAGTGCGTCTTCCTCATGATAGTCCTTTACCTTGTTTAGCACAAGGAGGAATCTGGCCCAATAGCGATGTACTGTCTCTCGGGGATCTTGTATGATATGGGAGAGATGGTTTAAGTCCGAGTGGGTGGGTGTAGCTGAATCTGGATTCTGATCCGATCTAACGCCCAGGGGCAGAAGAGCTTCCGGGCTTGATAGCTTGGGATCCGGAGTGCTGCCTGATTTTTCCGGCCCGATACCTGATTCTAAATCCGGGGTCTGGGTCATGTTTTCCCGCGAGCGGGTATCCGGCTCAGAGAGCTCGGTAATCCGGACATAATGCGTCCTCAAATTAGAGGGATAACCCGTATGCGGCTCCTCCACTACCGCTATCTCGTGGGTGACTGGTGGGGATTTAATATCCCTCTGGTCGGGTTTAAGCCCGACCCGATCATAGTCTGTAGCGACTCCCAAAGCGGCGATGCGATCCAAGAGCTCATTAAAGGAGGAGAGCTCTATTGGATTCATCTGTTCGGTGAGTTTCGAATTGATGTGGAGGCTGTTTTTGATGACTTGAGAGGTCATCGTCGGCGCGGAAGCCGATCGAGCGGCCATGACGAAGCCGCCTAATCGGAGAGTCTGGCCTACCACCAGCGCTCCCCCAGAGGTGATGTTGTCCTTGACAACGAGACAGGCCATCGAGCCTCACAGTGACGGCACAGAGGAACTCTCAATGAAAGCACCAATGTCGGTGTCAAAACCGGCGGATCTCGGGTAGGGGGTCCCGATCTGTGCGTCTAAGGCTGATGGTAACAGGAGGCAAGGGACACGATGATTTACCCAGGTTCGGGCCCTCTCGATGGAGGTAAAACCCTACCTCCTGCTTGATTGATATTGATGATATGAGTATTACAAGAGTTGATCTACCACGAGATCGTAGAGGCTAAACCCTAGAAGCTAGCCTATGATGATTATGATTGTGATCGTGCCTCTAAGGACTAAACCCTCCGGTTTATATAGATACCGGAGGGGGCTAGGGTTTACATGGAGTCGGTTACAAAGAAGGAAATATAATATCCGGATCGCCAAGCTTGTCTTCCACGCAAAGGAGAGTCCCATCCGGGCACGGGACGAAGTCTTGAGTCTTGCATCTTCACGGTCCAACAGTCCGGTCAAGGTATATAGTCCGGCTGTCCGGATACCCCCTAATCCAGGATTCCCTCAGTGCTGTCTGACAACCAACGGGGAGCGCCTCTGATCCGCCTCGTTACTCCGCCGTGCCATGCCCCGGAGCCAGCTGGGTGGGCAGGACTTCCGCCGGTGCACCTGGATCCAGCCTTGCGAATCCTCTTTGCCACCACTTAGCGGAAAGGACGAAGATTTGCTTCCCGACGCAGCGATCTGGATCGCCTCGCGCTCCCCGCCGAAACACGCCCCGTCGCCGGCCCCCAGTGGAGACACCTCCAATGCCACCCTACCAGCAAGTGCCACCGGCGAGCGGCAGGAAAGGGGCACCCAGCGCCCAGAGGCGCCCCTCCCTCAACCGATCTCATCTTCTCGCACTCATCGCAATCCTCATCGGAGTCGTCTCCCAGAAGCCAAAACCGGACACCCACCGGAGCAGCCGAATGTGGCCCCGAGGCCACCTGCCTCCCTGCCTCACCGACAGGCATACCAACCGACAGGATCTCTCTCCCTGCGGTGGCACCCCGCGGTGCAGGCGAGTCGCCCGAGCACTCCTCCCCAACGGCCATATCTCCAGAAGCCTTTTTGGATTAAATAGTTCGCTGTGTTGATTTCCGGGATTGCAAGTTCAGGGTTGATTTAGCTTTCGTCTATAAATTAAAGGTTCTTATCCACAAACCGATGTGTTAAACTGCGTTTCTGGTCGAGTTGGTTAGTCGGCACAAGCGATGTTATATCACCCCCCCCCCCCAACCAAAAAACGATGGTATATTATAACGTGGAAGCAGCCCAGCCAATAAATACAATCATTCTTTGTCCACATACTAGTCTACTGAACCAGTATTTTGGATCGAGTTGCCTCGTCGATCTTTTTTTTCAAATCAAGAGCTTCATTAATTAAACAGTACCATTATTCTTTCGACATGCAATCAACTAATCCCTCCGTCTCATAATATAAAACATTTTTGCAAGCTAAAATAGCTTACAAAAACATCTTATATTATATACAGAGGAAGTAAAAGACTAGAACATAGTTGATCCATAAACATCTACGCCTACTAATAATATGCCTGCTTAGCACAAAGATGCATGTGCCCCAATATTAGCTTCATGCCCAACAAAATTGAACTGAAAAGAAGCTAGATTGCTGCTAAGCTCTTTGATCTCATGAAGAATTGATGCTATCTCCCATCTTCCATCCATCCTCGTCCTTCACAGCCTGACAACTTCAATAGCATCCGTGTCAAAAATGATGTTTCTGATGCCAAGATCACATGCAAGTTTGACCCCATCTTTGACAGCGAAAGCATCCATGATCAGCGCATTTGCAGCTCTCCTGTACTAAATAGCTTGTCCTCTATCAAGGCACTTGTATGGTCACAGAGAACGAGCCCCGTAGTCCGAGCTCAGACGAAAACTAGCATCTAAATTCATCTCCAGACTTCCTTCTTGAGGAGGCTGCCACTTCGGCTTCTCTTTAGGGTCACCAAAATTATAAAAGGTATTTAGTGAAGAGCGTGGGAAATGGCACGGAGCAACAACATATTATCGAAACGAAATCCGAGAGCGTGTGTGCATGCCCAATGTAGTCCCTCACGCAAGATATGAACGAAATATGACATCGAACGCACGTTGCGTCACGTTCGGGCAGTGTTTTAGAGTTTTTTTGCCGGAAAAACCATAGAAAATGCATCGGACGCCGAAATATACCGAAAATTGTCATGTGTGCTTCACATAGTTCCTGGAGTACGTGGAAAAAGTTGGGGGCCATTCAGTTCAGGTGAAAAAAAACCCGTCTTTGAGACTAGCCCTACCGGCACACCCAAGCGGTGCTGGTTGCACTAGGGGTACGTGATCGCATGCATGGAATGAAACCAACTTTTGCTAGCGTGTGTGCATGCCCAATGTAGGGCCCATGCAAGATATGAACGAAATCGGACACCGAACACACGTTGCGTCACGTCCGACCTTTTGTTTCTTGATGCTAAACTCAGGTTCTTTGGCGTGATTGTTGTAGGATATGTATGCATCCTTTGCGACTAAAATGTCATAGCCATGACCTTCCAATGTGTTTCCAACATCTGTTGCTGCCTTCGAGCCTCCTCAATGTCCATCTCTGTCTCATCGTGATCACCGTTAGGACCATCTAACTCCTCCTACAAAATTCATATGAAAGTATGTCAATTACTATCATTTATTTCATACTATTGTGCAATGTACAACATGTATGAACGAACCTGGCTTATCCGCGAATGATTCCTGGGAACTATTTTGCACATTGTTAACATCTATATCTTCCTGCAAATTTGTAAACATAGATAAATAGTTAGCCTTGCCATACTTTGCAAATTCAAAAATGAAATCAAAATATACGCCACTTACCTTTTCACTATTCACGCCATGTTCATTATTATCAAAATCCTCCGGAGGTAAGATATCATATGACGAGCATGAATTGTTTGTCGTTGTTGTCATCATCTTTGTTAAAACTATCGTTATCAGTCTGAGTCACCTTATCAGTATCATTCTCATCCCCCGTGAATGCGGTTTCTTCATCCATGTCAACACACCTAACTCGCAAAATTGCACAACATTGAAAATTTATCATTTGTTAAGTTTCATACAGTGGATCATGCCCAAGTGCAACACTAGTTCTCTACAACATGCGTTTCTCCGTGGAGGCGGCGCTGCGGCAGAAGGTTTACATGAACCCTAAACCCTAAATGAACTAAATCACTTTCATCCATCATGCTAGGTTTAGATGCCAAACCTTGGACCGCGTGTAGACGTCGCCGGTGTAGGACGACAGGCCTTTAGGCAGGGGTCTACGGCTTGATTCTAGCCTGTGGTGACATGCAAGACCAGCAAACTGCGGGATTTTTGGCCGGATCCGCGGCGGGGGACGACAGCGCGGTCAGTCGTGGCGGAGGCGTCGTCGGACGTTGAGCCGTTCACGTCCGCGACGTCGGACGGGGACGGTGAGATGCGGCATCGGACGTCGGACCGTTCACGTTCGCGGCATTAGACGGGGATGGTGAGATGCGGCGTCAGATGGGGTTGGGATGGCGGCGATCGGCCAGTTGGAAAAATGGAACGGGAGGAGCATGATCGCCGGGCGGGCGAGAAGATCGTGCAACTGCTTCCTTCATCGTGCGGCGGCTTTTTTTTTTTGCATGCGCGGGTATACGTACGTCGGCATGTACTGTACAATAGGAGGTGAGTATACGTTTCCTCCTTATGATCATTCTGCCCTTCTAAGTTTGTTTTTAGGGTGGGGGGTCTACCGAAGCACTTCTCATTGTTATATCCTTAAGCTGTAACATCGGGAGACTATTCCCTTGCATAATACTATGTTATCATGGAAGCAACCTAGTTAATAAATAAAATCATTTTTATCCACAAATTAAAATGATGGCATTGTTGTATTCTCAAGCTACTGTGGATGTCAGGACATCACCTTGAGGCAATTAGCTCGCTAGAGCAACTTACTCTAATGACATGCAAACTTCGGAGTCGATCTCCCAGGGCATGTATGACGGCATCCACTCAGCTGTCTATAACGCATGCCAAATGAGAATTTTTATTAGGTGGAAGAGAGAGAATAAGGAAAGAGAACGAGGATGTCTGTAATTTGGCAAACGGTCTGGTCCCAAAAACATCACTACTTAGCGATAGGCCTTTTCCCCATTATACGATTAGGGCATGTACAATGGTGCTATCTTAGGAGTGTCACGTAGGATAAACGATGAGGTGGAGGAAAGAGAACTCATAAAAAAAGGTTTGTCTTCTCTTATTTAAGAGAAGACAAAAGGTGATCTCTTAGCACAATATGTCTCACCACGTTTTTAGGAATGACTAATTATTGAAGATAAGGCTAAGAGATGACCCATTGTAGACAAATTTTTTTGTCATCTCTAAATTACATGCAAGACTTAAGATAAGATTATCTTATCAACCATTGTACATGCCCTCAGGCCATCGCTAATCTGTTGTTTCTTCGCACAACCGCCGTGTCCCATGATGTCCAGATTAGTTTCCAGATCCTAGTTTCGTGGGTGCTATATAGATGGAAAATAGACGATCTATTCTAGAGGATATTTTTACTAGTACTGTGGATAGTTGACGTGGAGGACTCTTAGGGCATGTACAATGGTTCTATCTTAGCAATGCCACATAGGATAAATGATGAGGTGGATGAGAGAGAAATCATAAAAGAAGGCTTGTCTTCTCTTAATTAAGAGAAGGCAAGAGATGATCTCTTAGCACAATATGTCTCACCACATTTTTAGGAATAACGAGTTATTGATGATAAGGCTAAGAAATGACCCATTGTAGACATGTTTTTTTGTCATCTCTAAATTACATGCAAGATTTAAGATAAGACTACCTTATCGACCATTGTACATGCCCTTATAGATTCTAAGAGCATGTACAATGGTGTTATTTTAGGACTGTCATGTTGGATAAATGATGAGGTGGGGGAGAGAGAATTCATAAGAAAAGCCTTGTCTTCTCTTATTTAAGAGAAGGCAAGAGATGACCTCTTAGCACAATATGTCTCATCACATTTTTAGGAACAACTAGTTATTGAACATAAGACTAAGAGATGATTCATTGTAAACATTTTTTTTATCATCTCAAAATTACATGCAAGACTTAAGATAAGGCTACATTGTAGATGCCCTAAGGTGTCTCAACTATTGTATATACCCTCATAGTTCTGTGAGTACGGAGGCATCACCCTGTGGTAGCAAAATCACTCTTGCGGAGTTGGACATATGGAGTATCACTCTAAAAGTACGGGAACAGTTATGCCTATTCGCAAAACCATCTGTGGCATCCCATGAGAGTTCTGCAGCGATCCTATCACTCTAAAACCATCTGTACGCCGCCACCCCGCCACCGCCGCCGCCCGCCGATGCCCCATGCCGCCCCGCCGGAGCCTCGCCGGAGTTAGTCATCGCCACCGCCATTTTTTTTTCGGGTTTAGCTAAAAACCATTGGGTTTTTAAAAAAACCCTAGATCGGTTTTTTATTTGTTAGATTAATTTTGTGAACGTTCATTCGTTAGCTTGTTTTCACGAACGAATTCGTTCGTTTGCCTCTGTTAGCAGACGTTCGTCTGATAGATTTTTATTTTTATGTTTATTTTTTGCCAGGGACCCATCCGCGATTATTATTATCGTAGATTAGCCCCTGATCTTCAAACCCTCGCAACTTTTTAACCGTTAGTCAGAATCCAGTGAAAACAACGCCAAAATCTTCGTCTCGAGCCTCTCTTTCCGGTTAATCAACTTGAACAAGAATTTGACAAATTAAAATTTGGTTTCAAGAAGATTTGTTTTCGTACTTCCTTTGATCGTAGTTTGAGTTTCGTAGATCCGATTCGGTTGATTCTTCTTGCAAATCGAAGCTCTTCCATTGAACCTTCAGATTGGATCTTCTTATTTGAGTTTTATCCATGCATCTTTGCTTGAGTGCTTATGTATGCTATTGTTTGTTTGCGATAGAATTGCCCGAGTGCGAAGCATGCTACTACGAGTCTCTAGGGTTTGCAGATCGTCAGCAAGGCAAGTAACACTTTGATCATATCTTTTATTACCCAATTTTTATGCATTAGTTCCAATCCTGAAACATTGCATGGTTAGGATCTGAATAATATGTGGGTTTGGGAAGTAGATGATGAGGTAGAACCTATTGCCCTTTTATTATCAAACCCTTGGGAGTTACTTCTACGTTATGCTCAGGTTGTTATGCTATGCTCGTAGACGTGGATTGGTTGAGTGTATCCATGACAGATGTGAGAGTTGTTAATTAATGGTTAACTTAAGGTGGCTACTTAAATTCGCATCTGGGTAGATTGGTTGCGGGCACCTGGAGAATCTAGTGTTGTCCTAGGATATCCCGGCGTACCTGTGTGATCATCCTATAGTTCGCCACCCAGGCTTAAAGGGATCATAAGATTATTCATGCTAGAGACTTCCGTGTGCAGCCACAAGCTATTATGGGCTCTAGCATAGTTGAGTAGGTTGCATGACCTCTTTCAGTGGTGGGCTAGCAGATGTAGGGGAAAGTAGGTGTAACTGTCCATCCAGAGTAAAGAGTTAATGTTTCTGAAAGACTGTGTCTTGGTCATCCGTTTCTCAAACATCATGTAGTACGAGAAATCTAACGGAGGAGATCGAGTCCTGTGGGGAAAAGTGCGCAAACCTCTGCAGAGTGTATAAACTAATCATGGTTAGCCGTGTCCCCAGTTATGGACATCTTGAGTATCTGGTTCTTGGATTATCATGTTGATCTTATCACTCTAAATTAATCTGTTGGGTAATTGATACTGTTTAATTGGGATTGAGTTATAGGAACCTTCTCAATGTTTAACAACCACGATGATAGTTAAATAAAATATATTCCTTTGTTGTAAGGAAAATTTGGCTTTATGCAAAACATTAACCATAGAGCTTTTCCACCAGCCATGTATGCATGTAGTGATAGCATTTATTCTATTCATTGCTCTTTTGTGTTACATGATGATCCGCAAGTATACGGGATAGTTGTAGCCTCTTTCGATAAGTAAGAGTGTCAAATCCAACGAGGAGCTAAAGGTAGAAAAATACTCTCTTAAGTCCTATCGGACACTGATACGACTCTACGCACGCTTGACGTTCGCTTTACCTAGAACAAGTATGAAACTAGAAGTACTTTGTAGGTGTTGTTGAATAGGTTTGCAAGATAATAAAGAGCACGTGAATAAAAAGTAGGGGCTGTTCAGATAAAGAAGCAATAAATAAGTATTAGTAGAGAGCTTTTTGTTATGAGAAAGTTATTTGTCCAAGGCAATCAATAACTAGACCTGTAATCACTATTGCAATTCTATTTGAGGGAGAGGCATAAGCTAACATACTTTCTCTTTTTGGATCATATGCACTTATGATTGGAACTTTAGCAAGCATCCACAACTACTAAAGATTCATTAAGGTAAAACCAACCATAGCATTAAAGCATCAAGTCCCCTTTATCCCATACGCAAACAACCTACTTACTCGGGTTTGTGCTTCTGTTCACTCACGCCACCCACCATAAGCAAATCATGAACATATTGCAAACCCTATAGCGGGGATCCCTCACACTTGCGCGACACGGAGGGCACCATAGGACAGCACCCTAATAAAACATGCAACTGAAACCAATCACGATCATCAATTAACCCATAGGACAAAACGGATCTACTCAAACATCATAAGATAGCCATACATCATTGGGAAATAATATATAGCGTTGAGCACCATGTTTAAGTAGAGATTACAGCGGGTAAGAGAGGGGTTACACCGCTGCATAGAGGGGGGAAGTGTTGGTGATGAAGGCGGTGAAGTTGTTGGTGAAGATCGCGGCGATGATGATGGCCCCCGGCGGCGTTCCGGCGCCACCGGAAGCAAGGGGGAGAGAGACCCCTTCTTCTTCTTCTTCTTCCTTGACCTTCTCCCTAGATGGGAGAAGGGTTTCCCCTTTGGTCCTTTGCTCCCATGGCGTGGGAGGGGCGAGAGCCCCTTCGAGATTGGATCTATCTCTCTATCTCTCTCTGTTTCTGCGTTCTGGTATTCTGCCCTGGCATCGTTTTTTTATATCCGGAGATCCGTAACTCCGATTGGATTGAAACCTTCGCCCAGATCTTTTCCCAAAAATTAGCTTTCTTGCAGCCAAAGAAGGGCATCAACCGCCTTACGAGGGGCCCACGAGGGTGAGGGGCGCGCCCACCTGGAGTGGGTGTGGGCCCCTATCTCGTGGCCACCTCGGGCACCGTCTCGCGTTGATTTTACTTCCCAAAAATCACGAATATTCCAAAATAATTCTCCGTCCATTTTTATCCCATTTGGACTCCGTTTGATATGGGGTTTCTGTGAAACATAAAACATGCAATAGACGGGAACTAGCATTGGGCACTAGATTAATATGTTAGTCCCAAAAAATAGTATAAAAAGTTGCCAAAAGTATATGAAAGTTGAATAATATTGGCATGAAACAATCAAAAATTATAGATATGACGGAGACGTATCAGCATCCCCAATCTTAATTCCTACTCGTCCTCAAGTAGGTAAATGATAAAAAAAGATAATTTTTTATGTGGAATGCTACCTAACATAATCTTGATCATATGTCTAATCATGGCATGAATATTAAGACACGAGTGATTCAAAGCAATAGTCTATCATTTGACATAAAAACAATAATACTTAGGGAATCCCAACAAACAATCATGCCTTTCAAAATATCAATGCTTCCATAACGTTATCCCTACAAAATCGTATAGTCTTGTATGCTCCCTTTTCTTAACACAAGGTACCCCTCATGCCTATCCTGGTGTCAGCCAAGCAATTGTTTTCATACTTTAGTATTCTCAAACTTTTTCAACTCTCACACAATACATGAGCATGAGCCATGGATATAGCACTATGGGTGGAATAGAATATGATGGTAGGGGTTATGTGGAGAAGACAAAAAGGGAGAAAGCGTCACATTGACGCGGCTAATCAATGGGCTAGGAAGATGCCCATCAATTGATGTCAATGCGAGGAGTAGGGATTGCCATGCAATGGATGCACTAGAGCTATAAGTGTATGAAAGCTCAAACTGAAAACTAAGTGGGTGTGCATCCAATTTGCTTGCTCATGAAGACCTAGGGCATTTGAGGAAGCACATCGTTGGAATATACAAGGCAAGTTCTATAATGAAAATTCCCACTAGTATATGAAAGTGATAACTTAAGAGACTCTCTACATGAAGAACATGGTGCTACTCTGAAGCACAAGTGTGGTAAAAGGATAGTAACATTGCCCCTTTTCTTTTTCTTCTTTTTTTCTTTTTTTTTCTTTTTTTGGGGCGGGCTTCTTTGCCCCCCTTTTTTATTTAGGCTTCTTTGTCCCCTCTTTTTTTATGGGGCAATGCTCTATAATGATGATCATCACACTTTTATTTACTTACAACCCAATATTACAACTTGATACTAGAACAAAGATATGACTCTATATGAATGCCTCCAGTGGTGTACCGGGATGTGCAATGATCTAGCATAGCAATGACATCAAAAAACAGACAAGCCATTAAAACATCATGCTATCTATCTTACAATCATGCAAAGCAATATGACAATAAATGCTCAAGTTATGTATATGATGATGATGGAAGTTGCATGGCAATATATCCCGGAATGGCTATGGAAATGCCATGATAGGTAGGTATGGAGGCTATTTCGAGGAAGATATAAGGAGGCTTATGTGTGATAGAGCGTATCGTATCACGGGGTTTGGATGCACTGGAGAAGTTTGCACCAACTCTCGAGGTGAGAAAGGGCAATGCACGGTACCGAAGAGGCTAGCAATGATGGAAGGGTGAGAGTGCGTATAATCCATGGACTCAACATTAGTCATAAAGAACTCACATACTTATTGCAAAAATTTATTAGCCCTTGAAACAAAGTACTACGCGCATGCTCCTAGGGGGGAGGTTGGTAGGAGTTAACCATTGCGCGCCCCGACCTTCACGCAAAGATAAACAATCAAAATACAATGCGTGCCAATTTGGTTAGATAGTTAATAGACCATACGTGCATGCTTCGGGAATCACAAACCTTAACACCAACATCCTTACTAAGCACAACCATCTACTAGTACCTCCCACATATTATCATCACTATATCGCAAAACTATTGCAAGGAATCAAACATATCATATTCAGTGATCCACAAGTTTATGTAGGATTTTATGACTAACCATGTGAATGACCAATTCATGTCATCTCTCTAAATTGATATAAGTGAAGCAAGAGAGTTTAATTCTTTCTACAAAAGATAAGCCCGTGCTCTAACAAATATAAGTGAAGCAAAAGAGCATTCTACAAATGGCGATTTTCTAAGTAAAGAGAAACAGGCAATCCAAACTTCAAATCATATAAGTGAAGCACACGAAGCATTCTATAAAGCCACACTCAAAAGATTTAAGTGAAGTGCAATGAACATTCTATAAATCAACCAAGGACTATCTCATACCAGCATGGTGCATAAAAGAAAAATGAAAACTAAATGCAAAAGACGCTCCAAGACCTGCACATATCGCATGAACGAAATGAATCCGAAAACATACCGATACTTGTTGAAGAAAGAGGGAATGCCTTCCGGGGCATCCCCAAGCTTAGACACTTGAGTCTCCTTGAATATTTACTTGGGGTGCCTCGGGAATCCCCAAGATTGAGCTCTTGCCTCTCTTCCTTTTCCTCATATCGAGACATCCTCGATTAGACACTTCATCCACACAAAACTTCAACAGAAAACTCGGTAAGATCCGTTAGTATAATAAAGCAAATCACTACTCTAAGTACTGTTGCAAACCAATTCATATTTTTTTCATTGTTTCTACTTAATATAACTTTTTCATGGCTTAAATCCACTGATATAAATTGATAGATTCATCAAAACAAGCAAACTATGCATCAAAAATAGAATCTGTCAAAAAAAGAACAGTTTGTAGCAATCTGAACATTCACCATACTTCTGGTACCCCAAAAATTCTACCAACATTAGGAAAAATGAACAAGTTGTATAGCAAGACAGTGCAAAAATAATCAGAACCGTTTGACGTTTCAGTTAAAAATGTAAAATCGCGCACTACAGCCAAAGTTTCTGTCCTGCACCGTACAAACCAACAAGCATTGTAAACATCCTAAAGGCAAACCTTGGCATATTATTTTTATAGTACAATGGAATTGTACAAGGGGATAATTATTTTTGTTGAAAAGTTTCTGTAATCAAGATTCACAAAGTTTCCGTGAGCATGAACAAAGTTCAAGGCTAGCTCCCACTTCAACAATGCTTGTCTTTCTCACTTTCACTTTCCTTTTTGAAAAGTTTTTAGGTTCCCTCTTTATTTTTATTTTTTTAGTCTATACGAAAGCACTAAACAGAAATAAATGACTCTCTAAAACTTCCGGGTTGTCTCCCTGGCAGCGCTTTTTTTAAAGCCATTAAGCTAGGCATTTAATGCTCAAGTAATGGATCCACCTGGATCCCAAGGTATATCAAAGCCAATTTTAATTAACAATGATTTGTAATTTAGTAGTGAGCACAAAGTAACATATATCATGCAGCAACGGAGTCTAACTCTCTTCCTATGCATCGGCATGTCATAAAAGAACAATTTATGCACACCAAGTAAAGGCCAATGCATAGTATAAGCAGTTTCTTGCAATTCTATCGTATTGGAAACATAGAAAGGTGGAGATATAGTTCCTCTCTCATAATAATTGCAAGTAGGAGCAGCAAGAACATGCGTATTATATTCATCAAAATCATCATGTGTAGTAGTAAAAGGCAACCCATCAATATAATCCTTAATAAGCACAAACTTCTTCGATATAGTGTAGTTGAGAGAATTTAGAAAGATAATAGGACTATCATGTGTGGGTGCAATAGCAATAATTTCATGTTTAACATAAGGAACTATAGCAAGTTCATCTCCATAAGCATAATTCATATTGGCATCTTGGCCACAAGCATAGCAAGCATCATCAAAAAGGGATATTTCAAGAGAATCAACAGGATCATAATAATCATCATAGCAATCATCCTTCGATAAGCACGAAGGGGAATTAAACAATGTATGAGTTGAAGAGTTACTCTTATTAGAAGGTGGGCACATGTAGCTAATCCGCTCTTCCTCCTTTTGTTCTTCGCTCTCCTCATCATCTTTTTCATCCAATGAGCTCACAGTTTCATCAATTTTTTCTTCCATAGCTTCCTGCAAAATATTAGTCTCTTCTTGGACAGCGGAAAATTTCTCAATATATGGATTAACATAGGCATTAGAAGCATAATTATCATAACAATATTCAAGTATGGCAAAATTTTCAGATTTGTAAAGAGTGGCATCATACTTTTCAATCAAAGAAGCAATTTCATAAGCACCCTTAAAGGCAACAAATTCTTCAATTTGTTGAACATCATAGTAATTATAAACACCCTTAGCATACGAAGATACGATCCCATTATCAATAAACTCACATTGGTAGGGAAGGTGTTTCTTAGGGTTTTCAGAACAACAACATCATATATTTCACATAAATTCCAAGCATAGCATTGCAAACGATGAATTTGATCCAGTAAAAGTTTCCCTTTTTCAGATATATGGTGTCGCACATAACAAGCATGATCATCCAAAGATTTGCCCTCAACTAAGCTAGTTGGGGTTTCGGCACGAGCACAAAGGGATCGAAGATGATCCAAGTAAAAAGCTTCAGGAGTGTGATAGATTTTGAGTGGTTCTTCAACCATTAGTTCAGTAGCTACAACTAATTTTTTTGGTATTTTGCGTTTCCTACCCATAACTAAAGATAGAAAACAACTGAGGACAACAAATAAAAATATACTCAGTGATAAAGCAAACAAGCGCACACGAGAATATTCACCCCACGCTATGACTCCCCGGCAACGGCGCCAGAAAAAGGTCTTGATGACCAGCAAGTATATGGGATAGTTGTAGCCTCTTTCGATAAGCAAGAGTGTCGAACCCAACGAGGAGCTAAAGGTAGAACAAATACTCTCTTAAGTCCTATCGGCCACTAATACGACTCTACGCACGCTTGACGTTCGCTTTACCTAGAACAAGTATGAAACTAGAAGTACTTTGTAGGTGTTGTTGGATAGGTTTGCAAGATAATAAAGAGTACATAAATAAAAAGTAGGGGCTTTTTAGATAAAGAAGCAATAAAGTAAGTATTAGTAGAGAGCTTTTTGTTACGAGAAAGTTATTTGTCCAAGGCAATCAATAACTAGACCGGTAATCACTATTGCAATTGTATTTGAGGGAGAGGCATAAGCTAACATACTTTCTCTTCTTGGATCATATGCACTTATTATTGGAACTTTATTAAGCATCCGCAACTACTAAAGATTCATTAAGGTAAAACCCAACCATTGTTGGAAATATGCCCTAGAGGCAATAATAAATTGATTATTATTATATTTCCTTGTTCATGATAATCGTTTATTATCCATGCTAGAATTGTATTGATAGGAAACTCAGATACATGTGTGGATACATAGACAACACCATGTCCCTAGTAAGCCTCTAGTTGACTAGCTCGTTAATCAATAGATGGTTACGGTTTCCTGACCATGGACATTGGATGTCGTTGATAACGGGATCACATCATTAGGAGAATGATGTGATGGACAAGACCCAATCCTAAGCCTAGCACAAGATCATGTAGTTCGTATACTAAAGCTTTTCTAATGTCAAGTATCATTTCCTTAGACCATGAGATTGTGCAACTCCCGGATACCGTAGGAGTGCTTTGGGTGTGCCAAACGTCACAACGTAACTGGGTGGCTATAAAGGTACACTACGGGTATCTCTGAAAGTGTCTGTTGGGTTGGCACGAATCGAGATTGGGATTTTGTCACTCCGTGTAAACGGAGAGGTATCTCTGGGCCCACTCGGTAGGACATCATCATAATGTGCACAATGTGACCAAGGGGTTGATCACGGGATGATGTGTTACGGAACGAGTAAAGAGACTTGCCGGTAACGAGATTGAACAAGGTATCGGTATACCGACGATCGAATCTCGGGCAAGTACCATACCGCTAGACAAAGGGAATTGTATACGGGATCGATTGAGTCCTTGACATCGTGGTTCATCCGATGAGATCATCGTGGAACATGTGGGAGCCAACATGGGTATCCAGATCCCGCTGTTGGTTATTGACCGGAGAACATCTCGGTCATGTCTGCATGTCTCCCGAACCCGTAGGGTCTACACACTTAAGGTTCGATGACGCTAGGGTTATAAAGGAAGTTTGTATGTGGTTACCGAATGTTGTTCGGAGTCCCGGATGAGATCCCGGACGTCACGAGGAGTTCCGGAATGGTCCGGAGGTAAAGATTTATATATAGGAAGTCCTGTTTCGGCCATCGGGACAAGTTTCGGGGTCATCGGTATTGTACCGGGACCACCGGAAGGGTCCCGGGGGCCCACCGGGTGGGGCCACCTGCCCCGGGGGGCCACATGGGCTGTAGGGGGTGCGCCTTGGCCTACATGGGCCAAGGGCACCAGCCCCTAGAGGCCCATGCGCCAAGATATAGGAAAAAGGGGAGAGTCCTAAAGGGGAAGGCACCTCCGAGGTGCCTTGGGGAGGATGGACTCCTCCCCCCCTCTTAGCCGCACCCCTTCCTTGGAGGAAGGGGCAAGGCTGCGCCTCCCCCCTCTCCCCTGCCCCTATATATAGTGGAGGGGAGGGAGGGCATCCATACCTGAGCCCTTGGCGCCTCCCTCCCTCCCGTGACACCTCCTCCTCTCCCGTAGGTGCTTGGCGAAGCCCTGCAGGATTGCCACGCTCCTCCATCACCACCACGCCGTTGTGCTGCTGCTGGATGGAGTCTTCCTCAACCTCTCCCTCTCTCCTTGCTGGATCAAGGCGTGGGAGACATCGTCGAGTTGTACGTGTGTTGAACGCGGAGGTGCCGTCCGTTCGGCACTAGGATCATCGGTGATCTGAATCACGACGAGTACGACTCCATCAACCCCGTTCACTTGAACGCTTCCGCTTAGCGATCTACAAGGGTATGTAGATGCACTCCCTTTCTACTCGTTGCTGGTCTCTCCATAGATAGATCTTGGTGTTACGTAGGAAAATTTTGAATTTCTGCTACGTTACCCAACAGTGGCATCATGAGCTAGGTCTATTGCGTAGATTCTTTGCACGAGTAGAACACAAAGTAGTTGTGGGCGTCGATATTGTTCAATATGCTTGCCGTTACTAGTCTTATCTTGATTCGGCGGCATCGTGGGATGAAGCGGCCCGGACCAACCTTACACGTACGCTTACGTGAGACCGGTTCCACCGACAAACATGCACTAGTTGCATAAGGTGGCTGGCGGGTGTCTGTCTCTCCCACTTTAGTCGGATCGGATTCGATGAAAAGGGTCCTTATGAAGGGTAAATAGCAATTGGCATATCACGTTGTGGTTCATGCGTAGGTAAGAAACGTTCTTGCTAGAAACCCATAGCAGCCACGTAAAACATGCAAACAACAATTAGAGGACGTCTAACTTGTTTTTGCAGGGTATGCTATGTGATGTGATATGGCCAAAAAGGATGTGATGAATGATATATGTGATGTATGAGATTGATCATGTTCTTGTAATAGGAATCACGACTTGCATGTCGATGAGTATGACAACCGGCAGGAGCCATAGGAGTTGTCTTTATTTATTTGTGACCTGCGTGTCAACTTAAACGTCATGTAATTACTTTACTTTATTGCTAACCGTTAGCCATAGTAGTAGAAGTAATAGTTGGCGAGGCAACTTCATGAAGACACGATGATGGAGATCATGATGATGGAGATCATGGTGTCATGCCGGTGACGATGATGATCATGGAGCCCCGAAGATGGAGATCAAAAGGAGCAAAGTGATGATGGCCATATCATGTCACTATTTGATTGCATGTGATGTTTATCATGTTTATACATCTTATTTGCTTAGAACGACGGTAGTAAATAAGATGATCCCTTACAACAATTTCAAGAAGTGTTCTCCCCTAACTGTGCACCGTTGCGACAGTTCGCTGTTTCAAAACATCACGTGATGATCGGGTGTTTTATTCAGACGTTCAAATACAACGGGTGTTGACGAGCCTAGCATGTACAGACATGGCCTCGGAACACACGTGAAACACTTAGGGTTAACTTGACGAGCCTAGCATGTACAGACATGGCCTCGGAACACGGAGACCGAAAGGTCGAGCATGAGTCGTATAGAAGATACGATCAACATGAAGATGTTCACCGATGATGACTAGTCCGTCTCACGTGATGATCGGACACGGCCTAGTTTGACTCGGATCATGTAATCACTTAGATGACTAGAGGGATGTCTATCTGAGTGGGAGTTCATAAGATGAACTTAATTATCCTGAACATAGTCAAAAGGATTTTGCAAATTATGTCGTAGCTCACGCTATAGTTCTACTGTTTAGATATGTTCCTAGAGAAAAATTAGTTGAAAGTTGATAGTAGCAATTATGCGGACTAGGTCCGTAAACTGAGGATTGTCCTCATTGCTTCATAGAAGGCTTATGTCCTTAATGCACCGCTCAGTGTGCTGAACCTCGAACGTTGTCTGTGGTTGTTGCGAACATCTGACATACACGTTTTGATAACTACGTGATAGTTCAGTTAAACGGTTTAGAGTTGAGGCACCAAAGACGTTTTTGAAACATCGCGAAACATATGAGATGTTTTGAGGGCTGAAATTGGGATTTCAGGCTCGTGCCCATGTCAAGAGGTATAAGACCTCCGATGACTTTCTTAACCTGCAAACTAGGGAGAAAAGCTCAATCGTTGAGCTTGTGCTCAGATTGTCTGAGTACAACAATCGCTTGAATCGAGTGGGAGTTGATCTTCCAGATAAGACAGTGATGGTTCTCCAAAGACATTGCCACCAAGCTGTTAGAGCTTCGTGATGAACTATAACATATCAGGGATAGATATGATGATCCTTGAGGTATTCGCGATGTTTGACACCGCGAAAGTAGAAATCAAGAAGGAGCATCAATTGTTGATGGTTGGTGAAACCACTAGTTTCAAGAAGGGCAAGGGCAAGAAGGGATACTTCATGAAATGGCAAATCAGCTGCTGCTCTAGTGAAGAAACCCAAGGTAAAACCCAAACCCGAGACTAAGTGCTTCTGTAATAAGGGGAACAACCACTAGAGCAGAATTACCCTAGATACTTGGTAGATAAGAAGGCTGGCAAGGTCGATAGAAGTATATTGGATATACATTGTGTTAATGTGTACTTTGCTAGTACTCCTAGTAGCACCAGGGTATTAGATACCGGTTCGGTTGCTAAGTGTTAGTAACTCGAAATAAAAGCTACGGAATAAACGGAGACTAGCTAAAGGTGAGCTGACGATATGTGTTGGAAGTTTTTCCAAGCTTGATATGATCAAGCATCGCACGCTCCCTCTACCAAAGAGATTGGTGTTAAACCTAAATAATTGTTATTTGGTGTTTGCGTTGAGCATAGACATGATTGGATTACGTCTATCGCAATACGGTTATTCATTTAAGGAGAATAATGGTTACTCTGTTTATTTGAATAATACCTTCAATGGTCTTACACCTAAAATGAATGGTTTATTAAATCTCGATCGTAGTGATACACATGTTCATGCCAAAAGATAGTAATGATAGTACCACCTACTTGTGGCACTGCCACGTAAGTCATATCGGTATAAAACGCATGAAGAAGCTCCATATTGATGGATCTTTGGGCTCACTCGTTTTTGGAAAAGTTTGAGACATGCGAACCATGTCTATTGGTGTATATGCATGAAGAAACTCCATGCAAATGGACCGTTTTGACTCACTTGATTTTGAATCACTTGGGACATGCAAATCATACCACATGGGCAAGATGACTGAAAAGCCTCGTTTTCAGTAAGATGGAACAAGATAGCAACTTGTTGGAAGTAATACATTTTGATGTGTACAGTCCAATGAGTGCTGAGGCATGCAGTGAATATCGTTATGTTCTTACTTCACAGATAATTTGAGTAGACGTTGAGTATATTTACTTGATGAATAACGAGTCTGAATTATTGAAAGGTTCAAGTAATTTCAGAGTGAAGTAGAAGATCATTGTGACAAGAGGATAAAATGTCTATGATATGATCATAGAGATGAATATCTGAGTTACGAATTTTGGCACACAATTAAGACATTGTGGAAATTGTTTCACAATTAATACCGCCTGGAACACCATAGTGTGATGGTGTGTCCGAACATCATAGTTGCACCCTATTGGATATGGTGCGTACCATGATGTCTCTTATCGAATTACCACTATCGTTCATGGGTTAGGCATTAGAGACAACCACATTCACTTTAAATAGGGCACCACGTAATTCCGTTGAGATGACACCGTATGAATTATGGTTTAGAGAAACCTAAGTTGTCGTTTCTTAAAAGTTTGGGGCTGCGACGCTTATGTGAAAAAGTTTCAGGCTGATAAGCTCGAACCCAAAGCGGATAAATGCATCTTCATAGGACAACCCAAAAACAGTTGGGTATACCTCCTGTCTCAGATTCGAAAGCAATAAGGATTGTTTCTAGAATCGGGTCCTTTCTCGAGGAAAAGTTTCTCTCGAAAGAATTGAGTGGGAGGATGGTGGAGACTTGATGAGGTTATTGAACCGTCTCTTCAACTAGTGTGTGACAGGGCACAGGGAGTTGTTCCTGTGGCACCTACACCAATTGAAGTGGAAGCTTATGATAGTGATCATGAAACTTCGGATCAAGTCACTCCCAAACCTCGTAGGATGACAAGGATGCGTACTACTTCAGAGTGGTACGTAATCCTGTCTTGGAAGGTCATGTTGCTAGACAACAATGAACCTACGAGCTATGGAGAAGCGATGGTGGGCCCGGATTCCGATAAATGGCTTGAGGCCATAAAATCCGAGAGAGGATCCATGTATGAAAACAAAGTGTAGACTTTGGCAGAACTACTCGATGGTCGTAAGGCTGTTGAGTACAGATGGATTTTGAAAGGAAGACAGACAATGATGGTAAGTGTCACCATTGAGAAAGCTCGACTTGTCGTTAAGATGTTTTTCCGACAAGTTCAAGGAGTTGACTACGATGAGACTTTCTCACTCGTAGCGATGCTAAGAGTCTGTTGGAATTATATTAGCAATTACTGCATTATTTATGAAATCTTGCAGATAGGATGTCAAAACATTGTTTCCTCGACGATTCTTGAGGAAAGGTTGTATGTGATACAACCGGAAGGTTTTGTCTATCCTGAAATATGCTAATAAGTATGCAAAGCTCCAGCAATCCTTCTGAGGACTGGAGTGAGCATCTCGGAGTTGGAATGTATGCTTTGATGATGATCAAAGATTTTGGGTGTATACAAAGTTTATGAGAAACTTGTATTTCCAAAGAAGTGAGTGGGAGCACTATAGAATTTCTGATGAGTATATGTTGTTGACATATTAATGATCAGAAATGACGTAGAATTTCTGGAAAGCATATAGGGTTATTTGGAAAGTGTTTTCAATGGAAAACCTGGATTAAGCTACTTGAACATTGAGCATCAAGATCTATAAGGATAGATCAAAACGCTTAATAGTACTTTCAAATGAGCACATGCCTTGACGTGATCTTGAAGGTGTTCAAGATGGATCAGTCAAAGAAGGAGTTCTTGCCTGAGTTGTAAGGTATGAAGTTAAGACTTAAAGCTCGACCATGGCAGAATAGAGAGAAAGGAACGAAGGTCGTCCCCTATGCTTAAGACATAGGCTCTACAGTATGCTATGCTGTGTACCGCACCTGAAGTGTGCTTTACCATGAGTCAGTCAAGGGGTACAAGAGTGATCCAAGAATGGATCACAGGACAGCGGTCAAAGTTATCCTTAGTAACTAGTGGACTAAGGAATTTTCTCAATTATGGAGGTGGTAAAAGAGTTCGTCGTAAAGGGTTACGTCGATGCAAGCTTAACACCTATCCGGATAGCTCTGAGTAGAGATACCGGATACGTATAATGGAGCAACAATTTAGAATAGCTCCAAGTAGAACAGTTATTTGGAATAGCTCCAAATAGAACGTGGTAGCTGCATCTAGGAGATGACATAGAGATTTGTAAAGCACACACGGATCTGAAAGGTTCAGACCCGTTGACTATAACCTCTCTCACAAGCATAACATGATCAAACCCAGAACTCATCGAGTGTTAATCACATGGTAAATGTGAACTAGATTATTGACTCTAGTAAACTCTTTGGGTGTTAGTCACATGGGGATGTGACCTTGAGTGTTAATCACATATCGATGTGAACTAGATTATTGACTCTAGTGCAAGTGGGAGACTGTTGGAAATATGCCCTAGAGGCAATAATAAATTGATTATTATTATATTTCCTTGTTCATGATAATCGTTTATTATCCATGCTAGAATTGTATTGATAGGAAACTCAGATACATGTGTGGATACATAGACAACACCATGTCCCTAGTAAGCCTCTAGTTGACTAGCTCGTTAATCAATAGATGGTTACGGTTTCCTGACCATGGACATTGGATGTCGTTGATAACGGGATCACATCATTAGGAGAATGATGTGATGGACAAGACCCAATCCTAAGCCTAGCACAAGATCATGTAGTTCGTATGCTAAAGCTTTTCTAATGTCAAGTATCATTTCCTTAGACCATGAGATTGTGCAACTCCCGGATACCGTAGGAGTGCTTTGGGTGTGCCAAACGTCACAACGTAACTGGGTGGCTATAAAGGTACACTACGGGTATCTCTGAAAGTGTCTGTTGGGTTGGCACGAATCGAGATTGGGATTTTGTCACTCCGTGTAAACGGAGAGGTATCTCTGGGCCCACTCGGTAGGACATCATCATAATGTGCACAATGTGACCAAGGGGTTGATCACGGGATGATGTGTTACGGAACGAGTAAAGAGACTTGCCGGTAACGAGATTGAACAAGGTATCGGTATACCGACGATCGAATCTCGGGCAAGTACCATACCGCTAGACAAAGGGAATTGTATACGGGATCGATTGAGTCCTTGACATCGTGGTTCATCCGATGAGATCATCGTGGAACATGTGGGAGCCAACATGGGTATCCAGATCCCGCTGTTGGTTATTGACCGGAGAACATCTCGGTCATGTCTGCATGTCTCCCGAACCCGTAGGGTCTACACACTTAAGGTTCGATGACGCTAGGGTTATAAAGGAAGTTTGTATGTGGTTACCGAATGTTGTTCGGAGTCCCGGATGAGATCCCGGACGTCACGAGGAGTTCCGGAATGGTCCGGAGGTAAAGATTTATATATAGGAAGTCCTGTTTCGGCCATCGGGACAAGTTTCGGGGTCATCGGTATTGTACCGGGACCACCGGAAGGGTCCCGGGGGCCCACCGGGTGGGGCCACCTGCCCCGGGGGGCCACATGGGCTGTAGGGGGTGCGCCTTGGCCTACATGGGCCAAGGGCACCAGCCCCTAGAGGCCCATGCGCCAAGATATAGGAAAAAGGGGAGAGTCCTAAAGGGGAAGGCACCTCCGAGGTGCCTTGGGGAGGATGGACTCCTCCCCCCCTCTTAGCCGCACCCCTTCCTTGGAGGAAGGGGCAAGGCTGCGCCTCCCCCCTCTCCCCTGCCCCTATATATAGTGGAGGGGAGGGAGGGCATCCATACCTGAGCCCTTGGCGCCTCCCTCCCTCCCGTGACACCTCCTCCTCTCCCGTAGGTGCTTGGCGAAGCCCTGCAGGATTGCCACGCTCCTCCATCACCACCACGCCGTTGTGCTGCTGCTGGATGGAGTCTTCCTCAACCTCTCCCTCTCTCCTTGCTGGATCAAGGCGTGGGAGACATCGTCGAGCTGTACGTGTGTTGAACGCGGAGGTGCCGTCCGTTCGGCACTAGGATCATCGGTGATCTGAATCACGACGAGTACGACTCCATCAACCCCGTTCACTTGAACGCTTCCGCTTAGCAATCTACAAGGGTATGTAGATGCACTCCCCTTTCTACTCGTTGCTGGTCTCTCCATAGATAGATCTTGGTGTTACGTAGGAAAATTTTGAATTTCTGCTACGTTACCCAACAACCATAGCATTAAAGCATCAAGTCCCCTTTATCCCATACGCAAACAACCTACTTACTCGGGTTTGTGCTTCTGTTCACTCACGCCACCCACCATAAGCAAATCATGAACATAGTGCAAACCCTACAGCGGGGATCCCTCACGCTTGCGCGACATGGAGGGCACCATAGGATAGCAACAATAATAAAACATGCAACTCAAACCAATCACGATCATCAATTAACCCATAGGACAAAACGGATCTACTCAAACATCATAAGATAGCCATACATCATTGGGAAATAATATATAGCATTGAGCACCATGTTTAAGTAGAGATTACAACGGGTAAGAGAGGGGTTACACTACTGCATAGAGGGGGGAAGAGTTGGTGATGAAGGCGGTGAAGTTGTTGGTGAAGATTGCGGCGATGATGATGGACCCCGGCGGTGTTCCAGCGCCACCGGAAGCAAGGGGGAGAGAGCCCCCCTTCTTCTTCTTCTTCATTGACCTTCTCCCTAGATGGGAGAAGGGTTTCCCCTCTGGTCCTTTGCTCCCATGGCGTGGGAGGGGCGAGAGCCCCTCCGAGATTGGATCTATCTCTCTGTCTCTCTCCGTTTCTGCGTTTTGGTATTCTACCCTGGCACCATTTCTTCTATATCCGGAGATCTGTAACTCCGATTGGATTGAAACCTTCGCCCAGATCTTTTTCCAAAAATTAGCTTTCTTGCGACCAAAGAAGGGCATCAACTGCCTTACGAGGGGCCCACGAGGGTGGGGGGCACGCCCACTTGGAGTGGGCGTGGACCCCTGTCTCGTGGCCACCTCGGGCACCGTCTCGCGTTGATTTTACTTCCCAAAAATCACAGATATTCCAAAATAATTCTCCGTCCATTTTTATCCCGTTTGGACTCCGTTTGATATGGGGTTTCTGCGAAACATAAAACATGCAACAGACAGGAACTGGCACTGGGCACTGGATTAATATGTTAGTCCCAAAAAATAGTATAAAAAGTTGCCAAAAGTATATGAAAGTTGAATAATATTGGCATGGAACAATCAAAAATTATAGATACGACAGAGACGTATCATTACATTGCCAGCATATTCCATGTGCTGGCCCGTTTCGGGCTGCAACATATCATGTTGCAGACTTTTCAGACAAAAAGTAAGGTGCGCTAGGTCGTTGTGGTTCACTCAGCTATGCCGTTGGAGTTGATGGACTCACTTTATCTTCCAAGCCTTCGGCTGTTATCTTATTTAGATGGCCTTAAGCCATATTATTGTAATAAGTTCTATTTTGAGACATTCGATGTAATAAGTGTGTGATTGAAACTCTGTTATAAATCCCTCAAGTGTTGTGCGTGTCAACATTACCGACCCAGGGATGACACTCATGCACAGAGACTTGACCGTTTGAGGTCGGGTCGCTACAGGGTCCCACTGGCCAGCTTTGACCCTGATCAACTCGGTTGACTGCTGACCTAGTGATGACGCAACGCTGACACGGTAAATTCCTTTTTTGGTTCATTTCTAATTCAAAACAATTGGAAATTCCAGAAAATGTTCAAAACTTCAAAATTCATAGAATTTCAACTATAACTCCAAATGAAATAAATTATATATGAAAAAACAACAGGAAAATATGAAGAATCTGTTTATGACATTTTCATGCATGTTAAAGCAACTTATACCTGTTGATCATGTCAAATCAATTAAAGGGCAGTTTAAATGCTTCTTTTGGAGTTTGAATTTGAACAAGTGATTCAAATAAACTTCAACTAAAAAGGTAGCATTTTGCATTAGCCCAAATCATAGCATATTGCCATGACATAATCATGCATCATATATTTGCATTGCATTGATTGTGTTTCATCTTGCTTGCCGGTGGTTGTTCCCTCTCGGTAGACGTTGTTCCGACAATGTGATCCTTGACACTGATGAAGTGAAGTTTCATCTTCAGAAATGCCAGGCAAGCAAACCCCCTTTGAGCATTCTGATACAATCCCCCCCTCTCTCTCTCTATCTATCTCTCTCTCTCTCTCTTGCTCTCTTTTACTGCATTAGGACAACAACATTTCAGTTGTTACATGTTGTGGTAGTTGAACCCATTCCTCTGCATGACCTGTCTTTGCCACAGTAATTAGTAAAACCCACAACATGAGTAGGAGTTGTTTGAGCCATGATGTGCCCACCCATTCATGCTTGCTTGTTATGCCTACTATCCTTAGAGTTGTGTCAGGTTTGATTCATCTAGGATGATTGGAATGGTGGTGAACATGTCCTACTGTTGAGAGCTAAGTGTGTGAACACGATTTGGTAAAGGTAGCAATGAGAGGCCATGTAGGAGTACATGGTGGGTTGTCTTATTGGAACCATCCTTAGGAACTGGGTTCTGTGTTTGTGGTCCAAGACAGTTACTACCACACATTAGGCTCTAGGCACTCCAAGCTCTGTCGACTTATTAATCGCCTTGATCTCTGTCCAGGAGTTGCAACTAGTTTATGGTGTTTGTAGGATGTGTTAGAGGTTGTGCGTAGCGCTGACCCTACGGGTGGGCTATGATGTGGTAGAGACACAGAGACAAAGTGTACCAAGTGACACCCGGATGGTGCTCTTTGGAACCCTACTCTCATCGTTTGGGACCGTGATAGAAACTTCGTCTGTACTTCCGTTGCAGATACAACCTCAAATAGGCGATAAACCTGGACTAGAATCTTGTATGGTTAGTCAGGTCATGGCCGACACCCTTGCCAGGCCTCCGCTTGAAGGTTGTCGAGATACATGACGTGTACATGGTGATAAGTGGTGAGAGCGTGTGTGAATAAGTACACCCCTGTAGGGTTAATAATCCATTCGGATAGCCGCGTCCTCGGATATGGACTACTTGGAAAGCTTATATGGTTCATAGATAACTTGAAGTGGATACTCTAAAATGCGCAAGATAAGCATGAGTGCTATAGATGGTCTTCTCGTAGAGAGACGGGATTGGATCCATAGTGGTGTATTGATATGGTGAATATGTGGACTCATGTGCGCTTTCTCGCCTCAAAGAAGTTACTGGTAGTCGTAGTACATGATAGTACCGAGTCAAAGGTGGCTTGTTGCGGTTAAACTCCACCACCCCATTGTTGATACTGATGTAAGTAGTGAGTTCTAATGTAAGTCTTCCTGGGTACATTTGTACTCACGTTTGCTTAATTTATGTTTTGCAGAGGAAACTTCAGTCTCACTAGTAGTTCTACATGGGCTTCGACGATTAGCTTGGGAATCCCAGACAGAGGTCCGGTTCCTACGGAGGGTCTTGTAGATAGACAGGCTTTCTAGCCTTCTTTCTTTTCATACGTCTGTACTCATACATGTTTATGTTTCCGCTTGTTGCTTGTATGACTTGTATGTTGGGTCATGATACCCATATTTGTATTATCATGCTATGTATGGCTCCTCGGAGCTTCTTAAAAAATACTTTGAGTCATAGAGTTATGTTGTGATGCCATGTTGTATCTACACATATCGAGCATATTATGTGTATGCTATTGAAATGCTTTGGTATGTGTGGGATTTGACACATAGTTGCTTATTCTTGGTAGCCTTCCTTATGGGGAAATGCCTCCTAGTGCTTCCATCCGGAACACATGCATTGACGGACATGTGTCCTTCCTTGCTCCTGTTTCTGTCCCTACGGAGAAATGTCACACGGTGTTTATCGGAGTCCTGATAGCTTGCTACAGCTCGGTTACACTCGCTGTTGGCCGACATGTGCATTGCTGGGTCATGTATGTTTGTCCCTGTAAGTTTGTGTCATCTTGGTTTACGACTAGGCATGTCGACCCGGGTTCTCTGCCATATGGATGCTAGCATCACAATCATATACGTGGCCAAAAGACACAAAAGGTCCCGGTCAAGGTAAAGGTGGAAGCTGTGGGTTACCGTACGTGAGGCCGCAAAGTGATATGATGTGTCTTATGCTAGATCGGTGTGACTTAGAATCGAGGTCCCGACATATAGGGTGCAACTCTCGCGCTGTAAGTGCAAGAGGAGAATAGAAGGAGGGGGTGCTCAGCCCTACGTGCCCTAGGTCTATGTCTCAGGTAACATGTGGTCAAGCTCCTTGGCTCCAGTTCAGGTTCATAAGTGGGCCTCCTCTTGGATAGTCTCGACGAGGCGCAGGATGGATGGTTGAACACTCAAAGACAAACACATTCCGTTGCTTCCAAAGCTACCACACGGTCAACAGGGGAAGAGAAGACAACCACTGGTGCACCGCAGAAGGGGTAAGCTCGCAGGTGGATGCCCACCAGACATGGAATGACACATCAGGTCAAGGAAAGATCAGCAATGGCGCGGAATCAAGAGACAACCTCCTGCCAAACCTGACGAGAGAAAGAGAAGCCGACAAGGATGTGTTGCATGTCCCCAGTCTTCTGGTCACAAAGGATTTAAGGATAAGGATGAGGAATCCCACGGCGTGTGAGGCAGTCAACACTCCAACACCTGTCCTGGAGGGCGAGCCAGATGAAGATCTTCATACATAGGGAATCCCACATCTTCTAGGTGAGCTTCTAATGGGGCGGGGTAGATCCAAGGAACAGAGAATTGTAGCATGAATACTCGCGAGAGGAGATCCAACACCACATGAGCTTGTCCGGTAAAGACAAGAGAGGAATGTGATGAAGTCAGCGCCAAAGCTTGACATACTGGACCAAGAGCGCAATGGATTTCATGAGCCCAAGAGCAAAGGTGCAGGCCTTCACGGACCATGCTGCTCTTCCGACGTTGGCGTGGAATAAGGGCGAAGATGAGAGGAGCGAATCGGCCATTATTGCAGGAGGCGAGCAGCTCGGAAATCCGTTGGAAGCGCGCGCTTCTGGATGTGAAAAATATATTTTATAGTGTGAAAAAAATTTCAAACAAAAATTTGGCCCATACATCTCGATATTATATGTGTGCACGTCAAGTTTCGGAGAAAACCAATATTTTTTGTGGCTTGTGTAAAAAAGACAAAATGATGTCTTGTGAAAATCATTTTTTAACACCGAATTTTGTCTTTCACACGCGACACATAAGTTGTTGGTTTTCCGCGAAACGACTTTGTGAGCATATACAATATCGAGATATACGCGCCGAGTTTTTGTTTGAATTTTTTTGACATTTTAAAATATGTTTAAAATATATTTTAAAAACTAGGAGCACGTGCTCCCATGTGCCAAAACGACACTCTCGCGAGCAGCTCCTCATTTATCCTGAGACTTGCTCCACCCAGAGTAAAAGTTGGAAGAAAGGGAAACAATATAAAGATAAAAGTACTACTCCCTCCGTTCGAAAATACTTGTCAGATAAATGGATAAAAATGAATGTATCCCAAACTAAAATACATCTAGATACATCCATTTTTCCGACATGTATTTCCAGACGGAGGGAGTATAATTTTAAGAAATCATGGATATGTCATATGTGGTCTAATCCCATGAACTAGAAACTTTCACCTCGCAAAATGAGCATAGCTCAGCAACCCAACGAGTTCAAGTCCTCAGTTGACATGGGTGATCGTATTTTTCTGGATTTATTCAAGACTTTTCGGTGATATTCGTTCATCAATATAGTGTGCCCGTCAATTACAAAGTGCATGTGGCAACTTCATCGGTCGCAAGATTTGTTGGCTGAACCTTTTCGATGTGTTCATAGGGGCAGGGTGTAAGTGTATGCCTTCGTAGGGATGATTATGCATAGTGTATTGAGCATCTGTATTTGAATTATGTTAAAAAAGAAAATTATCATCTCAAATATTTTTTTAAAGGAAGTTGTGAAGATCTTAGTTTAGATGGCTAGGTTCTTTGTACTGGAACCAACTCATTAGGGTTTGAGTTCTAGACTTGACATTGGTGCTCGTATTTTCCTTAATTTATTTCAGACTTTCTGGCGATGTTCGTTCAGTGGGAGAAGACATCCCGTTGACTACAAAGGCGTGTATGATGAAATTATTAGGACAACGCTAACGTTCACACGTGTGGTGGGAGCCAAACCCGCCCACACGTCCTATAACACACAGACCGCGCTACGTCACCGCATGCATGCATGTAAGAATCTTTTTAGATTCTTAGTTTTTAAAATGTTTTATCTTTTAAATGAAAAATCCGATTGAAAATCCGTTTTCATCATTAAATATCTCGCGACGAGATCTTCGAAACTAGATCTCATATCAATATATTTCGATGAAAATTTTTTGGGGTTAAAAGTTGTCATGTCTGTTGCACATGAATTGCCATGATGTTTACACTGAAATTGCCATGATATGTTTCAGCTATTTTCTTCTACATTTAAAAGTAAATTTTGATATACTATAAAATGGAGAATTAAGAAACTAGACTTGAGATGAACCATAAACTAAAATTGCCATAATACATGCACTTAAAATTGCCATCGTTCATAAAAAAATAATTTTCATGGTCAAAGTACTGAAATTACCATCATCAGAAAACTAAAATTGCCATGCTCTATAAACTAAAATTGTCACATGGCAACTTTAGTGTAAGCACTATGACAACTATAGTGTAAACATCATGGCAACTTTGGGGCAAAAACAATTCGTCGAAATATATCAACATGGGTCTAGTTTTGAAGATCTCGTCGAGACGGATTTTATGGTGAAAACAGATTTTTAATTCGATTTTTTAATTAGGAGATAAAACATTTTAATCAAAAACCAAAAAAATTCCTGCTGATGTCATCTGTTCATACGTGGCAAAAAAAAATGGTGATGAAGGCGTGTGAGCGATGTGCAAGATGCCACACGTGTGGGTGTTAGTTTTTTCGAATTATTATGTTAAGATGATGTGTCTGTCCAGTCTCTCGGAGGTGCTCACAAAAGAATTATGTGCGTATATGCGTTTATATGGATGAATGTATGTACATATGTATCAACATCCGTGTGTACAGTACTACGTAAAAAAGGATTTGCTAGAGTTTTTCTTATTTTCTACTTCCTCCGTTCCTAAATATAAGGCCCCGTTTGATAGTAAAGTATTGGAAAACCCAAAGTATTTGAAAACTACAACCTATAGGCACACGATACCATAGTTTTGACATACAGAAGATTTTTAGAGTATTGTGAATACTGCAAACCTGTTTGGCTTGTTGCTCACGTAAAACATAAATTAGCAATTATTCCCAGTTACAAACACGCATGTACGTACCAAGCTTCCTGGTCGTTGCACATCTGGACAACCAATCGGACAGTCGCATGCATAAACTTGAATGGCCATGCACAAAGCTAGGTTACCAAAAGGGGAGGTAGTTGAACTACCAGGAACGAAGCTGCCGTCTGCGTGTGGGCTGGAACACTCGGCCATCTTCAGCGTCGCCGTCAAGGGTCACGACGGTCCACAGGAACATCCACGACGGTGTCGACGATGCACCGTGCAGCCAAGCTGAATTGAGTGTATCGAGTTGTGCCATTTGGGAACGAGGAAGCAAACATGCCCGTTTTCTCACTGTGCTCAGTTTAAAAAAAGGAGGTCCGAGGTTGTTTTTATTATGCAGAGAAAATACTATGGTTTGGCAAATACTCTAGTATTGAAACCACAGTTTTTAGACCCAACCAAACAGCCTGTTGTAAATAAAACTACAGTAATCTGAAAAACTGTAGTATTCTTAGAATACTTTAAAAATACTTTGTTATCAAACGGGGCCTAAGTCTTTTTAAAAATTTCACTATGAACTACATATGAATGTATATAGACATATTTAAAGTATAGATTAATTCATTTTGCTCTGTATGTAATTTTTTATTAAAATCTATAGAAAGACGTACATTTAGGAATGGAGGGGTACATGGAATCAGCTAGGGTTGCTGCAAGGAGGCTGCATTTAGAAGGGTCTGCATGTGCGACGCGATCCTAAACGAAACGCACAACATTTCAAAATAAAATAAGAACTGATGCTTCCTTCGCGCCATCTCCGCGCCGCCGTGCGGCAGAGAAGCCACCGCCCCCCAGCCGCCGGAGAAGCCTTCTCCGGAAAGCTCGATGCGGATGTGATCCGGCGCAACAAGGCCATCACGGTCCACATGCGCGCCGGCCGCGTCGGCGAGGCCGAGCGCCTATTTGACGCCATGCCCAGCCGCTCCACCTCCACCTACAACGCCATGCTCGCCGGGTATGCCTCCAATGGACGCCTCCCTGTCGCGCTCTCCCTCTTCCGCTCCATCCCACGCCCGGACACATTCTCCTACAACACTCTCCTCCATGCGCTTGCAGTCTCATCGTCCCTCACTGACGCCCGTAGCCTGTTCGACCAAATGCCGGTGAAGGACTCAGTGACATACAACGTCATGATCTCGTCTCATGCCAACCATGGACTTGTCTCTCTTGCACGGAAGTACTTCGATCTTGCTCCGGAGAAGGATGCTGTCTCATGGAACGGCATGCTTGCTGCTTATGTCCGGAATGGACGGGTTCAAGAAGCAAGGGAGTTGTTTAATTCAAGGACAGAGTGGGATGCCATTTCTTGGAACGCCTTGATGGCTGGGTATGTGCAGTTGGGTCGGATGGCAGAAGCACAGGAGCTTTTTGATAGGATGCCACAAAGAGATGTTGTTTCCTGGAACACCATGGTCTCAGGTTATGCCAGGGGAGGGGATATGGTGGAGGCAAGAAGGATGTTCGACATGGCACCCGTGCGTGATGTGTTCACATGGACAGCAGTAGTTTCTGGGTATGCGCAAAATGGAATGCTGGAGGATGCCCGGATGGTGTTTGATGCCATGCCTGAGAGGAACCCAGTGTCATGGAATGCAATGGTGGCAGCTTATGTCCAGCGGAGGATGATGGAGAAAGCAAAGGAGCTGTTTGACATCATGCCTTGCAGGAATGTGGCGTCATGGAACACAATGTTGACAGGGTATGCTCAGGCAGGGATGTTGGATGAGGCAAGGGCAGTTTTTGACATGATGCCACAGAAAGATGCAGTCTCTTGGGCTGCAATGTTGGCTGCATACGCACAAGGTGGTTTCAGTGAGGAAACCCTACAGCTGTTCATCAAAATGGGGCGGTGCGGTGAGTGGGTGAATAGGTCAGCATTCGCTTGTTTGTTGAGCACATGTGCTGACATTGCTGCACTAGAGTGTGGAATGCAGCTGCATGGGAGGTTGATTAAAGCTGGATACGGGTTGGGTAGGTTTGTTGGGAATGCGCTCTTAGCTATGTACTTCAAATGTGGAAACATGGAGGATGCTCGAAATGCATTTGAGCAGATGGAGGACAGGGATGCAGTTTCTTGGAATACTGTGATCGCCGGTTATGCACGTCATGGTTTTGGCAAGGAAGCACTTGAGGTGTTCGATATGATGAGAGCGACATCAACCAAGCCAGATGATATTACTCTAGTAAGAATGTCCTTCCTTGAACTTTGTTTCCAAGACCAACAACAACAACAACAACAACAACAAAGCCTTTAGTCCCAAGCAAGTTGGGGTAGGCTAGAGGTGAAACCCATAAGATCTCGCAACCAACTCATGGCTCTGGCACATGGATAGCAAGCTTCCACGCACCCCTGTCCATAGCTAGCTCTTTGTCGATACTCCAATCCTTCAGGTCTCTCTTAACGGACTCCTCCCATGTCAAAATCGGTCGACCCCGCCCTCTCTTGACATTCTCCGCACGCTTTAGCCGTCTGCTATGCACTGGAGCTTCTGGAGGCCTGCGCTGAATATGCCCAAACCATCTCAAACGATGTTGGACAAGCTTCTCCTCAATTGGTGCTACCCCAACTCTATCTCGTATATCATCATTCCGGACTCGATCCTTCCTCGTGTGGCCACACATCCATCTCAACATACGCATCTCCGCCACACCTAACTGTTGAACATGTCGCCTTTTAGTCGGCCAACACTCCGCGCCATACAACATTGCGGGTCGAACCGCCGTCCTGTAGAACTTGCCTTTTAGCTTTTGTGGCACTCTCTTGTCACAGAGCATGCCAGAAGCTTGGCGCCACTTCATCCATCCGGCTTTGATTCGATGGTTCACATCTTCATCAATACCCCCATCCTCCTGCAACATTGACCCCAAATACCGAAAGGTGTCCTTCCGAGGTACCACCTGGCCATCAAGGCTAACCTCCTCCTCCTCACAGCTAGTAGTACTGAAACCGCACATCATGTACTCGGTTTTAGTTCTACTAAGCCTAAACCCTTTCGATTCCAAGGTTTGTCTCCATAACTCTAACTTCCTATATATATCCTGACGTCTACCACTCCATACTTGAGGCTCTTGTTGATCAAGATGCCTACGCCATTTCTGTTTGCAGCCGTCCCCGTGTACCACAGCTTGAAGCCGGTATCCTCCACCTCCTTCGCCTTCTGTCCTCTCCATTTGGTTTCTTGGACGCAAAGGATATCAACACCTCTCCTCACTGCTGCATCAACTAGCTCCCGAAGCTTCCCTGTCAGAGACCCTACGTTCCAGCTACCTAAGCGAATCCTCCTAGGCTCGGCTAGCTTCCTTACCCTTCGCACTCGTCGAGTCAAATGCGAAGACCCTTGCTCATTTTCCACTACATCCGGGCGCCGATGTAGCGCGCCACTAAGGATGCGACGACCCGATCCTCGCTCACTTGCCACCGTATCCGGATCAAGATACGGCGCGCCACTTGGGGGGTGACGTCCCGGCCCTTGCCCATTTTCCACCACACCCGGGTTCCGATGTGGCGCGTCGCTGAGAGGGTTACGCCCCAACGAAAATCTTTTGGGTTTCATCTCCATAAGAGTGGCTGAGTTTTTACGTTGGCTCGCCAAGCCTATCACAACCCTCCTCCTTTACCCGGGCTTGGGACCGGCTATGTTGAGACAACATAGGCGGAGTTAACTTTGTTTCCAAGACCATTTGTTGGAAAAGGTGCTTTATGGGGAATTAGTGCTGCTAGCTAACCAATTCGTCTATAATGATACTTCTGCTCAATTGTGTAGATCTTTTTTATTAGTCAATAGTATTTTATTAGATCTCCATCAAGTTCACTTGCTTTTGGTAGAGCTTTTACAATAAAAGTCTTCAGAGAATCGACCTAGTTTAGCTAGTCTGTAAGAGTAATGAACTCATACATTTGTTTCCTTGTGCTCTTCTTAAGGTTTTCAGTTGATTTTGTCTTTCAGGTTGGAGTACTTGCAGCTTGTAGTCATTCTGGCTTGGTTGAGAAAGGCATTTCATACTTTTATTCGATGCACCGCGATTTCGGTGTGACAGCGAAGCCTGAACATTATACTTGTATGATAGACTTGCTTGGACGAGCTGGTCGATTAGATGAAGCACAGGGCCTTATGAAGGACATGCCATTTGAGCCAGACGCTACCATGTGGGGTGCATTGCTTGGTGCGAGTAGGATCCACCGCAACTCCGAACTAGGCAAGAGTGCAGCTGAGAAAATATTTGAGTTGGAGCCTGAAAATGCTGGCATGTATGTCTTGCTTTCAAATATATATGCATCTTCTGGCAAATGGCGTGATGTGGGGAAGATGAGAGTTATGATGGAGGATCGCGGTGTGAAAAAAGTGCCTGGATTCAGTTGGATGGAAGTACAAAACAAAGTACACACTTTCTCGGTTGGTGACTGTGTGCACCCCGAAAAGGAAAAGATATATGCTTTCCTGGAAGACCTTGACATGAGGATTAAGAAAGCTGGCTATGTGTCAGCTACAGAAATGGTTTTGCATGATGTGGAGGACGAAGAGAAGGAACACATGCTAAAGTATCATAGCGAGAAGCTTGCTGTTGCTTATGGTATTCTAAATATTCCTGTTGGGAGGCCTATCCGAGTGATCAAAAACCTCAGAGTATGCGGAGATTGTCACAATGCTTTCAAGTATATCTCTGCAATTGAGGGCAGGCTGATCATCCTGCGGGACTCTAACCGCTTTCACCACTTCAGAGATGGTTCTTGTTCCTGTGGTGATTACTGGTGACTGCAGAGTAGAATCTGGTGTGAAGTATTCCTGACGGAATTTACAGTTGACAGCAAACAATGACCATGCAATGCAAGATGCAAACACAAATTAAGAGGGATTGTGATGACTGGGTGTCTGGGGCTGGCCATCCATCCACTAGGCCTACTACTGAAGTACTGCTCTAAGGAATATGTTTGTTGGTCTACATGTGGCCTTGCATTTCAATCATGTGTGCTGAGATGGGAAGGAGAATCCACAAAGAAAATATTTCCTATCTCATGTGATGGAAGCCTTGATCAACAGTAATATGTGGACAAGATTTTAGCTATGCATGTGTTGGTTGGAAGGACTTTGGACATCAAGGTATGATCCATGATAACTTGCTAATAGCGTAACATGCCAGTTTAGGTGACCAGTACTGAAAAAACATGTACCGTAATAGTTTCCGTATTTGACCAGTACTGAAAAAAACATGTACCGTAATAGTTTCCATATGTAATCGATCAAGAACTACAAGTGTTCTCACTACTTTGTTTTGAGCCCTCTACAGGATGAACCTGCAAGGATTATTATTCTGTATCCAGTACTGAAAGCAGCCATGTAGACATTTTGCTATGTCAGTTCAGTCAGAATAGCCATGGCAGGAGAAGGGTATGTTCCATAGTCTTGCGTCAAATGGATAGTTGATGCATTGCTGACTGAGCTGCAAGAAATATGATCTGAAATGCATCATGACAACTAATCGAGTTGCTATCAGCGATGCAAGCAGCAAGGAGCAGGCCGGCTCAGTTTGTGTTCTCAAGGCGGCGATTGCCTTCAGTTCATGCCTGGATGGATCTGTGGAATCCGCATTTATATTTCTGCTAATCCAGGTTTTCTTGCTTCCAATATATTCTGTCAAATCAGAAGGTTTGTGTGGGAAAACAACGCTGGGAAGAGTTTCGATGCTCAATTTTTTATAGATGAGTTGCAAGATGTTTATCTACAGTAAACAGAAACATGCACGCACGCACGCATGCTATGACACTGGTGAGTGGTGACCTAGCTAGCATCATCCGTCCATCCTTACCAAGCATACACTAGGAAAAATGGACTTGCAAAAATCCAGTATGGAAATGGACTTATGTTTTCTTCGTCCACACAAAGGATGGAAATCCAGTATGTTTCTTCTTCCTTCATGTATGCTTGAGACCACAAAAACTTCGAAAACTACAAATAGGGGAGAAGGCTTTTAATTCTTGTGGAATATTTTTATTATTTGTAGGCATTTACGTAAACAAGGAGTTATAATTATAATTCTGTACTGGCTTTACTATTGCTATAAAAGTCCCCTGGAGATACAAGCCACACAACCTATCCAAATGACAGAGAACAAGAGCAAGCTAACTTGTTCATCATTGTATGTTGGTAATGCATAAGAAGGCTTTCGGACTACATCTCCTCCATGTTTGCGTTTGTATTTTATTATCTTGTCCATTACTCCCTCCGTCCGGAAATACTCGTCGGAGAAATGAATAAAAATGGATGTGTCTAAAACTAAAATACATCTAGATACATCCATTTCTCCGATAAGTATTTCCAGACGGAGAGAGTTATTATATTGGTAATGCATAAGGTGGTAAATGATGCCCACCAGCTTACAAATTAAACCGGGGCAATCTTCGATCCATTCATCAACCAAGTAATCCAGAACAGCACTAAGTTTGGCAGGTTTACTTGTTAGTTTGGCAGGGTTATGGAAGTGCAGAAAATAGGAAAAATCGTGCCATTTAGAACCCTAGTACAGGATAGAAAAATGCCAACAAACACTCTACCATCAATTGTTTGGTTATACCACAGAAAAAACATAGTACGAACCTTCCAAGAGATTAGAGTCACTATAAATTCTCGTACAAAATGTATTGCAATAGAATCTTACAAAATGTATAGGTTGCAGTTGCATATAAATCAAACAAACAGTACAAGAGAATTCCTGAGGACCAGGACACTCCCATCTTTTGAGAATCGATATTGCTAAATCTCAGTTGACTGAAACTTAATGAAGTCTTAGTTGATGCTATATTCATGAGATCTTACGTGAAGATCCATGCAAAGTCTATTTTAGTTTTTTGTTTCTACTTTTTTATATATTGTGTGTCACTTGACTGAGACTTGGTATATCTTATGAATAAAGGGGGCCCAAGAGGTATATTTGTGTTCAAACCAGTCCTGTCAATTTCTCGGTCATGGATGAATTTGTTTTGGTCTATGGTAGTTACCAAAATTTTTGGCATACCCATGCACTTTGTCCGTTCTACTTTACTTCTTTTTTGTCAAGGTAGCCAGACTTTTGGTAGGGCCGATCTGAACTTGAACCAAACACCCCTTCTTCAGAAATGTTGGTTCAGTTTGTGCCAATGTGCAAGTCGTATTCTGAATTTTGATGTGCTTTTTTTTTTTGCTTGCATAAGTCCGTCTCAAGAACAATTCTCCTCATGAAAGGCAGCTCGCTCTTTAGAAGCTTCAACACATGAAATCGCGCCATCTCTGAGTTTTCTGGGGTGTATTTGGTGTCATCATCACATCACAGATAAAAAGATTGGAACATTCCACAAGAAACCTCCCTCTGAACATACTACTACTCCTACTGTAGATGATAGTAGCATGCCAAAAGAAGATGCATGCAGATGTCTGGATGGAGAAAAAGACCAACAACCAACGCCTCAACCCGTGCTCAAGCAAAGGACCAAGCGGTTCGTTTGCTTTGCACAAAAGAGGCACGTGTGGAAGGAAGGAAAGCCAACTGCAATGGTTTCAGGGAGAGCTTGTAGAGTTCACAGTGAAGCTACTCTATCTTTAGAGATGAGGGGTGGAATCGGTATGTGACGCGGAGCATCCTACGGACATCACCACGACAAGTGATACGTGTCACATCTATTTCACATACTTTAAGGTGAATCATGTCCTTTACACATGTTAACTTGTGCCCTTCGAGGATGGTGTACTACTTGATCCCTCTCATGTGCATACATAGGTGTAAGCGGAACTACACATTCATCGAGGAGAGTCCATGCTCAAGATAACAGTTACACCATACAAGAGGGAAGCTTGGAAGCAAAGGAGGAACCGTCAAGAAGGCGAGGTTCCACATGCGTCGACGGGCGTCCACGAGAAGGCTGACTGCGAGCTTCAGGATACCCCGTGCGCATGGGCCCCTAGACCCCGTGCCCACGGTACAATCCCGTGCACCCGGGCTAAGTCGCCGGGTCTCTGGATACCCCGTGCGCACGGGCTCCACTTACCCCGTGCGCACGGGGCCTCCTGCGTGTGGTTGTTGGGCAAATTACACCCCTGCTTACCCCTTCAGCCCCTAGGGCTATATATACTCCTCTCCCTCCTTCATTTAGGGATAGCTAAGAATAGATCTAGACATTAGAGCTTAGCTCATGTATCTCCCCTTGTGGGATTCCTTTTGAGAGAGAAGACTCCATTGGAGTACAAGATCTCCACTTGTGGAGAAGGATTGCCCAAGTGAATCATCAAGACCTCATCTCCTCTTGGATTTGGGATGAACTCTACCTTGTATCTTTTCCTATGATTGTTCATGTACCTTGTGGATCTTGTGTGTTTGTTAGTCTAGTGGATGTGTGATTGGACTTTTTCTTGAGTGTTTCTCTTGTGATTTCCCCTCGTGTTCTTCGAGTTCTTCCTCGTAACCACCTCTAATTCGTGAACATCGGGACAAATCGGGCACTTCAGCCCATGCCCTACAACATCATGGTACCATGAGCCACGTTGGCACGAATTTGGAGCCCCCCCATGTTCTAGCCTAATTTTGCTTGTTTTTGTCCAATTTTAAAATCCCCCATGAAAAGAGCCATACCAATTTTTTTGTGATTTGTTGTTCCTAGTGCGTTTTTGTTGATTTTGATCCGTCGATCTAGTGTTTAGCAAGTAGATCCACCTCTTATTGTGTTCCCATAGCCTAATTTTTTGTTTTCCCCTTCGAATTTGAGCTTGAAATCATGAAATTTCTGCCACCCCCCGTGCCCACGGACCCCCATGAAGTTCCTGGACACCCCGTGCCCACGACACTTTTACCGTGCACACGGGACCCCGTGCCCACGACCCTTTGACCTTGTGCACTCGGCCCTCTAGAATGAGCCGCCAACGCTCACTCTTTTACCCATATCTCACACTTCTGAACTCCGATTTGGGTAGTCTTTGGCTCGTTGGAAAGCTAGCGACGTGCACGAGCTGATCATCTTGGTTTTACCATCATTTGACTTCATCAAATTTTGTGCATTTTGGCATCTTTGCATAGGCCCTCCGCCATAACTTCTGCACCACCACCAAAAACTTCCGCAAACTACCCATTTTGGTTCCTATTGCATTTGTGGTTGTTTGAGTTGTGATCTGGGTCTCCTAAGGTGTTTCGGCTACTTAGGGACGGTTAATTGATCATCAACCACCTCAAGATTGTATCGTTCCATCGACTACATCCACCACGACATTCCACATCGACGCCGGCCATCCATCCTTTGGGACCATCTTCAACCGGAAGCAAGGCCGGTTACCCCCGACTTTGTGAAAGGTTAAGTGTGACGAAGGTATCAATTCCGTCATAAACTTTTACTTCCTTGACATTACATCTTGATAGCCCCACCATCTTTGCGAATATCTTCTTACCTATTGAGACTAGCTATCCGAGTATTGTCGGGCTTCGCGGAAATTTGTGCACCATAGTGATACAATATCATATTGTTGCATCATTTGATATATCATATAGTGCAATTTCTTGCTCCCGTGCATATCTTGCTATAATTATCTCATGTGATTGGTTGAGTCTCAATAAGAAAAGTGGAAAGGAAGAGAAAGAGCAAAAAAGAAGAAGAAAAGGCTTTTAAGCAAGAAAGAAAGATCATAAGCTTATAAGCAAAAGAGCATTGAGCATGAAAAGAGATACTTGTGCATGAGGATGCATGGAATAGGAAACATTTTGCTTGCATGCATATAGGTTGGTGCCAAGTGGTGAATCGTGCCCAAGTGTGCAATCAAGCTAGTGTTCTCCTAGTGTTTGTGCAACACGAGCTTAGTTTTTGTTAGGCAAATTTGTATTGCTCATCCCTATAGTTGCACAGGCCCCATTATCCCGCCGTGTGCGTTTTTTTATTGTCCTCCTCTATAGTTGTGATCACTTGCTTTGCATTTTGAGTCCTTTGGATTTATTTCAACATTTACAATATCTTGGACTTCAGTTTGCATGAATTTGTGCCACTTGTCCTAACAAAGCCACTCGATAAGCTTTACTTTGTAGGTGTTTGTGAACAAATACGGTACCAATTCCACTATTCTTTCATTTCACATTGAGTGACATGGGATACATCCTCAACTTTGGGAAAAGGTGGCTTGGTATTGTTCATCTCATTTCCTACTCACCTTTCCTCAAGTCTTGTGATGGATAGACAAAGCACGTCATTGATAACCCACAAGTATAGGGGATCACAACAGTTTTCGAGGGTAGAGTATTCAACCCAAATTTATAAATTCGACACAAGGGGAGCCAAAGAATATTTGCAAGTATTAGCAGTTGAGTTGTCAATTCAATTACACCTGGAGATTAATTATCTGCAGCAAAGTGATTAGTAGCACAGTAATATGATAATTTTGATAGGAGTGGTAATAGTAACGGTAACAGTAACAGTGATAGCAATAGTTTTGTAGCAAGTGCAACAGTAGCAATAGCAATAGTAACTTAGCAAAAGCAATATGTGGAAACTCGTAGGCATTGGATCGATGAATTCGTTGGATGATATACATCATATAACAGTCATAACCCAGGGCGATACAAAACTAGCTCTAGTTTATAAATATAATGCAGACATGTATCCCGTAAATAGTCATACGTGCTTATGGAAAGAACTTGCATGACATCTTTTGTCCTACCCTCCCGTGGCAGCGGGGTCCATAAGGAAAGTAATGGATATTAAGGCCTCCTTTTAATAGAGAACCGGAACAAAGCATTAACACATAGTGAATGCATGAACTCCTCAAACTACGGTCATCACCGGTAAGTATCCCGAGTACTGTCACTCCGGGGTTTACGAATCATAACACATAGCAGGTGCATATAACTTGCAAGACTAGATCTAGAACATAGCTATAGTGGTGAAAATATAAACGGTTCAGATCTGAAATCATGGCACTCGGGCCCTAGTGACAGGCATTAACCATAGCAAAGTCATAGCAACATCAATCTCAGAACATAGTGGATACTAGGGATCAAGCCCTAACAAAACTAACTTGATTAGATGATGAATCTCATCCAACTCCCTCATCGACCAGTGAGCCTACGAAGGAATTACTCACTCACGGTGGGGAGCATCATGAAATTGGCGATGGAGAAGGGTTGGTGATGATGAAGATCAAATATCCCCCTCTTTGGATCCCCAAACAGACTCCGAAAATGGCCTCCCGATGAAGAGGCGGCGGTGGCTCCGTCTCGTGAAATGCGATAATTCTTTCTCCCCCATTTTTCTCCAAAGATAGGGTTTTATAGAGTTGGAATTAGGGTCTGTGGGGCCACCAGGTGGGCACAACCCACCTGGGCGCGCCTGGAGGGGGGGCGCCCTGGTGGGTTGTGCTTACCCAGGGGCCCCTCTCCGGTGGTTCTTGGCTCTAGTATTTTTCTTTTATTGTATAAAAATTCTCCAAAAAGTTTCATTCCATTTCGAGAACTTTTATTTCTGCACAAAAAACAACACCATGGTAGTTCTGCTGAAAAACAACGTCAGTCCGGGTTAGTTTCATCCAAATCATGCAAATTAGAGTTCAATACAAGAGCAAAAGCATTAGAAAAAGTAGATACGACGAAGAAGTGTCAACTCCCCCAAGCGTAAACCTTTGCTTGTCCTCAAGCAATTCAATTAATAAACTAAAAATGAAAAAGAAAAAATTTTATGAACTCTTTTGCTCTTGTTTACATAAATAAGCTTAAGTAGCACCCAGTTTTTCAGCAAAGATTATGAAAGAATAAGACTAAAACCTTGCGGTGATTTAGATGGAGGTTTCGACGAGATGGCCGAGGAAATTTGAACTCCGGAAAAGAAAAGATGAAGACACTTGGAACTAGAATTTATTCATCAAGAACAAACTCCGAAGGAAGGGATTAATCACTTGGATGAAATAAGAATAAGGTTTATTGTATGCTTATCCTTCATCAAATTAAATTGATGACAAACAATGGATTCTTCATACTACTTATTATTCTTGAAAAGGATTGAGAAGTGACATATCACAACCTTGAGAAGGTCTTCATTAACCACCGGTAGAATTGGAAAGAACGAATGGATTGAAATGATAATCAAAGAAAAAGAATCTTGAACGAACCACCGTAAGAATTCGAAAATGACTGATGAAAGAGACTGAATCACCGGGAAAAATTAGAAGAACAAATAAGCTAGAGGGGATTTAGATGCAAAAGAATAAAGAGATCATGAGCTGATTAAAGAACACTTGAACGAAGCACCGGGATAATTGAATACCGATAGCTGAAATGTAAGGACGAAGAATTCTTCTGGAACGATGGCCTCCGGTGAAAAGAAATGGGAAAAGAACTTCTGACATACTCCAGATGGGTAAGAAAAGGAATATCTGACAAATGGAATAATTCGAGAGGATAATATGAAGCTAGAACCACGAATCTTCGAGAGAACGAACAAGATTTAAGAGGAAATCTTCTTCGATCTTCAAATGACGACGAGAAACACCACCAGAATTACTGAGATACTCCGGTAGAATGACAAGCGAAGAGGTTGATCCAACAATGAAAAGAGTTTGAAAACGATCTTGGAAAGGCATCTGACTTATGAAATTCATACTTACGTCACACTTGAAAAGAATTTGGAATAGCTCCGAAATAATTAGAAGAGTCAGGTAAGATCCTGGGAAAAAAACCTGTGGGTTATGGGCCCACTGAAGAGATAACACTGTTGGAAAGGGATGTCGAACAGATAGATGAAGCACTGGAACAATTGAAATATTTGGATGAGGTGACAACCTCGAATTAATTCGAACAAAGACGAATCTCCTGAGATGTCTTGAACTCCGGAATGATAAACTGGCGAGAGGCGAACGAGCAGGGAAAACACTTGATCCAAGGGAAAGAATATGATCAACCGAAAAACTTGAATTGGATCCACCGGAAAAAGAAAGGGATGAAGAATGACGAACAAGACGAGAATTCACCGGTTGAATTAATTTACGAAAGACTGAAGAGACTCCACACAAATGAAATTGATGTTCTAAAGAGGCTCAGGCTCCGGGAAGAAAAAGGGTGGGAGGGCGGGAAAAACAAAGGCAACTTGGAAGGGGAAATTGACGAATAACTTGAAGAGAAAACACCGGTTGAAATTATTGAGGAAAGAAAGCAAAGACTTCACACGAGTAGGATGGATACTCGATTACGGACTTCGGTTCCTAGAAGAAGAGGGGTGGGCGGGTGAGAAAAGAAAACAACTGAGGATTGAACTCAAAGATGAAGAGGCTCGAGTCGACTTGACGAGAAATGCACCGGATGAAAAGAGCTGAGGAACAACGATAAAAAAACAACAACTGTGTGAACCTAAAGAAAAAATTGAAGGGGAAGAGGAGTAATTCAAAACACCTACGTCAAGATTCCTTACCAGAGCGACGAAGGGGTAGAGAAGTAAAATGTATTCCTACTCTCCGATATAACTAGACTATGAAAAAAACAGTTTTATTCTAGACTCAACAACGGCCAAACTACACGATCAATCAAGGGGGCTCCTAGGGTCGGTCGAGGCTCTGATACCAACTTGTCACGCCCAATATGCGACCCTATCCAAAAGGAACTCGAAGGTCCCACCAAGGATAGACCCGCATATTGAAACGCTTTTGCAAGGTGGATATCATTACATCAACATTACATAATAGATGGGGATACATACATAAGGCATACAATGCCACACGAATACAACATCACAATACATAAGAGCATCATCCAACTACGGATGAAACACAAACAGAAACTCAAACGACATCCACCCTGCTAGCCCAGGCTGCCGACCTGGAACCTATCCCCTGATCAAAGACAAAGCAGAAGAAGAACTCAAGACAAGCAAGCATCGCTCTCGCGTCATGATCATCGCAAAACCCTGTACCTGCAACTGTTGTTGTAGTAATCTATGAGCCACGAGGACTCAGCAATCCCATTACCATGGGTATCAAGACTAGCAAAGCTTAATAGGAAAGGAAGGGGTAAAGTGGTGAGGTTGCAGCATCGACTAAGCATATATGGTGGCTAACATACGCAAATAAGAGCGAGAAGAGAGCAAAAGGAACGGTCGTGAAACTAGAAATGATCAAGAAGTGATCCTGAACTCCTACTTACGTCAAACATAACCCGGAAACCGTGTTCACTTTCCAGACTCCGCCGAAAAGAGACCATCACGGCTACACACACGGTTGATGCGTTTTAATTCGGATCTGGTGTCAAGTTATCTACAACCGAACATTAACAAATTCCCATCTGCCTATAACCGCAGGCACGACTTTCGAAAGATTATACCCTGCAGGGGTGTCCCAACTTAGCCCATGATAAGCTCTCGCGATCAACGAAGGATATACCTTCTCCCAGGAAGACCCGATTAGACTCGGAATCCCGGTTTACAAGACATTTCGACAATGGTAAAACAAGACCAGCAAAGACGCCCGATGCGCCGACAATCCCGATAGGAGCTGCACATATCTTGTTCTCAGGGCAACACCGGATAAGTCAAGCTACGAGTAAAACCAGCCCTCGAGTTGCCTCGAGGTGGCCCCGCAGGTTGCTCGGTTCGGAACAACACTTAGACAAGCACTGGCCCCGGGGGGCTAAAATAAAGATGACCCTCGGGTTGGCTGACCCAAGGGAAGGGTATAGGTGGTGGTGAGGCAAATGGTAAAACCAAGGTTGGGCCTTGCTGGAGGAGTTTTATTCAAAGTGAACTGTCCAGGGGGTCCCATAAATCACCCGACCGCGTAAGGAACGCAAAATCCGGAAACATAACACCGGTATGACGGAAACTAGGGCGGCAAGAGTGGAACAAAACACCAGTCATAAGGCCGAGTCTTCCACCCTTTACCAAGTATATAGATGCATTAAAAATATAAGAGATATTGTGATATCCCAACATAAATCCTGTCCACCAAGGAGAATTCTTCAACTTCACCTGCAACTAGTAACGCTATAAGAGGACTAAGCAAAGTGGTAACATAGCCAAACAACGGTTTGCATAGGAAAGGTGTCAATGGTTAGAGGTTCATGGCAATAAGGGATGGCTTGAAGAGCAACAGATAGGTAACGCAGCATAGCGATAGAACGAAGCAACTAGCATAGCAATGATAGTAGTGAGATCCAGGGTAGCGGTCATCTTGCCTGAAATCCCGCAAGGAAGAAGAACGAGTCCATGAAGAAGATGAAGCCACGAAGACGAACCAAGCGTAGACGAACGAATCCTCACGATCGCAACGAAACAGGAACTATCGAAAAGAAGCACGCAACATAGTAAACACACCACACATGAACATGACATGATGCATGACCAATCTAGATGAGGTTACTCATGGCAAGAGATGATGCAAACAAGAGCAACACATCAAGGCAAGTTTAAATGAGGCCGGGAACAACATATAACAATTCCGGTAAGTCCTCATATGCAAATTTCGAAGTTAGTCTAGATCTGAATAAATCTTATGTTCAAGTTGTTAAACAGCAAGTTAAGATGCACAACCATGATCTACACGAGATTCTAGTCAAGTTACATATAAAGTTCATTAGATTCGGAGCTATGGCCTAGAAGATATGAGCAAAACAAGTTAAACATGACATTGATGCAAAATGCACCCAAACATCAAGCAAGCACACCCAAACAAGGATGCAACTTGATAATATGAAGCTACATGCAATTCTAAGCAAGTTTCATATAGAGCACACTCAAAACGGAGCAACGGTTCAACACGCACACATGCAACAAGTTTAAAGGACAAGCTATCCAAAACAGCAACTAGGCATATTGCAAGCATCAAAACAACATGCTACAACACCTCAACATAATAACAAAAGGCATGGGCATGATGTACTGGTAAAGCATTACAAAACATGAGCACTGAGCTATCTCTAGAAATCACTTGAACATGCTCAAACACACATGGTAAGATTGCAAACAATAACAGTTCAGACTTTGTAGAAAATAACATCAGATTGCAATGTTTAGAGCTATCAAACAACATGTTACAGGAACCTATAATAGAAAAACTAGACATGGCATGGTTCTACTCAAAGCATAGATCAAAAGTCCCTTACTGACCATAAGCCAAAAAGGATCAGAAGAAATGATGGCACCCATGTAAACATAGCAAGTTATATTACAGATTCAAACATGGCAGAAACAGAATTAGGAAGGCATGTTTATGAGCTTGTACCACTCACTACAGAGCAATATATGGCATGGCAAGGCAACCAACAGTAAGAAGACATATTTGTGAAGCTAAGCATGGCAAGAGCAAGTCCATAGCATGCAAGGATCAACTACAACAACCTTGGCAAAATTGAATACCATGTAAACAATCTGCTAGGAAACATTTTGAAGCAAACGTAGAGCACGAAAATGACATGCTAGGCTACTCCATAATTGCAACCCAGGGAAAGAATGGATAGACAATAACCATATGTTCAAAACATCCTTACTGAAGTATCTCAAAATATGCATGGATCTCTCTGTAGCATCAAGTTTACATGGCATCAAAATAACAGCAGAACAAGGACTAAAATCAGCAACATCACGATGCCTAGTTTGCATGCTTGTGCTAGTCACCACATTGATCATAAAAATACAATGTAAGCACCTCTGTAAAGAAGACATGGCATAGTTCAAAACACATGTAGACATCAACCTCATAGGATGCACACATCAAGCATGGCAAAAATGACAAAAGAGCTCGTTCTGTTAACAGACATCAGAAAACATTATGAAGCACTCTTGCAACAAAGATTCAGGCATCAAGATGAGCTCAAATGAATATGATGCAATGGAATGAAATGATGTACTCGTTGAGGCGAATAGTTTGACATATTACACGCACGAAACGGAGCTACGGATGCAAAGATACAATGCGATGAACATGACATGAAAATTACACAGATCTGGGACTTAGTGGAATTTCACCTCCGGGCAAAGTCAACCCGGGACGGAGGGATCCGGGACGACGCGGTACAGGATGGGGACGAGGGCGTTTGGATGGCCGAGGTGGTGGATCTGATCCAGGCCATCGGATCCGGATCGGAGAGAGCTCCGGCGAGGTCGGGACGGTGCCGGAGATGGACGCCGGCGAGGAGCTGCATCCGGGAGGTGTCGGCGGAGCTCCGGTGGCCGCGGGGTCGAGGGGCGGCGAGGCAGAGGTCCGGCGATGGCCGGGGCGGCCGGGACGGCGCTGGAAGCGACCGGCGGCGACTCCCCTGGTGATGGCAGAGCCTAGCGCGCGGGAGCGCGGTCATGGACGCGGGGCCGGCCGGAGGGCGGCGAAGGCGGCGAGGAGACGAGGGGCGGCGCTGGTCGCCCGGAGTTGAGGCGGAGGGGCGGCGCGGCGAGGCGCGGTCGCCGGGCGGCGGCGGAGCTGGGCGGCTGCGGGGCGCGGGCGCGCGGGGCACGGGCCCAATAGGCGGAGCGGGAGGGCCGGCCACGGGCCAGGCGGGCCCGCGGAGGAGGCACGGCAAAGTGGGATGCGGCCCTCCACGTGGCGGCGCGCGGTAGGACGGGCGGTGGCGGACAGACGCGTCCGGTCCGATCCAGACGTGTCCGGCGGCGGAGGAGGGATTTCGTCTAGGGTTAGGGGGGAATTGATCCGGGATTTTCGGGGAGAGGGGCATATTTATAGGTAGAGGGAGCTAGGAGAGTCCAAATGAGGAGCGGTTATCGCCCACACGATCATGATCGAACGACCGAGAGCATGGAGGGGAGTTGGCTGGGTTTTGGGCCACTTTGGAGGGGCGTTGGGCTGCAAAGAGAAAGGGGCTTTCGGGCTACGCGGTTAACCATTGGAGTATCAAACGACCTCCAAATGGCACAAAACTTGACAGGCGGTCTACCGGTGCTATACCAAGGCCGCTTGGCAAGACTCGGTCCATTCCGAGAATGTTTATCACCCGCACACAACAAAAGACAAAAGGGGAACGCCGGAGGGCATAGGAGTGTCGGATAGCGAAACGGACAACGGGGAAAATGCTCGGATGCATGAGACGAACATGTATGCAAAATGAAATGCACATGATGACATGACAATATGAAACACGCAAGCAAATGACATGGCAACAACGACGAAAGCTGGAAGACACCTGGCGCATCGGATCCGGGGCGTTACAACACTCCTCCACTAACAAGAGATCTCATCCCGAGATCTTAGGACCGAGACAGAAGGGAAAAGGGATGAGGTGAAACAAGAGCTCAAGAGAAGAAGCAAAGAATCGGGAGCACTCGAGAAGAAGAGAGGAACGACGAGAATGACGAGAATTGAAAGCTCACAGATTTAGATAGGCTATGAAACCACTCCGGTTAGAACGAGATAAGAAACGAATAAGACTGAAAGGATTTAGGCAACACTCCGGTTGAACATGTAGAGGGTCGAATCATGAACTAGGGAAGATGGAATGATACTTTATGAAGACATGACAAAAAACCTCCGGAAAGAATTAAAAGAGTTGAATGAAAAGAACGGAGAAGAAAATGACAACTTGTGCCACGAATGACATAGAAAGCAACCTTAGAAGAAAAGGTTGAATGGAGTTGTTGAGAAGATTCAACAACGAAAAGAATACGCTTGTTGTGGACTTATGGAGAACATCTCAAAATAATGAGGAGATAACCGACCACAAGCGGAAAAGATTAAATAGCTGAGAAGAACGAAGAAATGCAAAACTCCACTTCAAAAGAATACGGAGAATTAATTGCACTTCGAGACGCAAGAAGAAAAGATACTTGAACTCCACCAAGAAAATCTTGATGAACTCTCGAAGAATGAATTAAATCATGAAGAACCACCATGAAGAACTCCAGTAACAAAAGGATGATAAGATAGAATGAAGGATGAAAGAATAAGACTAAAACCTTGCGGTGATTTAGATGGAGGTTTCGACGAGATGGCCGAGGAAATTTGAACACCGGAAAAGAAAAGATGAAGACACTTGGAACTAGAATTTATTCATCAAGAACAAACTCCGAAGGAAGGGATTAATCACTTGGATGAAATAAGAATAAGGTTTATTGTATGCTTATCCTTCATCAAATTAAATTGATGACAAGCAATGGATTCTTCATACTACTTATTCTTCTTGAAAAGGATTGAGAAGTGACATATCACAACCTTGAGAAGGTCTTCATTAACCACCGGTAGAATTGGAAAGAACGAATGGATTGAAATGATAATCAAAGAAAAAGAATCTTGAATGAACCATCGTAAGAATTCGAAAATGACTGATGAAAGAGACTGAATCACCGGGAAAAATTAGAAGAACAAATAAGCTAGAGGGGATTTAGATGCAAAAGAACAAAGAGATCATGAGCTGATTAAAGAACACTTGAACGAAGCACCGGGATAATTGAATACCGGTAGCTGAATTGTAAGGACGAAGAATTCTTTTGGAATGATGGCCTCCGGTGAAAAGAAATGGGAAAAGAACTTCTGACATACTCCGGATGGGTAAGAAAAGGAATATCTGACAAATGGAATAATTCGAGAGGATAATATGAAGCTAGAACCACGAATCTTCGAGATAACGAACAAGATTTAAGAGGAACTCTTCTTCGATCTTCAAATGACGACGAGAAACACCACCAGAATTACTGAGATACTCCGGTAGAATGACAAGCGAAGAGGTTGATCCAACAATGAAAAGAGTTTGAAAACGATCTTGGAAAGGCATCTGACTGATGAAATTCATGCTTACGTCACACTTGAAAAGAATTTGGAATAGCTCCGGAATAATTAGAAGAGTCAGGTAAGATCCTGGGAAAAAACCTATGGGTTATAGGCCCACTGAAGAGATAACACCGTTGGAAAGGGATGTCGAACAGATAGATGAAGCACCGGAACAATTGAAATATTTGAATGAGGTGACAACCTCGAATTAATTCGAACAAAGACGAATCTCCTGAGATGTCTTGAACTCCGGAATGATAAACTGGCGAGAGGCGAACGGGCAGGGAAAACACTTGATACAAGGGAAAGAATATGATCAACCGAAAAACTTGAATTGAATCCACTGGAAAAAGAAAGGGATGAAGAATGACGAACAAGACGAGAATTCACCGATTGAATTAATTTACGAAAGACTGAAGAGACTCCACACAAATGAAATTGATGTTCTAAAGAGGCTCAGGCTCCGGGAAGAAAAAGGGTGGGAGGGCGGGAAAAACAAAGGCAACTTGGAAGGGGAAATCGACGAATAACTTGAAGAGAAAACACCGGTTGAAATTATTGAGGAAAGAAAGCAAAGACTTCACACGAGTAGGATGGATACTCGATTACGGACTCCGGTTCCTAGAAGAAGAGGGGTGGGCGGGTGGGAAAAGAAAACAACTGAGGATTGAACTCAAAGATGAAGAGGCTCGAGTCGACTTGACGAGAAATGCACCGGATGAAAAGAGCTGAGGAACAACGATAAAAAAAAACCAACTGCGTGAACCTAAAGAAAAATTTGAAGGGGAAGAGGAGTAATTTAAAACACCTACGTCAAGATTCCTTACCATAGCGACGAAGGGGCAGAGAAGTAAAAAGAATTCCTACTCTCCGATATAACTAGACTCCGAAAAAACAGTTTTCTTCTAGACTCAACAATGGCCAAACTACACGGTCAATCAAGGGGGCTCGTAGGGTCAGTCGAGGCTCTGATACCAACTTGTCACGCCCAATATGCGACCCTATCCAAAAGGAACTCGAAGGTCCCACCAAGGATAGACCCGCATATTGAAACACTTTTGCAAGGTGGATATCATTACATCAACATTACATAATAGATGGGGATACATACATAAGGCATACAATGCCACACGAATACAACATCACAATACATAAGAGCATCATCCGACTACGGATGAAACACAAACAGAAACTCAAACGACATCCACCCTGCTAGCCCAGGCTGCCGACCTGGAACCTATCCCCTGATCGAAGACGAAGCAGAAGAAGAACTCAAGACAAGCAAGCATCGCCCTCGCGTCATGATCATCGCAAAACCTGTACCTGCAACTGTTGTTGTAGTAATCTGTGAGCCACGAGGACTCAGCAATCCCATTACCATGGGTATCAAGACTAGCAAAGCTTAATAGGAAAGGAAGGGGTAAAGTGGTGAGGTTGCAGCAGCGACTAAGCATATATGGTGGCTAACATACGCAAATAAGAGCGAGAAGAGAGCAAAAGGAACGTTCGTGAAACTAGCAATGATCAAGAAGTGATCCTGAATTCCTACTTACGTCAAACATAACCCAGAAATCGTGTTCACTTTCTGGACTCCGCCGAAAAGAGACCATCACGGCTACACACACGGTTGATGCGTTTTAATTCGGATCTGGTGTCAAGTTATCTACAACCGGACATTAACAAATTCCCATCTGCCTATAACCGCAGGCACGACTTTCGAAAGATTATACCCTGCAGGGGTGTCCCAACTTAGCCCATGATAAGCTCTCGCGATCAACGAAGGATATACCTTCTCCCAGGAAGACCCGATCAGACTCGGAATCCCGGTTTATAAGACATTTCGACAATGGTAAAACAAGACTAGCAAAGCCGCCCGATGCGCCGACAATCCCGGTAGGAGCTGCACATATCTCGTTCTCAGGGCAACACCGGATAAGTCAAGCTACGAGTAAAACCAGCCCTCGAGTTGCCCCGAGGTGGCCCCGCAGGTTGCTCGGTTCGGACCAACACTTAGACAAGCACTGGCCTGGGGGGCTAAAATAAAGATGACCCTCGGGTTGGCCGACCCAAGGGAAGGGTATAGGTGGTGGTGAGGCAAATGGTAAAACCAAGGTTGGGCCTTGCTGGAGGAGTTTTATTCAAAGCAAACTGTCGAGGGGGTCCCATAAATCACCTGACCGCGTAAGGAACGCAAAATCTAGGAACATAACACCGGTATGACGGAAACTAGGGCGACCAAGAGTGGAACAAAACACCAGGCATAAGGCCGAGTATTCCACCCTTTACCAAGTATATAGATGCATTAATAATATAAGAGATATTGTGATATCCCAACATAAATCCTGTCCACCAAGGAGAATTCTTCAACTTCACCTGCAACTAGCAACGCTATAAGAGGGCTAAGCAAAGCGGTAACATAGCCAAACAATGGTTTGCATAGGAAAGGTGTCAAAGGTTAGAGGTTCATGGCAATATGGGATGGCTTGAAGAGCAACAGATAGGTAACGCAGCATAGCGATAGAACGAAGCAACTAGCATAGCAATGATAGTAGTGAGATCCAGGGTAGCGGTCATCTTGCCTGAAATCCCGCAAGGAAGAAGAACGAGTCCATGAAGAAGATGAAGCCACGAAGACGAACCAAGCGTAGACGAACGAATCCTCACGATCGCAACGAAACAGGAACTATCGAAAAGAAGCACACAACATAGTAAACACACCACACATGAACATGACATGATGCACAACAAGCATGATGCATGACCAATCTAGATGAGGCTACTCATGGCAAGAGATGATGCAAACAAGAGCAACACATCAAGGCAAGTTTAAATGAGGCCGGGAACAACATATAACAATTCCGGTAAGTCCTCATATGCAAATTTCGAAGTTAGTCAAGATCTGAATAAACCTTATGTTCAAGTTGTTAAACAGCAAGTTAAGATGCACAACGATGATCTACACGAGATTCTAGTCAAGTTACATATAAAGTTCATTACATTCGGAGCTACGGCCTAGAAGATATGAGCAAAACAAGTTAAATATGGCATTGATGCAAAATGCACCCAAACATCAAGCAAACACACCCAAACAAGGATGCAACTTGATAATATGAATCTACATGCAATTCTGAGCAAGTTTCATATAGAGCACACTCAAAACGGAGCAACGGTTCAACACGCACACATGGAACAAGTTTAAAGGACAAGCTGTCCAAAACAGCAACTAGGCATATTGCAAGCATCAAAACAACATGCTACAGCACCTCAACATAATAACAAAAGGCATGGGCATGATGTACAGGTAAAGCATTACAAAACATGAGCACTGAGCTATCTCTAGAAATCACTTGAACATGCTCAAACACACATGGTAAGATTGCAAACAATAACAGTTCCGACTTTGTAGAAAATAACATCAGGTTGCAATATTTAGAGCTATCAAACAACATGTTACAGGAACCTATAATAGAAAAACAAGACATGGCATGGTTCTACTCAAAGCATAGATCAAAAGTCCCTTACTGACCATAAGACAAAAAGGATCAGAAGAAATGATGGCACCCATGTAAACATAGCAAGTTATATTACAGATTCAAACATGGCAGAAACAGAATTAGGAAGGCATGTTTATGAGCTTGTACCACTCACTACAGAGCAATACATGGCATGGCAAGGCAACCAACAGTAAGAAGACATATTTGTGAAGCTAAGCATGGCAAGAGCAAGTCCATAGCATGCAAGGATCAACTACAACAACCTTGGCAAAATTGAATACCATGTAAACAATCTGCCAGGAAACATTTTGAAGCAAACGTAGAGCACGAAAATGACATGCTAGGCTACTCCATAATTGCAACCCAGGGCAAGAATGGATAGACAATAACCATATGTTCAAAACATCCTTACTGAAGTATCTCAAAATATGCATGGATCTCTCTGTAGCATCAAGTTTACATGGCATCAAAATAACAGCAGAACAAGGACTAAAATCAGCAACATCACGATGCCTAGTTTGCATGCTTGTGCTAGTCACCACATTGATCACAAAAATACAATGTAAGCACCTCTATAAAGAAGACATTGCATAGTTCAAAACTCATGTAGACATCAACCTCATAGGATGCACACATCAAGCATGGCAAAAATGACAAAAGAGCTCGTTCTGTTAACAGACAGCAGAAAACATTATGAAGCACTCTTGCAACAAAGATTCAGGCATCAAGATGAGCTCAAATGAATATGATGCAATGGAATGAAATGATGTACTTGTTGAGGTGAACAGTTTGACATATTACACACACGAAACGGAGCTACGGATGCAAAGATACAATGCGATGAACATGACATGAAAATTACACAGATCTGGGACTTAGTGGAATTTCACCTCCGGGCAAAGTCAACCCGGGACGGCGCGGTACAGGATGGGGACGAGGGCGTTTGGATGGCCGAGGTGGTGGATCTGATCCAGGCCATCGGATCCGGATCGGAGAGAGCTCCGGCGAGGTCGGGGCGGTGCCGGAGATGGACGCCGGCGAGGAGCTGCATCCGGGAGGCGTCGGTGGAGCTCCGGTGGCCGCGGGGTCGAGGGGCGGCGAGGCAGAGGTCCGGCGACGGCCGGGGCGGCTGGGACGGTGCTGGAAGCGACCGGCGGCGAGTCCCCTGGTGATGGCGGAGCCTAGCGCGCGGGAGCGCGGCCGTGGACGCGGGGCCGGCCGAAGGGCGGCGAAGGCAGCGAGGAGACGAGGGGCGGCGCCGGTCGCCCGGAGTTGAGGCGGAGGGGCGGCGCAGCGAGGCGCGGTCGCCGGGCGGCGGCGGAGCCGGGCGGCTGCGGGGCGCGGGCGCGCGGGGCACGGGCCTAGTCGGTGGAGCGGGAGGGCCGGCCACGGGCCAGGCGGGCCCGCGGAGGAGGCACGGCGAAGTGGGGTGCGGCCCGCCACGTGGCGGCGCGCGGTAGGACGGGCGGCGGCGGACGGACGTGTCCGGTCCGATCCGGATGTGTCCGGCGGCGGAGGAGGGATTTCGTCTAGGGTTAGGGGGGAATTGATCCGGGATTTTCGGGGAGAGGGGCATATTTATAGGTAGAGGGAGCTAGGAGAGTCCAAATGAGGAGCGGTTTTCGCCCACACGATCGTGGTCGAATGACCGAGAGCATGGAGGGGAGTTGGCTGGGTTTTGGGCCACTTTGGAGGGGCGTTGGGCTGCAAAGAGAAAGGGGCTTTCGGGCTACGCGGTTAACCGTTGGAGTATCAAACGACCTCCAAATGGCACGAAACTTGACAGGAGGTCTACCGGTGCTATACCAAGGCCGCTTGGCAAGACTCGGTCCATTCCGAGAACGTTTAACACCCACACACAACGAAAGACAAAAGGGGAACGCCGGAGGGCATAGAAGTGCCGGATCGCGAAACGGACAACGGGGAAAATGCTCGGATGCATGAGACGAACATGTATGCAAAATGAAATGCACATGATGACATGACAATATGCAACACGCAAGCAAATGACATGGCAACAACGACGAAAGCTGGAAGACACCTGGCGCATCGGATCCAGGGCGTTACAGCTGAATCATCGATACTAAGTTAAACATATTTACAAAAACGGAACAAGTCAAGTTCATACCCGTTTCTCTCTTCCACAACCAGTTCATCAAATGCTGTCATTATTGCCTTTCACTTGCATGACCGAATGATATGAAAATGATAATAGTGCAAGAGTGTCGTGGACTAAGATGGAATCTGCAAACATTTTATTCAAATAGGAGGAGACAAGGTAATATGGCTCTTTGTTAGATCAATATCAAAGCATATGAGAGCCACTCAACATTTTCATCATGGTCTTCTCCTTGGTATGACTCAATAAAAAGAAAAGAAATTCAGGGAGACTCACTCAAATGTTTTTGGAGCTTTTAGTTTTTCTTGAATAAAGCAAACTAAAGAAAAAGGAAAAACAAAAATGAGAAAAACTATTTACACTGGAGAGCTCCCAACAAGCAAAAAGAAGAACAAGGAAATCTTTTTGGGTTTTCTTTTTAATACTACAACTAACTAGGCTAGAAAGAAAAACCGAAAAGAAGCAAGAAACATTTTTTGTTTTTCTCAAAGTTTTTGAAACACATGATAAGAAAGCGGGAAAATGAATCTAGCAAGGATGATACAATGCAAATGTGTTGACACTGACAACTGGAATGAAATGTGTGAACATGAATGTCATGTCGGTGGAAATACGTACCCCCCAAGCTTAGGCTTTTGGCTTAGCTTGGTAATCACCAATCATAGTAGCCATCTGATCCCATGTTGAAGTGTTGTGGAGCGGGCATGTGAGCATCCCACTCCTGAGGCTCCTCCTCTGCCTCTGCCTGGGCGTTCCGGTAGGCAATAATGTCCTCAAGCATGATCCAGTATCCTCCACTGGCAATAGAATCAAACAAAGCACGCAGGCAATGGAATAATATCACGGGTATCTACACTGAAAACCAGGTTGTAAGGAATGTTATTAATAGAATTATCAAAATCAGTGAGTGGCATCTGACGGGTTTCAGCATATAAATTAAACTACACCTCAGGGGGGTTATTCCTACTCAAAAAATGGAAACTTTGCACAAAGGAATTTGTGAGGAGATGGTATTGTTCACACTCAGCTACGATGAAGTCGGTAAGCCCACCATTAGCAGCAAATTGTACAAACTCTTGACGGATCCTGGCTCCATCCATGAAGGAGTTATGCGGCCATTCGCACAGTCGTACTTCCGCCCTTCTCCAAGTATGGAGGCCGTTATCCGATGATTCCCCAATGACCCCCTTAGAGATCTTCTTGGAGGCAAACTTCCTAAAGAAACTCATCTTATTCCTATGAACAAAATTCTAAAAAAAAATTAGTCCACAAAATTTTTGTCAACAAAACTTCACAAGATTGATAGCAACTACTCATAGGGAGGCATAGAGGCTATACTGAGCATTCAAACTACTTAGAACTCTAAGAATTCAAGTTGCAAGCTCATCTACAGCAGCACCAAGAGTAGCTAATCATTCAAATATAATCCACTAAAGAAAAATTAATTAGAGCAATGGAGGAGTCACATACCAAGTAGCAATCCCCCAAAATAGTTTCAGAAATGGAGCTTCGAGCAAGGAGATCAAAATCCGCGGGTTTGAGAGCAAGAACACGAGAGAGAGGGAGCAATGGTGATTTTTTCTAGAGGTAGGAGATGGAATGGGATGAAGAGATAAGTGAGGGGGCCCACATGGGGACCACAACCCACCAGGGCACGCCTGGGGTTGTTGGCGCACCCAGGTGGGTTGTGCCCACCTGGTGCACCCCCCCTCTGATGTTATTTGCACTAAAAATGCAGAAAAAAAAACTTTAAATTATCAGGGCATTCTGAGAACTTTTATTTTTTGGGTCATTTTTTTATTGCATGGAAAATTCAGAAAACAGACAAAACATGGCATTTTATTTTATTTAACAAAGAAAAACAAAGAATAAAAGGTAGGGACAGAAGGTTGTGCCTACTAGATTCATCAACTTCATACCTCTAAAAAATGGGCCATTAATAAGGTTGCTCAAGTCTTATTAACAACCACTTCCGATTAGCATGAAACCGAAGAACTTTCGTAAAACACTAAGTTACCTCAACGGGGATATGCATGTCCCCAACAATAAGCGTTTCATATTTCTTTTTGGCAGTTGGTAGAGGTAGTTGAAAATTTCCAATAGTGAGTGTCGGAGATTGATGTTTGCTTGAACTACGTCGGTATTTCCCCAAAGAGGAAGGGATGATGCAGCACAGCAACGGTAGGTATTTCCCTCAGTGATGAGACCAAGGTTATCGAAGAAGTAGGAGAACCACGCAACACCACGTAAACAGCTCCTGCACACAAAGAACAAATACTTGCAACTCGACGTAAGAGAGGGGTTGTCAATCCCTCATGGGTAAAAAGATAGATAAAATTGTAGTAGATTGGATAAATAGATCTCGCGGGAACGCGAGATAAAATAAATTATTAAAAATTGCAGCAAGGTATTTTTGTATTTTTGGTTTAATAGATCTGAAAAATATAAGCAAATAAAAATAGATCGCGAAGGAAAATATATTTAAAGAAGAGACCCGGGGGTTGTACGTTTCACTAGTGGCTTCTCTCGAGAAAAATAGCAAATGACGGAATAGAAAATTACTGTTGGGCAATTGATAGAACTTCAAATACTCATGATGATATCCAGACAATGATCATTATATAGGCATCACGTCCAAGATTAGTAGACCGACTCCTGCAAGCATCTACTACTATTACTCGACACATCAGCCGCTATCCAGCATGCATCTAGTGTATTAAGTTCATGGAAAAATGGAGTAATGCAATAAGAATGATGACATGATGTAGACAAGATCTATTTATGTAGAAATAGACCCCATCTTGTTATCCTTAATAGCAACGATACATACGTGTCGTTTGCCCTTCTGTCACTGGGATCAAGCACCGTAAGATCGAACCCATCACAAAGCACCTCTTCCCGTTGCAAGATAAATAGATCAAGTTGGCCAAACAAAACCCAAATATCGGAGAATAAATACGAGGCTATAATCAATCATGCATATAAGAGATCAAAAGAAGACTCAAATAACTTTCATGGATAAAAACATAGATCTGATCATAAACTCAAAGTTCATCAGATCCCAACAAACACACCTCAAAAAGAGTTACATCATATGGATCTCCAAGAGACCATTGTATTGAGAATCAAGAGAGAGAGAGAGAGAGAGAGAGAGAGAGAGGAAGCCACCTAGCTACTAACTACGGACCCGTAGGTCTAAAATGAACTACTCACGCATCATCGGAGAGGCACAAATGGACGTGATGAGCCCCTCAATGATGGTGTTTAGGTTGGATCTGGTGGTTCTGGAACTTGCGGCGGCTGGAATTGATTTTTTTCCGACTCCCCTAGGGTTTCTGGAATATTGGGGTATTTATAGAGCAAATAGGCGGTGTGGGAAACCACCAAGGAGGGCATAACCCACCTGGGCGTGCCTGGCCCCCCAGGCGCGCCCTGGTGGGTTGTGCCCCCTCGGGGCACCCCTCTGGTATTTCTTCGGCACATCTTGTGTCTTCTGGTCCAGAAAAAATCCACAAAAAGTTTTGCTGTGTTTGGACTCTATTTGGTATTGATTTCCTTCGATGTAAAAACAAGTAGAAAAAAGCAACTAGCACTGGGCACTATGTTAATAGGTTAGTACCAAAAAATGATATAAAATGATTGTAAACATCCAAGAATGATAATATAACAGCATGGAACAATCAAAAATTATAGATACATTGGAGACGTATCAGCATCCCCAAGCTTAATTCCTGCTCGTCCTCGAGTAGGTAAATGATAAAAAACAGAATTTTTGATGTGGAATGTTGCCTAACATGTTCATCACATATTCTTTTCTTTGTAGCATGGACATTTGGACTTTTATATGGTTCAAAGCAATAGTCTAGTTTTGACAAGAAGACTTTAATACTCAAGCATATCAACAACTAACCATGTCTTTCATAACATCAACACTAAAGCAAGTTATCCCTAGCCCATTATGCTCAATCATTGATCCATTGATGAAACACACTCGAATACTAGCTATACCCAATGCTCAAGTACGATCATAGTGCCTCTTAGTTGGTGCTTTATAAGAGAAGATGGAGACACAAGTAAAAATAAAAATTGCATAAAGTAAAAGAAAGGCCCTTCACGGAGGGAAGTAGGGATGTATAGAGGTGCCAGAGCTCAAAGAGAAAATTGAGAGATAAAAACATTTTGGGAGGCATACTTTTCCCGCCAATGAAAACGACTTAGAGTTCCCAACACTTTACATGCTAGATACATCATAGGCGGTTCCCAAACAAAAAATAAAGTTTATTCCTTTTCCACCATACTTTCACTTTCCATGGCTAACCGCATCCATGGGTGCCCTCCATACCAACACTTTCCAAGGAATTTATTATTTGACAACACAAAGTAAATTCATTTTTCATTTCGAGACTGGGCATCCCTAATACCTTTGTCGTACTCTCGTGCAATGACAAGTCAATAAGCACTCATCGTGAGAATAACACATCTAGCATGGAAAACATCGGCCACCCCTCACCGCCTCGCGAGCGGTACAAGCACACAAAAGAGAAATTTATTTTGAAAATTAGAGATGGCACATGCAAATTTGCTTAGAACGGCATGGAAATACCGCATAAAGGTAGGTATAGTGGACTCATATGGCAAAAGTTGTTTAAAGGGTTTTGGATGCACAAGTAGTGATCATACTTAGTGCAAATGAAGGCTTGCAAAAAGATTGAGAAGCGTCCAACCAAGAAACGAAAAATATCGTAAGCGAGCATTAAGCATAACTAACACCGAATAATGCGCCACAAGTAGGATGTAATTTCATTGCATAACTATTAACTTTCGTGCTTGCATAGGGAATCACAAACCTTAACACCAATATTCTTACTAAAGCATAATTACTCATCAACTTGACTCACATATCATATCATCATTTATCAAAACCTTACAAAGAACCAAGTTTATTTTGTCCAATGATCTTCATGATTTTTTTATTATATCCTCCTTGGATATCTATCACTTTGGGACTAATTTCATATGTTGCTTTTGATAAGCTCAAATAAATATAAGTGAAGAACATGAGCATAATACTTCTTTCTCTCAAAATAATTGAAGTGAAGCAAGAGAGAATTTATTTAAAAATTACTAACTCCCAAATAAATTTAAGTGAAGCATGAGAGCATTTATTAAAAAATAACAAAGCACACCGTGCTCAAAAAAAGATATAGGTGAAGCACTAGAGCAATTGCATGGCTTCAAAAATTTAAGTGAAGCATAGGAGCAAGCATAGCATAATATTTGGCTCTCTCAAAAAGGTGTGTCTAGCAAGGGTTCAAGACTTAAAACACAAAGCAAAACAGCAAAGACTCATATCATACAAGACGCTCCAAGCAAAACTCATAATATGTGATGAATAAAAATATAGCTCCAAGTAAAATACCGATGGTTGTTAGAAGAAAGAGGGGATGCCACCCGGGGGCACCCCCAAGCTTAGTTGCTTGATACTTCTTGAATATTATCTTGGGGTGCCTCTAGAATCCCCAAGATTAGCCTTTTGCTAATCCTTATTCCTTCATCCATCGTAATCTCACCCAAAACTTGAAAACTTCAATCACACAAAACTCAACAAAACCTTCGTGAGATCCGTTAGTATAAGAAAGCAAACCATAAGTACCATTGAAAACCCATTCATATTTTATTTTTGCATTATATCTACTGTATTACAACTTTTCTATGGCAAAAAATCTTCAAAGAAAACCATAGAATCATCAAAACAAGCACACAACGCAAAGAAAACAGAATCTGTAAAAAACAGATCAGTTTGTAGAAATCTGTAAAGTTCAAATACTTATGTAACTCCAAAAATTCTGAAAAATTAGGACAACATGAGAAATTTGTTTAGTAATCTTCTTCAAAAAGAATAAAATCAAAAGCACTCTTCTGTTAAAAATGGGAATTTATTTTCATGAGCGCAAAAGTTTCTGTTTTTCAGCAAGATCAAATCAACTCTCACCCAAATCATCCCAAAGGCTTTGCTTGGCACAAACACTAATTTAAACCACAAAAACTCATCTAATCAGAGGTACAATTGAGCATTTTATTGAAAACAGCAAGAAAACCAAAAAGCAAAAAGATACAAGTTGGGTTGCCTCCCAACGAGCGTTGTCGTTTTACGCCCCTAGCTAGGCATAACGTGAAGGATCTAAGTTTTGTCATCTTTAGTTATAGATCCATACGACACCCTCATGATTGATTCATATGGTGGCCTAATTCTTGTTCTAGGGAAGTGCTCCATATACTTCCTTAGTGAAAATTAAAATTTAATATTACCTTCTTTCATATCAATCACGGCACCAATAGTACGTAAAAATGGTCTACCAAGTATAATTGGACAAGACGGATTGCAATCAATATCAAGAGCAATGAAATCTATGGGCACATAATTCCTATTTGCAAGAATAAGAACATCATTAATTCTTCCCATAGGATTTTTAATAGTAGAATCCGCCAAGTGCAAATTTAAAGAGCATTCTTCAATATTGGTAAGACCAAGCACATCACATAAAGATTTCGGAATTGTAGAAACACTAGCACCCAAGTCACATAAAGCAAAACACTCATAATTTTTAATCTTGACTTTGATGGTAGGTTCCCATTCATCATGTAATTTTCTAGGAATTGAAACTTCTAATTCCAACTTTTCTTCAAAAGCTTTCATCATAGCATCAACAATATGTTTAGTAAAAGCTTTATTTTGTTGATAAGCATGGGGTGAATTTATCATGGATTGCAACAAAGAAATACAATCAACCAAAGAGCAACTATAATAATTAAAGTCTTTGTAATCCAAAATAGTGGGCACATCACTAGTTAAAGTTTTAACCTCTTCAAACCCACTTTTATCAATTTTCTCAACAAGATTTTCACCCTCCAAATTATCGGGACGCCTTCTAGCTAAAGTTGACTCTTCTCCAGTACCTTTTTCATCAATCTTAATTTTACTAAACAAAGAATCAATATAATAAACACCAATCATTTTAAGATCTTCATCACTTTTAAAGCAATCACTAGAAAACACTTTTTCCAAAAATTCTCTTTTAGCTCTAAGAATAGCGGTTCTTTTCTTACTTTCATCCATAGAAACTTAAAGAGCTTTAATTGATTCTTCAACCTTAGGCACAAAAAATTTCATCTTGAGAGTTTCTACATCATGAGAAATTCTATCAATACTTCTAGAATATCATCAACTTTATTCAGTTTTTCTTCTATCGTAGCATTGAAAACCTTTTGAGTATTGATAAATTATATAATATTGTTCTCAAGATCAGAGGTGTTCCTATTATTATTATAATAAGGATTACCATAGGAATTACCATAATTATTAGAGGAATTGCTAGGAAAAGGCCTAGGATTAAAATTACCTCTATAAGCATTGTTATTGAAATTGTTTTGTGAGATAAAATTCACATCCATGACATCACTATTTTGCTCAATCAAAGTAGACAACGTCACATCATTAAAATCAATAGGAGCATTTTTATTAGCAACCAACTTCATAAGAGCATCAACTTATTCACTCAAAGAATTTATTTCTTCTACCGAATTGACTTTTTTACTAGGAGGAGCTCTTTCGATATGCCACTATGAGTAATTTGCCATAATATTGTCTAGCAATTTAGTAGCTTCACCGAAAGTAATTTCCGTAAAAGTACCCCCGGCAGTGGAATCTAAAAGATTACGAGAAACAAAATTCAACCCCACATAAAATTTTTGTATGATCATCCAAAGATTTATCCCATGAGTTGGTCAATTCCTTAGAATCAATTTCATCCTTTCCCAAGATTGTACAACATGCTCATGTTCAAGTTGCTTGAAATTCATGATCTAGGTTCTAAGGGAAATGATTTTTGCGGGAGAAAAATACTTAGTAATAAAAGCATTCGTGCACTTATTCCAAGAATCGATACGATTGTGAGGCAAAGAAGAAAACCAAATTTTTGTGCGGTCTCGCAAAGAAAACGAAATAATTTCAACTTCACAACATCGTTGTCTAGATCTTTTTTATTTTGCATATTGCATAATTCTACGAATGTGTTAAATGGGACATGTCATCCTCATTAGGAGTACCAGAAAATTGATCTTTCATAACAAGATTCAACAAAGCGGTATTAATATCACAAGACTCCGCACCAGTGGCAGGAGGAGCAATCAGAGTGCTAACAAAATCATTGTTGTTGGTATTTGAGAAATCACACAACTTGGTGTTCTCTTGAGTCATGGTGACTTCACAATAAGATTGCACTCAAAAACAGATCTGACAAGAAAACGACGAACAAAAAAGAGGGCAAATAAAATGGAAAATTTATGGCAAAGTGGGGGAGAGGAAAATGAGAGGCAAATGGCAAATAATGTAAATTGCAAGGAGATGACATTTGTGATTAGGAACCTGGTTGATGTTGATGATGTCTCCCCGGCAACGGTGCCAGAAATTCCTTTTAATGTTTGCTTGAACTATGTCGGTATTTCCCCAAGAGGAAGGGATGATGCAGCACAGCAACGATAGGTATTTCCCTCAGTGATGTGACCAATGTTATTGAACCAATAGGAGAACCATGCAACACCACGTAAACAGCTCCTGCACACAAAGAACAAATACTTGCAACTCGACGTAAGAGAAGGGTTGTCAATCCCTCACGGGTAAAAAGATAGATAAAATTGTAGTAGATTGGATAAATAGATCTCGCGGGAACGCGATATAAAATACATTACTAAAAATTGCAGCAAGGTATTTGAAGGAGATATGCCCTAGAGGCAATAATAAAGTTGTGATTTAATTCCTTAATTCATGATAAATGTTTATTATTCATGCTAGAATTGTATTAACCGAAAACTTAGTACACATAGACAAAACTTATAGTCCCTAGTATGCCTCTACTTGACTAGCTCGTTAATCAAAGATGGTTATGTTTCCTAACCATAGACATGTGTTGTCATTTGATGAACGGGATCACATCATTAGGAGAATGATGTGATGGACATGACCCATCTGTTAGCTTAGCATTATGACCGTGTCAGTTTCATTGCTACTGCTTTCTTCATGACTTATACAAGTTCCTCAGACTATGAGATTATGCAACTCCCGAATACCGGAGGAACACTTTGTGTGCTACCAAATGTCACAACGTAAATGGGTGATTATAAACATGCTCTGCAGGTGTCTCCGAAGGTGTTTGTTGGGTTGGCATAGATCGAGATTAGGATTTGTCACTCCGTGTTTCAATGAGGTATCTCTGGGCCCTCTCGGTAATGCACATCACTATAAGCCTTGTAAGCAGTGTGACTAATGAGTTAGTTACGGTATGATGCATTACGGAACGAGTAAAGAGACTTTCCGGTAACGATATTGAACTAGGTATTGAGATACCGACGATCGAATCTCGGGCAAGTAACATACTGATGACAAAAGGAACAACGTATGTTGTTATGCGGTTTGACCAATGAAGATCTTTGTAGAATATGTAGGAACCAATAAGAGCATCCAGGTTCTGCTATTGGTTATTGACCGGAGATGAGTCTCGGTCATGTCTACATAGTTCTCGAACCCGTAGGGTCCGCACGCTTAACGTTTGGTGACGATCGATATTATGATTTTATGTGTTTTGATGTATCGAAGGTAGTTCGCAATCCCGGATGTGATCACGGACATGAAGAGGAGTCTCGAAATGGTCGAGACATAAATATTGATATATTGGACGACTATATTCGGACATCGGATGAGTTCCGGGGGTCACCGGATATTTATCAGAGTGGCGGGGGGTTATCAGAACCCCCGGGGGAACTAATGGGCCAACATGGGCCTTGTGGGAGAGAGAGGAGAGGGCCTAGGGCTGCCCCCCCCCTTGGGAGTCCGAATTGGACAAGGAGCGGGGGCGGCGTGATGTCTACTACACAACCTTCTTCTTGTAGACGTTGTTGGGCCTGCAAGTGCACAAGTTCGTAGGACAGTAGCAAATTTCCCTCAAGTGGATGACCTAAGGTTTATCAATCCGTGGGAGGCATAGGATGCAGAAGGTCTATCTCAAGCAACCCTGCAACCAAATAACAAAGAGTCTCTTGTGTCCCCAACACACCCAATACAATGGTAAATTGTATAGGTGCACTAGTTCGGCGAAGAGATGGTGATACAAGTGCAATATGGATAGTAGATATAAGTATTTGTAATCTGAAATTATAAAAACAGCAAGGTAGCAAGTGATAAAAGTGAGCATAAATGGTATTGCAATGATAGGAAACAAGGCCTAGGGTTCATACTTTCACTAGTGCAAGTTCTCTCAACAATAATAACATAGATAGATCATATAACAATCCCTCAACATGCAACAAAGAGTCACTCCAAAGCCACTAATAGTGGAGAACAAACGAAGAGATTATGGTAGGGTACGAAACCACCTCAAAGTTATTCTTTCGGATCGATCTATTCAAGAGTTCGTACTAGAATAACACCTTAAGACACAAATCAACCAAAACCCTAATGTCACCTAGATACTCCATTGTCACCTCAAGTATCCGTGGGCATGATTATACAATATGCATCACACAATCTCAGATTCATCCAACCAACACAAAGTACTTCAAAGAGTGCCCCAAAGTTTCTACCGGAGAGTCAAGAAAACGTGTGCCAACCCCTATGCATAGGTTCATGGGCGGAACCCGCAAGTTGGTCACCAAAACATACATCAAGTGGCACGTGATATCCCATTGTCACCACAGATAAACACGGCAAGACATACATCAAGTGTTCTCAAATCAAAGACTCAATCCGATAAGATAACTTCAAGAGGGAAACTCAATTCATCACAAGAGAGTAGAGGGGAATAACGTCATAAGATCCAACTATAATAGCAAATCTCGCAATACATCAAGATCGTGCCATAGAGAAAACACGAGAGAGAGAGAGAGAGAGATCAAACACATAGCTACTGGTACATACCCTCAGCCCCGAGGGTGAAGTACTCCCTCCTCGTCATGGATAGCACCGGGATGATGAAGATGGCCACCGGTGATGGATTCCCCTTCCGGCAAGGTGCCGAAACGGGATCCCGAGAGGTTTTTGGTGGCTATAGAGGCTTGCGGCGGCGGAACTCCCGATCTATCTTGATATTCGATGGTTTTAGGGTATGCAGGCTTATATAGGCAAAAGAAGTCGGTCGTGAGGTGCTCGAGGGGCCCACGAGACAGGGGGCGCATCCAGTAGGGGGGGCGCACCCTCCTATCTCGTGGCTGCCTCGAGGATCTTTTGACGTGAACTCCAAGTCTCCAGGATCATATTCTTCCAAAAAATCACGCTGCCGAAGGTTTCATTCCGTTTGGACTCCGTTTGATATTCCTTTTCTTCAAAATACTGAAACAGGCAATAAAACAGCAATATGGGCTGGGCCTCCGGTTAGTAGGTTAGTCCCAAAAATGATATAAATGTGTAAAATAAAGCCCATAAACATCCAAAAGGGGTAATATAATAGCATGGAACAATCAAAAATTATAGATACGTTGGAGACGTATCACGGCGCCCCCTCTTTCCTCTCCCTCTCTCCCTCTCCTTCCTTTCCCCTTCCTTCTTCCTAGTTGGACTTGGAAAGGAGGAGTCCTACTCCTACTAGGAGGAGGAGGACTCCCCTCCTTGGCGCGCCCCAAGGGCCGACCGGCCTCCCCCCTTGCTCCTTTATATACGGGGGCAGGGGGCACCCTAAGACACACAAGTTGATTGTTCCAAGCCGTGTGCGGTGCCCCCCTCCACCATAATCCACCTCGGTCATATCATTGCAGTGCTTAGGCGAAGCCCTGCACCGGTAGCTTCATCATCACCGTCATCACGCCGTTGTGCTGACGAAGCTCTCCCGCGACACTCAGCTAGATCTAGAGTTCGTGGGACGTCACCGAGCCGAACATGTGCAGATCGCGGAGGTGCCATAACTTTGGTGCTAGGATTGGTCGGATCGTGAAGACGTATGACTACATCAACGGCGTTGTCATAACGCTTCCGCTTATGGTCTACGAGGGTACGTAGACATCACTCTCCCCTCTCGTTGTTATGCATCACCATGATTTCCACCTATGTGCATAGGAATTTTTTTTGAAATTACTATGTTCCCCAACAGTGGCATCTGAGCCCGGTTTATGCCTAGATGTTATATGCGCGAGTATAACACAAATGATTTGTGGGCGATAATACTCATACTGCTTGCCAGCATGTCATACTTTGATTCGGCGGTATTGTTGGATGAAGCGGCCCGGACCGACATTACGCGTACGCTTACGCGAGACTGGTTCTACCGACGTGCTTCGCACATAGGTGGCTGGCGGGTGTCAGTTTCTCCAACTTTAGTTGAATCGAGTGTGGCTACGCCTGGTCCTTGTTGAAGGTTAAAACAACACACTTGACAAAAAAACATTGTGGTTTTGATGCGTAGGTAAGAACGGTTCTTGCTAAGCCCGTAGCAGCCACGTAAAAACTTGCAACAACAAAGTAGAGGACATCTAACTTGTTTTTGCAGGGCATTTGTGATGTGATATAGTCAAGTCATGATGCTAAATTTTATTGTATGAGACGATCATGTTTTGTAACAGAGTTATCGGCAACTGGCAGGAGCCATATTGTTGTCGCTTTATTGTATGCAATGCAATCGCCCTGTAATTGTTTTTACTATCACTAAGCGAGTCGTAGAAGCAATAGTTGGCGAGATGACAACGATGCTACGATGGAGATCAAGGTGTTGCACCGGTGAAGATTGTGATCATGATGGTGCTTTGGAGATGGAGATCAAAGGCACAAGATGATGATAGCCATATCATATCACTTATATTGATTGCATGTGATGTTTATCCTTTATGCATCTTATTTTGCTTAGTTTGATGGTAGCATTATAAGATGATCTCTCACTAAATTTCAAGGTATAAGTGTTCTCCCTGAGTATGCACCATTGCGACAGTTCATCGTGCCGAGACACCACGTGATGATCAGGTGTGGTAAGCTCTACGCTCAGATACAACGGGTGCAAGCCAATTTTGCACATGCAGAATACTCGGGTTAAACTTGACGGGCCTAGCATATGTAGATATGGCCTCGGAACACTGGAGACCGAAAGGTCGAGCATGAATCATATAGTAGATATGATCAACATAGTGATGTTCACCATTGAAAACTACTCCATCTCACATGATGATCAGACATGGTTTAGTTGATTTGGATCACGTGATCATTTAGATGACTAAAGGGATGTCTATCTAAGTGGGAGTTCTTAAGTAATATGATTAATTGGACTTTAATTTATCATGGACTTAGTCCTGATAGTATTTTGCAAATTATGTTGTAGATCAATAGCTCGCGCTATAGCTTCCCTATGTTTTTTTATATGTTCCTAGAGAAAACTAAGTTGAAAGATGATAGTAGCAATGATGTGGACTGGGTCCGTGATCTGAGGTTTATCCTCATTGCTACACAGAAGAATTATGTCCTTGATGCACCGCTAGGTGACTGACCTATTGCAGGAGCAGATGCAGACGTTATGAATGTTTGGCTAGCTCAATATGATGACTACTTGATAGTTTAGTGCACCATGCTTTATGGCTTAGAACCGGGACTTCAAAAACGTTTTTGAAACGTCACTAAGCATATGAGATGTTCCAAGAGCTGAAATTGGTATTTCAGACTCATGTCCATGGCAAGAGGTATGAGACTTCTGACAAGTACTTTGCCTAAAAGATGGAGGAGAATTGCTCAACTAGTGAGCATGTGCTCAGAATGTCTGGGTACTACAATCACTTGAATCAAGTGGGAGTTAATCTTCCAGATAAGATAGTGATTGACAGAGTTCTCTAGTCACCATCACCAAGTTACTGGAACTTCGTGATGAACTATAGTATGCAAGGGATGATGAAAAAATTTCCCGAGCTCTTCGTGATGCTGAAATCGACGAAGGTAGAAATCAAGAAAGAGCATCAAGTGTTGATGATTTACAACATCACTAGTTTCAAGAAAAGGGCAAAGGGAAAGAAAAGGAACTTCAAGTAGAATGGCAAGCAAGTTGTCACTCCCATGAAGAAGCCCAAAGCTGGACCAAAGCCTAAAACTGATTGCTTCTTGTAAGTGCATCTAGTGCCACCCCTAGTTTGGTTTTGGAGTATTGACGACAAACGTGGTTGAGGGACTAATGTGTTTGTGAGAATTGCAGGATAACACATGTAGTAGTCCCTCCTTGATTCGGTTTACCTACCGGAGATGACCCCTAAAAATGTATGAAGACATTGAAGATAATGGTGGTACGTGAAGACATTCACACTGAAGACTGTGACAGAAGAAGACATTGAGTGAAGACTATGGAGTGCGAAGACTTAGTAGTTTCGTTGTTTCTTTTCTTCTTTGTTGAGTCATAGGAACCACCGTACTATTAAGTAGGGTCCAAGTGAACAAAGTCAGAGTGACTGAAGTGATGCTCAACCAAAATCCTATGTCTTCGAGCGAAGACAATGAGAGCAAATATTATCAAGAGTCGGATAAGTCAGCTTTACTTGTAGCCCAAGTCAAGCTGTCACGTGTGTTTGAAATCTGACTGTTGTGACACGTGTCAGTTCCTTAGTGACCCAGGGTCATTTCGGACAAATCAGGTCGGGTTGCCCAGTGGCTATAAATAGCCCATCCCCTACACCATAAATTGGTGGCTGCTTAGAGTTAGATACGGCTGTTTCGCTTGAGAGCAACCCACCTCCGAAGCCTTTGAGAGAGAGAATCCTTGCGAGGACAAAGCCCAAACCACCCAAAGCCCAGAGAGTGTTTGGCATCACTGAAGTCTTTCTGTCTGCGTGATCTGAAGACTTGTTACACTTGAGGACTGTGAATCCTCCAGCCGGTTAGGCGTCGCGTTCTGAGCATCCAAGAGTCATTGTGGATTGCCGGTGAACGAAGTCTGTGAAGGTTTGGAAGTCTACCAAGTCTACCTTGAAGACTTACCAGAGTGATTGGGCGAGGACTGTGTGTCCTTAGCTCAAGGGGAATAAGGTGAAGACACGGTCTTCTGAGTTTAATCTCAGCCTCCCTAACCAGACGTATAGTTGTCACAGCAACTGGAACTGGTCGAACAAATCCTTGTCTTCACAACACACTGATTCTATCTCTTACTCTCCTTACTTACAGTTTGTCTTTGTGAAGTCATTGCCTGATTGCTTTGCCTGTTTGACTTCACTGTGTGACTACTTGTTCTGATTGGCTTCATACAATCTTCCACCCTGATGCTTACTACCTAGCTACTAATAGTCTTCATGCTTTCACATCATTGAATATGTGACTATGGTTTGTCTAGTGTAGTCAACCTTCCGCTGCATACGAATAGTGTTGTTTCTCCTGTTTGTCTTTGAAACTCCCATGTTTTGAAGTCTTTCATAAAAATCGCCTATTCACCCCCCTCTAGTCGATAACTAGCACTTTCAATTGGTATCAGAGCAAGGTACTCCCTTGTTCTATGTGATTCGGTTTAACCACCTGGAGTTTTAGCTATGTCGACTGTAGGGATAATCAAGGTCTCCGCTGCGTGTCCCATCTTTGATGGCACTGAATATCCCTACTGGAAGAATAGGATGCGCATGCATATTGAAGCCATTGATGTCGATCTGTGGTATGTCGTCAAGAATGGCATTCCCAAGACTGGTGAAGGTGTCACTCCCACTGATGTGAAGAAGTTCATTCAACTGGACTCTACCGCCAATAACATCATCTATGGTCATCTGACCAAAGGGCAGTATGGCCATGTGAGCGCACTGGAAACGTCAAAGCTAGTCTGGGACTGGCTCTCCAAGGTCAATGAAGGCGTCTCAACACAGCGTGATCAATGAATCAGTACTCTTCACAGCCTCTTCAACCGCTACAAAAGGCACGACAACGAAAAGGTCCAGCTCATGTTTGATCGCCTCACTGATATCACCAATGAGCTCCGTGCACTCGGTGCAACTGACATTACGAAGCATGAAATTGTGAAGACACTGCTGAGATCTCTCGATAGCTCATTTGACACCTTAGCCCTGATGATACAAGAACGCCCTGATTTTAAGACACTCGATCCATCTGACATACTCGAGAGGCTCAACACACATGAGTACCAGCTATCTAAGAAACGAGATATCTATGGCCCCAACTACGGCCGAACTCGTGCCTTGAAGGCAAAGGCTGCGGCTTCCTCATCTGGAGAAGAATCTGACTGCAATTCTGATGATCCTGAAGACATTGGAAAGGAGCTTGCTATGCTTGTGAAGAAGTTCCAGAGATTCACCCGGAAGAAAAACTTCAGAAAGTCTTCACGATCCAGCTCAAGGGACTATGAAGCTTCCACCTATGACAACAAGAAAAGAACCTGTCACAAGTGCAAGAAACCTGGCCACTACATCTCTGAATGTCCACAGAATATGATTCTGATGACAAGAAGAAGAAGAAATCCTCAAAGTCTTCTTCCAAATCTTACTCTAAGTCTTCATCACACAAGAAGAGCTCATCAGGCAAGGCACGTGCTTTTGTTGGCAAGGAAATGGATTCAGAGGAGGAGTCTGCTTCTGAGGAGGAAGTGGCGGAGTCTGAGGAGGAGTCTGACTCTGGTATCGCAAGTCTGGCTCTAGCTACAGCCTACGTCGCCAAGTCCATCTTCAACACTAAAGACAATGACTCCATCACCAACACTAATGACGAGAATGACTCGGCTCCCACCTACTGCTTCATGGCACGTGGTGCCAAGGTAAACTCTCGCGATGCTTACTTTCAAACATCAAGTGAAGGTGACTTTGATGGTGAATCCAAACCCAGCTACAAAAAACTTGCTAAAATTGCAACTGAACAACAGAAAGCTATGGAACATATTAAAAAACTATTAGACAAAAGCGATGACCTGTTGGACACGGAAATGACTAAGACTTAGTCCTTAATTGAAGACATAAAAAATCTTCATGTTAAGTACCAGGAACTTGAAGGTCGTCATGAAACTGTCTCAACATCTCATGAAAAGCTTTCCTACGATTATCTTCAAAGGAAGCAGGAACTTGAGAAATTGAGATCGGATCATGAAGATCTTCAAAAGGAGAACGAGTCACTTAGCGCTCAACAGATCAGTCCCTCTCAGGAAGGATTTGAACCACCATGTTTAAAATGCATTGAGCGTGATAACGCTGTTTCTGTTGCTGGATGTTCTACTGCTCCTGTTGCAATATCTTCAACTGCTGATGTGGTAACTAACCCCTCTGTTGAGGATACCACTACTATTGCTGATGAGAATGCCAGGTTGAAGACACTGATTGAGACAGGGATGTACAAAAGCCTCAAAGGGCATCAGACATTATGTGATGTCCTCAAAAAGCAGATTCTGAATCGAAACCCTAGAAAAGAGGGTATTGGGTTCGAGAGGAAAATGAATGTTGATGGGTCGTACTGGAAGCCTGAGCAGTACCCCAAAACCACATGGGTTGCTGCAAAGGAATCTTCAGTAGATCCATCCACCTTATCTGGTTTCACTTGCGCTAACCCTATTATCATTGATGAATCCTTTGATGCAAACTACAAACTGTTTAAGGATCAGAATGGTGAAGTATTTGCGAGGTATATTGGTACTAACTGCAGGAATGGACCACCTATGAAGAAGATCTGGGTACCTAAACAATGTATTGAGAATCTTCCTGTGAATGTCATCCTGACACCACCAGGGAAGAAGACAAACCCCAGACCTATGGCTTCATATGGCCCAAAGGCTTCATACAGATACATGACTCACTTGAGTCACCCTAATGCCAATGTTTTGCAGGGAAACCATACTCAGACTTATGAATATGAGTGTGTGACTTCAAACCGCTATGTTCATAGAACTAAGAACTTTTCTGCTTATTTATATGAGTATCGTTCTTCTCCGGCAAGGCTATTTGCTAGGGCTCCAAAGCCAAAATTCTCAGATGCTGCACTTAGACTCATTGCTTCTAAGCCACCCCTGAAGATGTGGGTGGTTAAGAAGAATTAACTTTCTTTTGCAGGGAAATGTCTCCAGCCGGAAATCAAAGGCGTCTGATGCTATTGTTGGAGACCTAAAACACATTATGGGATGCAAGATAAAATGCCCAAAATGATCTTACTATGTATTTCATATCTGAATCGCTTGCCAGTCATACTATCAGTCCTAACCTTGATCTAAGCTTTGATAATCCTCTTGTGCGTTAAATGTTTCTACTTCACAACACTCTTGGTGAAGCCTATCCTCCAAACTGCACTGTAGGCCACGACACCTCGTGCTTCAAAATGGATTATGGACAGTGGATGAATTAATCACATGACTGGCGATCGAAGTCTTCTGATGGATTCAACGCTGCGTCCATCAGACAAGAGCCACATCACATTTGCTGACACTAGTAAAAGCAAGGCATTGGGCCTAGGTAGAGTTGCAATCTCAAGGGATCAGCACATGGACAAAGTGATGCTTGTTGAATCCCTTGGTTTCAACTTAATGTCTGTCTCAATGCTTTGTGACTTAAACATGATTGTGCTATTTGGAAAATATCGCTGCCTTGTGCTGGTGGAATCTGACAAGTCTCTAGTCTTTGAAGGATATCGAAAAGATGATCTGTATATGGTATATTTCTCAGCAGGTCCACAGATGGTCGTATGTCTTCTAGCAAAAGCTTCAGAATGCTGGCTTTGGCATCGAAGGCTAGGGCATGCTGGCATGAGGAACTTGCACACTCTCGCGAAGAAGAAGTATGTTATGGGCATCGAAGGCGTCAAGTTCAAGAAGGATCATTTGTGTGGCAACTGTGAAGCTGGAAAGATGACAAGAGCCAAGCATCCCTCGAAGACTATCATGACCATGTCACAACCCTTCGAGCTGCTGCACATGGACTTATTTGGCCCTACTCACTATTCCACTCTCAATGCTACTGCCTGCCTCTATGGCTTCGTCATTGTTGATGATTACTCTTGATACACTTGGGTGCATATAATCCTCTACAAGACTAAAGTGCAGGATGTCTTCAGATGCTTTGCCAACCATGCCATGACGAACTACGGTGTCAAGATCAAGCACATCAGAAGCGACAACGACACTGAGTTCAAGAACAACGGCCTCGACCTCTACCTGGATACCATGGGTATCACTCATGAGTTCTCTGCTCCTTACACACCTCAGCAGAATGGCATCATTGAGCGCAAGAACAGAACTCTTATTGAGATGGCTCGAACAATGCTTGATGAGTACAAGACTCCACGAAAGTTCTGGCCTGAAGCCATTGACACTGCATGCCACATCATCAACCATGTTTATCTTCACAAGCTTCTGAAGAAAACCTCCTATGAGCTCCTAACTGGTAAAAAGCCAAACGTAAGTTACCTCAGAGTATTTGGTGCTAGGTGCTAGATCAAGGATCCTCATCACACTTCAAAATTTGCACCGAAAGCACATGAAGGTTTTATGCTTGGTTATGGAAAGGATTCGCACTCCTACAGAGTCTTCAACCTCTTTCACTATAAAGTGGTTGAAACTGTGGATGTGCGGTTCGATGAGACTAACGGCTCGCAAAGAGAGCACCTGCCAAATGTGCTAGATGCGTTATCTCCTAGTGAGTCAATCAAGCAAATGGGAACTGGCGAAATCATACCCTCTGAGAGTCTGTCTGAAGAGGAACTTGTCATTTCTGCACCTGATCAACCTGAAGACAATGCTCAGCCTGAAGACAATTCCCCAAATGATGACAATGATCAGCAAGAGCAAAATCTTCGTCCTGCTCATCCTCGTGTTGCAAATGAAGTGCAGATTGAGAAGATGATTGATAGCCTTAATGCACCTGGTCCACTCACTCGATCAAGAGCCACACAAAGAGCAACACAACTCAACAATTTCTGTGGACACTTTGCATTCGTCTCAATCTCAGAACCCACAAAAGTGACTGAAGCCTTCATGGAACCTGAATGGATTCAAGCCATGCAAGAAGAGCTTCAACAGTTTGAGTTGAACAATGTGTGGGAACTGGTCAAGCGTCCTGATCCTCGGAAGCACAATATCATTGGCACCAAATGGATATATCACAACAAGCAAGATGAACATGGTCAAGTGGTCAGAAACAAAGCTCGTCGAATTGCTCAAGGCTACACTCAAGTGGAAGGGATTGACTTTGATGAAACTTTTGCTCCTGTGGCAAGGCTTGAAGCTATTCGCATACTGCTTGCCTATGCAAATCATCACAACATTCTCCTATATCAAATGGATGTGAAGAGTGCTTTTCTCAATGGAAAGATAGAAGAAGAAGTATATGTTGCACAACCTCCTGGCTTTGAAGATCCAAAACATCCTGATATGGTGTACAAGCTCAACAAGGCACTGTATGGCCTCAAACAAGCCCCTCGCGCTTGGTATGATATGCTCAAGGACTTCCTGAAGAGCAAAGGCTTCAAACCTGGTTCACTGGACCCTACTCTCTTCACGAAGACTTATGACGGTGAACTGTTTGTGTGCCAAATATATGTGGATGACATTATCTTCGGCTGCACCAACAAGAAATACAGTGATGAGTTTGGTCATATGATGCAAGAGCAATATCAGATGTCCATGATGGGTGAACTAAAGTTCTTTCTGGGTCTCCAAATCCGTCAGCAACGCAACTGCATCTTCATCTCTCAAGAAAAATATCTCAATGATTGCCTGAAGAAGTTTGGAATGCAAGACTGCAAAGGATACACGACGCAATGCCAACCAAAAGTCATCTGGGTCCCGACGACAATGGTAAAGAATTCGACCAAAAGGTATACCACTCCATGATTGGTTCTTTGCTTTATTTATGTGCATCTAGGACAGATATAATGCTTAGTGTTTGCATGTGTGCCCGATTCCAAGCGGCACCAAAGGAATCGCATCACTTAGCTGTGAAGCGAATACTTCGATATTTGGCTTACACCCCAACACTAGGATTATGCTATCCAAAGTGCTCAGAGTTTGATCTAGTTGGATTCTCAGATGCTGATTATGCTGGTGACAAGGTTGATCGCAAGTACACATCAGGCACATGTCACTTTCTGGGACGATCACTTGTCTGTTAGTCTTCAAAGAAGCAGAACTGTGTATCTCTCTCCACCGCTGAATCCGAATACATTGCTGCTGGATCTTGCTATGCTCAGCTTCTCTGGATGAAGCAAACTCTCAAGGACTATGGTATACACCTGAAGAATGTGCCTCTCTACTGCGACAATGAGAGTGCCATCAAGATTGCCAACAATCTAGTTCAGCACTCGAAGACAAAGCACATTGAGATTCGTCATCACTTTCTCACAGATCATGTTATGAAGGAAGATATTGATATCATTCGCGTCAACACTGAAGAGCAATTGGCTGATATCTTCACAAAGCCCTTGGATGAGAAAAGGTTTTGCAAGTTGCGGTGTGAGCTAAATATCTTGGAATCCTCAAATGTCATGTGAATTGGACACACATCCTAACACTTATGCATGTTGATGACTTAGATGTGCAACACACAAAGTAACATATATCTTCAATCAATGAAGACATACACTCTAAGTGTGAGTACATTAATGTGGAAATTGACTTCAGAGCGCCACAATAATTGTGCGCCGTGTCTGGGTCTAATACTTCCTATACGGTGGGTAACGCCGCCACCAAAACCTTACTAAGTGTTTCCTCATGGCGCCATATTTGCAAAGTCTTCGCAATTGATTTTACTTCAACAGTAATTTGATTTCATGATTACTGATTTGGCTTTACTCTGTTATATATATACACTGTATTCTATCCTCTACAGCATTCACTTATAGCTATGTCTTCTTGTTTGAATCTTTTGAACTAAGTGAATGTGATCGGACCCTAACCTCTCTATGCTTTCTACCTCAAGCTCTATCTATCCAAATCATATGCATTCTGTTGAAACTGTCGAATGTCTTCTCTGCGTCCTTGTCAGCAGAAGATATAGTGACAAACATTTATATCTAGATTTAATTACATATCCTTTTTGCCTGAAACCCGGAGAATTCGGAACGACCACCCCGACAATCAAGGCGCGCGTGGGAACGTGGAACAACTCTCAATGAGTTGCATGTTCGCCATGTGTCCATCTGATGTGAACAGCCAGGGGCACCTGCGTAATTGCACTGTGTTGTCACTGTCCTTATAAATGCATGTCTCGTCTCGGAAATCCTTCTTCCTCCTTCGCCATCTCTCGCAAACCCTAGTGCCTACACTAGCTCTCGACGCCGCCGATGACGAAGCGCTTAGCTGCCGCGACCTCCTCAACACTGTCCTCATGCCGGCCGTGGACCTTGTCGTCTCCACCGTTGTCGTAGGTGTCTTCCGTCGCCAAGTTAGGGCACGGGAGATCGAACTTCTCGGCATCCATCTTCGCTCCGTCTAGCAGTTCTTCATGTGGTAATAAAAGTTTACTTTTTACCGTCTTTTTGATCTGATAGATTCATCCCTTCCTACCAAAAGTGGTTTCTAGATCTTCGAACGTGAATCTATCTCTTTCTGCATCTCGTATTCTGCCTAGTATATTCACTTATGCTTTCACAAGTTAGATTCCTCACTTGTACTTATTCTTGGATTTGTACAACTCTGGAACCAACTCTCATCATATAAGTGAATGTCTTCGCGATATGAGGTCAATGTCTTCACTCTGATTTATCTTCAAAATCTTCTGAGAATGCCTATGACCTCTTCCCCTTCCCTCGCACCTTTAATGCTGTCACAGGTACATGTCCGTGGGAGAATCCCTTGGTTCTCATAGTCTGCATTCGTTTGCAGAATTCTTGCAGAGTCACATCAACTCACCTGAAGCGAGTTCCTGTCAGTCCAGCCGTTTGAAGCCATTGCACGTACTGAAGCCTTTCAGTTTACACTTCATGGCAACTGAAAAATCAGCAAGAAAGGGAGGCAGACAGCGTCGTGGTAACACCTCCAAGGACCTACCTCCAGATTTGCACGAGATGTACAAAACTGATCCAGAAGAAACCTATACTGAACGCAAGAATCGAATCCAATGGATTCGAAGATCTTGGGCTAAAAAATGGTTCAAATACCGCTTCCTCACTGAAGAATATGCAGAGAAAAATGCCATCAAGGCACCCTGGGGAGATATTGTGTACAAAAATCTTCAACCCCAGTCTCTTTCTGAAGCCATCCAACGAGAATTATATCCTTGCATGGTTCGCGGACCAGAGCCAGAGAATGCTGACCCTTCTTCTCTGCTATGGTGTCGCGAAGATCATCTCTTTAAGCGCAATTACCAGTTCGCCAAAGACTCAGTTGCGAAGAACAAGAAGGCTCTAGGGCTTGACTTCAACCTTGGTCCCTCCTCACCTCGGGACAATGGCACCCGTGAAGCCAATGAAAATAGGATTGGCCCCTGTCGGTGTCAAAATCGGCGGATCTCGGGTAGGGGGTCCCGAACTGTGCGTCTAGGCGGATGGTAACAGGAGACAAGGGACACAATGTTTTTACCCAGGTTCGGGCCCTCTCGATGGAGGTAAAACCCTACTCCTGCTTGATTAATATAGATGATATGGGTAGTACAAGAGTAGATCTACCACGAGATCAGAGAGGCTAAACCCTAGAAGCTAGCCTATGGTATGATTGTTGTTCGTCCTACGGACTAAAACCCTCCGGTTTATATAGGCACCGAAGAGGGTTAGGGTTACATAGAGTCGGTTACAATGGTAGGAGATCTACATATCCGTATCGCCAAGCTTGCCTTCCACTCCAAGGAAAGTCCCATCCGAACACGGGACGAAGTCTTCAATCTTGTATCTTCATAGTCCGGGAGTCCGGCCAAAGGTGATAGTTCGGCTATCCGGACACCCCCTAATCCGGACTCCGTCAGTAGCCCCCGAACTAGGCCTCAATGGCGATGAGTCCGGCGCGTAGATTGTCTTCGGCATTGCAAGGCGGGTTCTCCAAATCCTGTGTACCTGTTTGAATAGCATCCGGCTTCTCGTAAGTATTGCGCTCATCGGCTTCCACGCCCAATAATGGCCATCTTCCACGTGTCGAATGAATGCGAAAAGCCAGGATATTTTTACATTATAGCCCCCTAGCCGCGCAAATGAGCTGCCTATAAAAGAGACGAGGATCTAGATCTGAATCACACCATCCTCCCTTCGCGAGCATTCATCAGAGCACATCTGACAGAAATCCATTCCATCATGGACAGTCGACGTGGCTCCTCCTCTCGCCCTTCCAGCCCCCAGCCTGGAGATCGGGAGAGATGCTCCGTCCCGCACAGCAAGTTAGTGACGCTCCAAACCAAGGGATTTCTTCCCCCGGCCTTCATGGTTCCGGTTCGAGCCGAACTCACCACCTATGTGGGCGGGAAGCAAGCGGAGAGCGTCCCCAGCCCCTCCAAAGGAGAGCGGGTGTGCCTTGTCTCTTATTTGATAAGAGGGCTCTGATTTCCAATTCATCCGTTTCTCCGGGGGCTCCTGGAGTTCTACGGCCTCCAGTTGCACAACCTTACGCCTGCCTCTATTCTGCATATTGCGGGCTTCGTGGCCCTTTGCGAGCTATTTTTGGGCATCGAGGCTCATTTTGCGCTATGGAAGAAGTTGTTCTGCCTTGTGCCCCGTTCTCAAGAGGGGTCAATATATCAAGTGGGCGGAGCCGAACTATGGCGCATCGCTGGGACCGGATATCTATCCGGAACCCTGAAGAAGGCGTCCGAAGACTGGCCTTCGGAGTGGTTTTATATAGAAGATGTCCCCCTGTCGGACCCCATTCAGATCGGCCTCCCTGAGTTCAATAACGCTCCTTTGAATAAACGCCTAAGCTGGCGTCCACGGAGCCCCCAGAAGGAAAATGACAGGGACTTCCTTTACCTGATGAGCCGAATAAGGTTGTTGGCTCATTCCGGACTGACCATGATCGGGGTCATGGCCACATGCATTATGCGGGGGGTGCAGCCACTCCAGTATAGAGGCCACCCCATGTGGGATTTCAACGGGGAGGATGATGCCACCCGCTGCGGCCGTAAGGGGCCGGGATCGGTGGCCGATGTGGTGAAGATCTTGTCTGCATTATACAAGGGAGAAGAGGAGGAATTTCTCCGTGTCAATCCACAGAACGGATTTTCTATGCACAATCCTCCGAGCTGGGTAAGCAGACATTTCTTTTTGCCTATCCGATCCATATTCCCATAGTCAAGTATCTCATTTTGTGATTTCGGCGCAGGAACTGCACCGGGCCATAAAGGACATAAATAGCCCGCCTCCACAACCCGAGGATCCGGAACGGTTCCTCGATCCGACCTCCCAAGAGGATCCAGACATATCAGTGGAGCTGATTGATGGGGTATTTCACCAACTGAGCATTGATAATGCCTTGGTCGCCATTACGGCTGATTACCCCAGAATACTTCTAGCCTCACAGGTAATTGAGACCAAAGTCTCAATACTTTGAAAATGACCCCATCCGTGCTTATTTTTGATCACCGTATACTGATGGCATTTTGTAGGGGGCGCCCTTGAGGCTGAAGGCCGACCCCGCGGCGGCTAGCCAACAAGGGGCAGTACAGCCCAGCAGGCTAAAAAGAGGTGCGATCCGGATCGAAACTCCGGCGCAACGGTATGGCATGCCACCTTACTCCCAGGCTTTATTCCCGGGAGATATACTAATCCTCGTGCTTTTTCAGGAAGAAGAGCGCTCGCCGGACTATATCCGGAGAGGTTGCCAATCAATCCTCCGCTCGCCAGGCTCCAAAGCCAGGTCCAGAAGCGGATGCGAACACGAGGCATGCGTCGGATGCTCCTCCGACAGAGGATGCCGACAGGTTATCTGCCACCAATTCCGAGGTGGAGAGTGCCATGAATCACAGGCGTCGCCAGACAGTTCTTCGTGACGCGTGTTTCTCCCTAGAGGCATTGGATGCCTTCAATTCACAAGATGCGCACCTCCGTGCCGCTCAAAATGGTCTAGCCAGAGCCACGGAGCAGTATATAAAAGACATACGGGTGAGAAAATTTGACAGTTATATGTGCCAGTAGCCCCCGAGACTTGAAATAGTTAGAATAACTGATTTAAGGATCATTTATGGTGCAGGATCTTACAGAAAAGAATACCCAACTGTCCCAGGAGCTGGAGGAGTGCAGGGCCCAACTTGAGGCCGCACTAGCCGCAGCGGGGGAAGCCAAAGAGACCCCCTCTGGTAATATATGCTTCAAAAGATAAGTAACTTGTGAAGTGCGGCGTGTGTAGAAGTCTGACAATAATATTGCAGATGGCGCCGGGATAGATCCGGACAAGCAACATCTCATGCGCCGGTTAAATGCCGGCAAGGATGTGCTTACAAGGGTGTGGAAAGAGAAAAATAATCTCCAAGATGCCAACACCCAGATGGGTCAGGAACTAAAGGATGTTCGTGCCCAACTGTCTGACTCCGTTAAGGAGAATCGGCGGCTTCGACGCGGCATTTTTAGTAAGTGCTTGAATGAACTTTTGAAAAAAAGAGTTCGGCGAGGAAGTCGACTAACAGGGTTATATCTGTAGGTATGCTCACAGGCCATCCTGCAGAGGAAATGCCCGGTTCTATGGGTGACCTTCTTCCCGAGCTCTTACAACTGCACGAACGAGTTCGGCAGGTGATGAAAGGTGTCGCCCAGGCCTTGTGGCCATCTCTCTCCCCGCCCGAAGGCCTTGGAGAGCTTGCAGAGAGGCTTCAGGGAGCACGGTGGCACTTCCGATTATGGAAGATATCGGCCTGCCGTCAGGGCGCCAGGGAAGCCTAGGCCATGGTGAAGATGCAGTACACGAAGGCTGACCCAAACCACATGGCCGAGGTCGGACCTGCGGGGCCCGATGGGAAGGAGATCCCTGTGAGCTTAGTGTACGGTCAAGTAGAGTTGGCCGCAAAGTATTCCCAGCAGGACTGTAAACTAGACAGCCTATTAGATGGCATTGAAGAGGAATACAATCAGTCGGATTGACTATGTAATTAAAGATGACATGTAAAATGCCTTCTAGCTGGATTGTAGATCGTTTGTCATAGCAGACCTTTTCGCTTCAACCTCGGGACCCAATAGTTCGGAGTGTGTCCGAATACCCTCATGGTTATGTAAGAACCGGGGCATGCATGGAGACCAGGTGTAGGGGTCATTAGTGCTTTATCAGACAAGTGCCCAACTAGTTATGTTATATTACATGGTTAGTAAGAAACATCTTCTAGGGAGAATAGTTCTGTTAGGGGTTCCTTTCCCTGGGAGGCATGCCCTAAAGTGCATGTCTGGACTGCGAAAAGAGCAGAAAAACATCTGGGGGCAGATAAATAAACAGGTAAGAAATTGTCTTTTAGTTCACCGACCGAATATTATCTTAAGAACGCTAGCTTTCGGCTTCACCCAGTCTGAGGTACACATCCGGCTGACCCGGCAGTAACAATCACAGAGGTGCTCCCTTTACCGCCTAGCCGAACAATCGGGAACGTAGGGGTAAGCACATGAGCCAGGCAACCCAGCTTGGTCAAAACTTAAGTCATAACGATGCATATAATGGTGAATAAAAGGTACATGCGGAAGTGTGACACATGTGTTGGGCATGAAGCCTGTATAAATAAACTTCTGTTAAAGAAGCCCCAGGTATAATGAGCGCGGATAGTGCGTCAAGTGTTTGCGAACGATGCGCGAACAAGCTTTCAAAGGCTACAATAGAAAAGGAGGGAGAAGGAGAGAAACAGAAGATAGCTAATATGTAAAATGTAGACGGAGGAAGGAGACGAACTCGGAATCTGGCGCTAGGCGTAGAATCTTCAGAGACGAGCTGCATTCCATGGGTTCAGCTCGAGTCAGTTATCCGATGCATCTCGCAGACGGTACGCACCACCGGTCAGGACTTGGTCGATGATAAAGGGACCTTCCCATTTGGGCTTGAGTTTGTCCTTTTTCTTGTCCATCAGGAATAGAACTAACTCGCCAACGTTGTAAGTTTTGGCTCGTACTTCTCTGCTTTGATATCTTCGAGCTTGTTGTTGATAAAATGCGGAATGGGCTTTTGCCACGTCCCGCTCCTCCCCCAATGCGTCCAAACTTGTCACATCCCTGGTCCTGTTATGCACTAGGCTAGACCTCATGTGAGCATCATGTTTTAATTCAAATGAAATTTGAATTAAGGAATTTTCAAAGCCTCAGAAACCTTCTAAAAATGATCAACATTAAAATCTCCTCAAAGAAGTCCAAGAAAATGTTCCTCTTAGTCTCTGAAAATATTGCAAAGAGGTAAAACTCAAAACAATATTTTTGGTATCTCAGAGTTAATTATTTTGGGCCTTTGAATTAAATAAATAGCTATTTGCATTGGATATATATTTGATATATAAATAATATATGTCCAATAATACTGGAACATTTTATGTGGTTTGGTATATTTTAGTCCTAGCCACATAACTATTTCCAGGATTTTATAAAATGGTTTAGTGTCTAAAACTAAATCAAAACAAACTACAGAAAATAGAAAACAGAATTAAATAGAAATAAAAGAGAGAGAGAGAGGACTTATCTGGCGCTCACCCGGTAGCCAGCCGGCCCAGCTCCTGTGCGGCCCAGCCCATCTCCACTTCCCCTCCCCCCCTGTCATCTTCCTCCTCGCCAGAAGGACCGAGGCGTGGCGCGCGCGCCCGAGAGCCCCGGCCACCTCCTGCTTACCTGCTCGCCGCTGGAGGCACCTGAGGGTGCCACGCACTCCCCTCGACCCTCTCCTACTCTCCCGTGCCACTCTCGCTCTCCCTCGCCCTCATCCTCCCCCCTCCTCTGTCCTCCTCACCCAAACGGAGCCGCCGCCACCGACGAGAACCACCGTGGCCACCGGCCACCCCACGCCTCACCGACGCCCCAGGAAGCTCTGCCTCGACCTACTCATCCTCCCCACCACTCCAAGCAACACCAGGAGCCCTGCAGTGACGCCATCGCCGACATCTTCACCGACGGGCATCGAAGATCGCCGGCCCGATTCTCCGTCTCCAGGTCGCCTCCGAGCCCACTGAGACGCTCTCTGCAACCACAGTGAGCTCATGGACCGATTCCCCCTCCTCTCCTGCTCGCGTTCTTGCTCTAGCCCCATTCCCCACCTCCGCCGAAGCTCGCCGCCGCCACGGCCGACGAGCTCCATGCTCCTGAGCTCGTCCGCTCGCCCGAGCATCACCAGCGTGCTCGCCGCGCTCCTGTGAACCTGCAGCACCCACGGGTTCTCCCTGTTGTGCACCGTAGCACCATTTCCGCCAACGCCCGAGGTCCGGCAGCCGCTGAGCTCGACGCCGGCGAGGATTACGGCCACCCCAGCTCGCCCCGGTTGCACTGTTGGATGCGCGGGATCGCCAGCTTCCCGTAGAGCCCAGCGGCGCCTCGAATGGCTCCCTGTATCGCAATTCCGAGCCGCCCCGCCGCTACTGTCGTCGCCGGCGACATGTCGCCGGCAGGTTTGACCTGATCGGCCCAGGGGTTGACCCCCCCTGACGTGTGGGCCCAGGCGCCTGCTTAATTAGTGTTAGGTTAGTTAGTGTTAATTAACTTAGTTAATTAGGTGAGCCACTGACATGCGGGCCCCGCCTGGCTAACTAAGTTAGTTAGGGCTAATCATATTTAGGTTAGTCACTGACCAGTGGGCCCAATCCAGTTAGTTAGGGCTAACTAACTTGGTTAGTTGACTGGGTCACTGACCAGTGGGTCCCACTGGTCAGGTTTGACCTGGTCGACGCCTTTGACCTGCTGACGTCACCCCGGCGTCATGCTGACGCAGTATATGCTTCTGGGATTTTAAATAAGTCAGAAATGATTTATTTATTTTCAGAATATGCCCTAAACTTCAATAAATCATAGAAATTCAACCGTAACTCCAAATTAAATAATTTATATATGAAAAATTATCAGAAAAATTCAAGGAATCCATCTGTACCATTTTCATGCATGTTAGAACAATTTATAGATGCTGTTCAGCACAAATCATATAAAGGGCATTTAAATAATCACATATGGAGTTTGAATTTGAATCTTGTATTCAAACCAACTTCATTTAATCTGTTGCTAGTTGCATTAGCTCAAAACACATTCATTTTGCCATGTCATGATCATGCATCATATTGTGCATTGCATTGATTGTGTTCCCTTCTGTGTTGCCGGTATTTGTCCCCTCTCGATAGACGTGATACCAATGATGTGATCGTTGACACTGATGAAGACTCAATGTTATCTTCAGAAGTGCCAGGCAAGCAAAACCCCCTTGTTCATTCTGATACAATCCTACTCTCTCGCTCCTGCTCTCTTTTAATGCATTAGGACAACAACGATTCAACTGTTACTTGTTGCGGTAGCTGAACCCCTTTATCCTTTGCATGACCTGTCATTGCCACAGTAAATAGATGAAACCCACTAGCATGAGTAGGAGTTGTTTGAGCCCTGTTGTGCCTACTCATTCATGTTTGTTTGTCATGCCTGCTACTGCTTAGAGTTGAGTCAGGTCTGATTCATCGGGGATGAATCAGAGGTGTGTGAACATGTCCTACTGTGTGTGAGCTAAGTGTGTGAACACGATTTGGTAAAGGTAGCGGTGAGAGGCCATGTAGGAGTACATGGTGGGTTGTCTCATTGCAGCCGTCCTCAGGAACTGAGTTCTGTGTTTGTGATCCATGACTCAGCTACTACCATACATTGGGCCCTGAAATATGACCCCGCTCGACTTCTTATTCACCCTTGTCCTCTGTCCAGGAGTTGCAAGTAGTTTCTGGTGTTTGTAGCTTACTGGAGGCCGTGGACAGCGCTGACCGTAGGGGTGGGCTGTGATGCGGTAGGTACGTGGCACGGTGTACCGGATGCCCGTTTGGTATCTCGGGAACCCTGTTCACATCGTTTGGGGCTGTGAGCGAAACTCCGGCCGGATCTCCTCATGGATGGAACCCGAATAGGTGATAAACCTGGACTAGAGACTTGAGTGTTTAGGTAGGTCGTGGTCTACACCCACGTCGGCTTTCGCTTGAAGTCTGCCGAGCACATGTCGTGTGCAGACGCTAAGTGGTGGAAACATGTATGAAGAAGTACACCCCTGCAGGGTTAATATCATCTATTCGAATAGCCGTGTCCGCGGTAAAGGACTTCTGGGTTGCTTATATCAGTTCATAGACAAGTGAAAGTGGATACTCTAAAATATGCAAGATAAGCGTGAGTGCCATGGATGGCGTTCTCGTAGGGAGACGGGAGCGGATCCATAGTGGTGTATTGATATGGTCAATATGTGGACTTGTGTGCACCACCTCAAAAGAGTTACATTGCAGTCGTAGTTCAGGATAGCCACCGAGTCAAAGCTGCCTTGCTGCAGTTAAACCCCACCATCCCCTTTGTTGATAATGATGCATATGTAGTTAGTTCTGATGTAAGTCTTGCTGGGTACATTTGTACTCACGTTTGCCTATTTTATGTTTTTGCAGAGAGACTTCGGTCTCACTAGTAGTTTCGCGTGGACTTCGACGTTTAGCTTGTTACCTCAGCTACGATCTTGTGCCCCGGCAGGATCTGGTAGATAGTCAGGCTTCTCAGCCTTTTTCAGTTATAGATGTCTGTACCCAGACATGATAGCTTCCGCTTGTGCTTTGACTTGTATGCTCTGATTGTTGGGTCATGAGACCCATGTTTGTAATATCTCGCTCCTCGGAGCCTATTGAATAAATTACTTGAGTCGTAGAGTCATGTTGTGATGCCATGTTGTATTTGCACATATCGAGCATATTGTGTGTATGTTATTGAAATGCTTGGTATGTGTGGGATCTGACCATCTAGTTGTTTATCTTTAGTAGCCTCTCTTACGGGGAAATGTCTCCTAGTGTTTCCACCGAGCCATGGTAGCTTGCTACTGCTCCGGAACACTTAGGCTGGCCGGCATGTGTCCTTCTTCGTTCCTGTGTCTGTCCCTTCGGGGAAATGTCACGCGATGAATACCGGAGTCCTGTTAGCCCGCTACAGCCCGGTTCACCGGAGTCCTGCTAGCCCAGTGCTACAGCCTGGTTTCACTCGCTGATGACCGACATGTTCGATGCTGGGTCATGGATGCCTGTCCCTGTAAGTCTGTGCCACTTTGGGTTTACGACTAGCCATGTCAGCCCGGGCTCCTTATCATATGGATGCTAGCGACACTGTCATATACGTGTGCCAAAAGGCGCAAACGGTCCCGGGCTAAGGTAAGGCGACACCCGTGGGAATACCGTGCGTGAGGCCGCAAAGTGATATGAGGTGTTACATGCTAGATCGATGTGGCATTGAGTCAGGGTCCTGACAAAACTGTCCTGCCGATCGAGCTCGGCTTCTCTTTTTTCGTACATGTGCATGCGATGTGAGTCATGAATTATGTCACAGGGCAGAACTGCCTCCGCACCGTATACCATAAAGAATGGTGTAAATCCAGTGTTGCGATTTGGAGTGGTCCGCAGCCCCCAGATTACGGAGTCGAGATCCTCTACCCAGTGCGTGTTAGATTCCTTGAGGGACCGCACTAATCTGGGTTTGATGCCGCTCATGATTAGACCATTTGCTCGCTCAACTTGACCGTTAGTTTGAGGGTGATAGACTGAAGCATAGTCGAGCTTGATGCCCATGTTTTTGCACAAGAGTTTGACCTCGTCGGTCGTAAAGTTTGTGCCGTTATCAGTGATGATGCTATGGGGGACGCTGTAACGGTGTACGACCCCTGATATGAAGTCTATCACCGGTCCAGATTCGGCCGTCTTAACAGGTTTGGCCTCTATCCATTTGGTGAATTTATCCACCATGACCAGTAGGTATTTTTGCTTGTGGGTTCCTCCTTTAAGGGGTCCAACCATGTCAAGCCCCCAGACCGTGAAGGGCCAGGTTATGGGTATAGTTTTGAGGGCGGTGGGTGGCATGTGGCTTTGATTAGCAAAGAGCTGGCAACCAACGCATCATTGGACTAAGTCCTGAGCATCTGCCCGGGCCGTCGGCCAATAAAATCATGTACGGAAGGCCTTGCCTACAAGGGCCCAGGCCGCGGTGTGGTGCCCGCCGAGTCCGGCATGAATTTCAGCCAGAAGGTTCCGCCCTTCCTCTTCGGAGATACACCTTTGAAGGACTCCGGTTGTTCTTTTCTTGTAAAGCTCTCCCTCATGGACCTTATAGGCTTTAGATCGCCGCACTATGCAGCGGGCCTCGTTTTGGTCCTCGGGGAGTTCCTGCCTGGTTAGGTAGGCTAGGAATGGTTCCGTCCATGGAGCAATGACTGCCATTATTACGTGGGCTGAAGATGTTACTTCGTTGGCAGAACCACCAATTGTGTCAGAATGTTCGGCGTCGGGCAGTGCGGTTGGGTCCGGGTTGTTATTTTCGGATTCTCCCTCCCATAGTACGGATGGCTTGAACAACCTCTCTAGGAAGATGTTGGGAGGGACGACATCGCGCTTTGCACCAATGCGCGCCAATACGTCTGCTGCCTGGTTGTTATCCCGGGCTATATGGTGAAATTCGAGCCCTTCAAACCGAGCTGACATTTTTAGGACGGTGTTGCGATAAGCTGCCATTTTCGGATCCTTGGCATCGAAGTCTCCATTTATTTGGGATATCGCGAGGTTCGAATCCCCGCGCACCTCTAGGCGTTGAATGCCCATGGAGACTGCCATCCGGAGGCCGTGTAGAAGGGCCTCGTATTCGGCTGCGTTGTTGGAGTCTGTGTACATTATCTGGAGTACGTATTGAACCATATCTCTGGTTGGGACGTCAAAACGACGCCAGCCCCCAGACCGGCCAACATTTTCGAGCTGTCGAAGTGCATTATCTAGTTGGAATATGCGCTGTACTCTTTAGGGAGTTCGGCTTCAGTCCATTCGGTGACGAAGTCGGCCAAAACTTGCGACTTAATAGCTCGCCGTGGCTTATAGGTTATGTCGAACGGGAGGAGCTCAATGGCCCATTTGGCAATCCAGCCCATCGCGTCGCGGTTGTTTATAATGTCGTTAAGAGGTACTTCAGAGGCTACTGTTATCGAACACTCTTGAAAGTAGTGTCGCAGCTTCCGGGATGCCATGAACACCGCATACGCTATCTTTTGATAATGCGGGTACCATGACTTGCATGGAGTTAGGACAGTGGACACGTAGTAAACTGGTTTTTGAAGGGGGAACTTGTGTCCGTCCGTTTCTCGTTCGACAACGAGCACTGCGCTCACAACTTGATGAGTTGCCGCGATATATAATAGCATTGGTTCACCCATGTTGGGTGCGGCCAGGACCGGGTTTGTTGCCAATATGGCTTTTATTTCTTCGAGTCCGGCCCTGGCGGCATCCGTCCACTCGAAGTGTTCGGTGCGTCGGAGGAGGCAATAAAGAGGTAACGCCTTTTCTCCTAAACGGGAGATAAAGCGGCTTAGAGCCGCCACGCATCCCGTCAATTTTTGTATTTGTTCGAGGTCCTTTGGGATATCCAATTGTGACAGAGCTCGGATCTTGGTTGGGTTTGCTTCAATTCCTCTACCGGATACAATGAAGCCCAAGAGCTTTCCGGCTGGTACACCGAAAACGCATTTTTCTGGGTTAAGCTTATTGCCATATGTTCGGAGATTATAGAACATGAGCCTCAAATCGTCTACTAGAGTTTCGACGTGCTTGGTTTTGACGACCACATCGTCTACGTATGCCTCCACTGTTTTGCCGATCTGGTTTACCAGACATGTCTGAATCATGCGCTGATATGTTGCGCCGGCGTTTTTGAGCCCAAGGGGCATTGTGTTGAAGCAGAATGGGCCGTATGGGGTGATGAATGCCGTTGCGGCCTGGTCGGGCTCTGCCATCTTAATTTGGTGGTAGCCGGAGTATGCGTTGAGGAAACACAATGAATCGTGTCCTGCGTTAGCGTCGATAATTTGATCGATGCGGGGGAGTGGGAAGGGATCCTTTGGGCAGGCCTTGTTGAGGTCCTTAAAATCGACGCATAGGCGCCAGGATTTGTCCTTCTTTGGTACCATCACCAGGTTTGCTAGCCTGTACGGATGTTTTATATCTCTGATGAATCCAGCCTCCAATAATTTGGCTAGCTCCTCTCCCATGGCCTGTCTCTTGGGTTCGGAGAAACGCTGAAGAGCATGTTTGACTGGCTTGAATCCTTTTAGGATGTTTAGGTTGTGCTCGGCCAGCCGGCGTGGGATTCCTGGCATGTCTGAAGGGTGCCAGGCAAAAATGTCCCAATTTTCGTGTAGGAATTCTCGTAGTGCGGCGTCTACATCAGGGTTTAATTGTGCCCCGATGGAGGCCGTTTTCATAGGGTCCGTTGGATGGACTTGGAATTTGACTATTTCGTCCGCTGGTTTAAAGGAGGTGGACTTGGATCTCTTATCGAGTATCACATCGTCCCTATTCCCCGTGGAGCGCAGCGCAATGAGTTCTTCGGCCGCTAAGGCTTCGGATAGTACCTCAAGGGCCAGTGCGGCTGTCTTATTTTCGGCGCGGAGTGCTATGTCCGGGTCACTAGCAAGAGTGATGATTCCGTTGGGCCCGGGCATTTTGAGCTTCATGTACCCGTAATGGGGTATAGCTTGAAAAATTGTGAATGCCTCTCGCCCTAATAGAGTGTGATATCCGCTGCTGAACGGGGCCACTTGAAACGTGACCTCCTCGGACCTGTAATTATCCGGCGTGCCGAATACCACATCCAGTGTGATTTTTCCTGTACAACATGCTTCCCGACTGGGGATTATTCCTCTAAAGGTTGTGCTGCTTCGCTAAATGCGGCTCCAGTCTATTTCCATTTTTCGGAGGGTTTCCTCATAAATGAGGTTCAATCCGCTGCCACCGTCCATGAGTACCTTTGTGAGGCGAAAGTCATCCTCTATTGGACTGAGGACCAGTGCGGCTGGTGCTCGGGCTGTTTGGAATTTAGGTTCGTCACTGGCATTAAAGGTAATAGCCGTGTCACTCCATGGGTTTATTGTTGCTACTTGGTAGACTTCGGCAAGGCTGCGGAGTGTTCGTTTCCGCATATTATTTGATGCGAACGTCTCGAAGACTGTTAATACCGTACTGGTATCCTTGGGCTGATGCTCTAGAGCTAGAAGCTCTTCGCCACTTTTGGCCACCTGCCGTAGTATCCAACATGCTCTAAGGCTATGAGTTGGAGTGGCACCCTCTGTACTATGAATTTTGCAGGGTCCATTGAGCCATCCCTCTAGTATGGTTCCATGCCCTATAGAGGGTTTTTGCTTTTTGGTATTTAACCCAGGTGCCTGGCGATGATGCACCCTTTTATTTCGGACTAGGGTTGTATTTAGGGCCGGATTGTCCCAAAAATTGATTTTGGTTTTCCAAGCGCTTTCCATCTCACAGTACTTTCGTACTATGGACGCCAAGTCAGTGAAGCGTGTAATTTCACGACGACTTACGGTGTTGAGGATTCCCTTGTCCGTGCAATTATTGCGGAAGAATGTAATCGCGTCCTCCTCACGGCAGTCCTTTATCCTGTTCATAACCAGGAGGAATCTGGCCGAGTAATGGTGCACTGTTTCTACGGGCTCTTGCCGGATTTGGGATAGATTGCTTAGGTTTGGGTGGGCGGGTGGAATTAAATTTGTAACCCCATCCAATCTCAGGCTCAGGGGCCAAGAAGTTTCCAAACTCGGAAGCTTGGGTTCTTGGATGTTGTCCAATGCATCTAGCCTGCTGCCTGACTTTAGGTTCAGGGCTTGAGTTACGTCCTCCCCTCCGCAGGAATCCGGCATGGAGGGATCGGGAATCCGGACATAGCTAGTCCTTAAAATAGAGGAAGGGTCACTGTATTTCTCCTCAACCACGGCAACATGGTGGGTAACCTGGGGAGAATTGATCTCTCTCAGATCGGTTTTAGGCCCAATCTGATCGTAGTCTATAGTGACTCCCAGGGCGGCGATGCGATCCAAGAGCTCGTTTACGGAAGAGAGCTCCATCGGATCTAACTGCTCGCCGAGTTCCGAGCTAATGTGAAGATTGCTTTCCATGACCCGAGAAGTCATCGTCGGCGCGGTGGCCGGACAGGCGGTCATAAGGAAACCGCCTAGCCGGAGAGTTTGGCCGATAGCCAAAGCTCCTTTAGCAACAGTGTCGTCTTTAAAGACGGGATGAGGCATCCTTCCCGATGGCGACGGCACAGAGGAACTCTCAACGAAAGCACCAATGTCGATGTCAAAACCGGCGGATCTCGGGTAGGGGGTCCCGAACTATGCGTCTAGGCGGATGGTAACAGGAGACAAGGGACACGATGTTTTTGCCCAGGTTCGGGCCCTCTCGATGGAGGTAAAACCCTACTCCTGCTTGATTAATATAGATGATATGGGTAGTACAAGAGTAGATGTACCACGAGATCAGAGAGGCTAAACCCTAGAAGCTAGCCTATGGTATGATTGTTGTTCGTCCTACGGACTAAAACCCTTCGGTTTATATAGGCACCGAAGAGGGTTAGGATTACATAGAGTTGGTTACAATGGTAGGAGATCTACATATCCATATCGCCAACCTTGCCTTCCATACCAAGGAAAGTCCCATCCAGACACGGGACAAAGTCTTCAATCTTGTATCTTCATAGTCCAGGAGTCCGGCCAAAGGTGATAGCTCGGCTATCCGGACACCCCTAATCCGGGACTCCCTCAACCCCTTTTACAACCTTGCTGGCCTCATCACTCACATTATTGTTCAAGGTGCCAAAGTGGATCATTCTGATGATGATGCTGACACAGATGAAGCTCCAGCTCTGGCTCCAAAGCCTCAGAAGCAAAATAAGACTAAAGCTGCAAAATCATCTGCTACTCCAAAGGATTCGAGAGTGAAGCCATTGGCAACAGCCCCTTCTGCTCCCAGCAATAACACTGAAGATCTCTCTCGCATCTCCAAGAAGCGTGAGAAGCCACAGAAGAAACATGTTCAAAGACTCAGCCAAGCACTGACACAAGCTGCCGTTCTGAGGAACAAATCTGAAGCCATTGATTTTTCTTCAGATGAAGAATTTGGTGAGGATGCTCTGGAGCAACTGATCAAGAGCAAGCAAGAGGCAGAGATCTTCAATGATCTGCCCCTCTTTGATGTGAATATCTTGCACAATTTCATTGATGAATGGTTTGACAATCAAGATCTCAGCTTTGATGATCTTCAACTTCCCATTGGCATCAGTGCCGCCTTCCAAGGCGCAATTGCTCCTGAGCTAGCTCTGGCCCAGCGAATTGTTGAACTGAAACACAAGATTGACTTCGAGAAGGAATAGTTCAAGAAGCATGTGGCCAAGCTGAGTGTGGCTGATGTCCAATAATTCAAGGTGATGCTGAATGACCTTAAAGAAGCCTTTCGCAAGAAGCGTGAAGAAGCCAAAGGCTCAAGAGAGCGCATGAAAACTCTTGCCGCCAAGTGTGTTCAAGCTTACAACAAAGCTAAAAAGTGCAAGGCACTTGGGCGTCCTAGTATTGAGCCCAAGATGGCTGCCAAGCAAAAGAAGAAGTCTACTGTGGCTCCACTGAAGCTCCAAGGCGGGAAGAACCTCGCATTCTCTTCCCTGCCAGCATGACGGGCTTGAAGCCTAAGGTCTCCACAGTGGCTTCTGAACAGAAGAAAACCAAGGCAGCTGAAGCCGAAGCCAGGAAGAGGAAAACCAAGCATAACACTGATGAAGCACCACCACCTAATAAGAGGAAGACCAAGAAGAGAGATCGGGCTGCTCCCAAAGAGCCCCTTGTTGTTGAACCCATTGCTTATGCTCCCCCTCCATCCGACAATCAAGAGCGTCAGTTGATTGTACATGAGCCTGCTTCCACAAAGGCTCCTGAAGAACAAGAAGTTCCAGTCGTTGATCCTATCGCGATTGAAGACATTGGTCCCTGTCGGTGTCAAAACCGGTGGATCTCGGGTAGGGGTTCCTAAACTGTGCGTCTAGGCGGATGGTAACAGGAGACAAGGGACATGATGTTTTTACCCAGGTTCGGGCCCTCTCGATGGAGGTAAAACCCTACTCCTGCTTGATTAATATTGATGATATGGGTAGTACAAGAGTGGATCTACCACGAGATCAAAGAGGCTAAACCCTAGAAGCTAGCCTATGGTATGATTGTTGTTCGTCCTACGGACTAAAACCCTCCGGTTTATATAGACACCGGAGAGGGTTAGGGTTACACATAGTCGGTTACAATGGTAGGAGATCTACATATCCGTATCGCCAAGCTTGCCTTCCATGCCAAGGAAAGTCCCATTCGGACACGGGACGAAGTCTTCAATCTTGTATCTTCATAGTCCAGGAGTCTGGCCAACGGTGATAGTTCGGCTATCCGGACACCCCCTAATCTAGGACTCCCTCAGTAGCCCCCGAACCAAGCTTCAATGACGACGAGTCCGGCGCGTAGATTGTCTTCGGCATTGCGAGGCGGGTTCTTCTCCAAATTCCATATACTTGTCGAATAGTGTCCGGCTTCTGATAAATGCTGCGCTCCTTGGCTTCCACGCCCAATAATGGCCATCTTCCACGTGTCAAACCAATGCGAAAAGCCAGGGTATTTTTACACTTTCCCCCCTAGCTGTGCAAATGAGCTGCCTATAAAAAGAGATGAGGATCTAGATCCGAATCACACCATCCCCCCTTCGCAAGCTTTCATCGGAGCGCCTCTGACAAAAAATCCATTCCATCATGGACAGTCAACACAACTCCTCCTCTCACGCTCCCAGCCCCCGGCCTGGGGATTGGGAGAGGTGCTCAGTCCCGCATAGCAAGCTAGTGATGCTCCAAACCAAGGGATTTCTTCCCCCAGCCTTCATGGTTCCGGTTCGAGCCGGACTCGCCACCTATAAGGGCGGAAAGCAAGTGGAGAGCGTCCCTGATCCTTCCAAAGGAGAGCGGGTATGCTTTATCTCTTATCTGATAGGAGGACTCGGATTTCCAATACATCCGTTTCTCCGGGGACTCCTGGAGTTCTATGGCCTCCAGCTGCACCACCTTACGCCTGCCTCCATTCTACACATCGCGGGCTTCGTAGCCCTTTGCGAACTGTTTTTGGGCGTCGAGGCTCATTTTGCGATGTGGAAGATATTGTTCTGCCTTGTACCCCGTTCTCTGAGGGGTCAATATATCAAGTGGGCGGAGCCGAGCTATGGCGCATCGCCGGGACCGGATATCTATCCGGAACCCCGAAGAAGGCGTCCGAAGACTGGCCTTCGGAATGGTTTTATATAGAAGACCCCCCGCTACCGGATCCCGTTCGGACCGGTCTCCCGGAATTTAGTAATGCTCCCTTGAAGAAACGCCTAAGTTGGCGTCCACGGAGCCCCCAGAGGAACAGCGACAGGGACGTCTTTTACCTGATGAGCCGAATAAGGTTGCTAGCTCATTCCGGACTGACCATGATCGGTGTCATGGCCACATGCATTATGCGGGGGGGTGCAGCCGCTCCAGTATAGGGGCCACCCCATGTGGGATTTTAACGAGGAGGACGATGCCACCCGTCATGGCCGTAAGGGGCCGGGATCGGTCGCCGATCTAGCGAAGATCTTGTCCGCGTTGTACAAGGGGGAAGAGGAGGATTTTCTCTGCGTCAGTCCATTGAACGGATTTTCTATGAACAATCCTCGAAGCTGGGTAAGCGAATAACTCATTTTTCGCACATCCGATCCGTACTCCCATAGTTATATGTCTCATTTTGTGAGTTCGACGCAGGAACTACGTCGGGCCGTAAAAGATATAAACAGCCCGCCTCCGCAACCCGAGGATCCGGAACAGTTCCTTGATCCGGCCTCCCAAGAGGATCCGGACATATTGGTGGAGCTGATTGATGGGGTATTTCACCAACTAAGCACCGATAATGCCTTGGTCGCCATTATGGCCGATTACCCCGGAATACTTCCAGCCTCACAGGTAACTGAGACCGAAGCCCCAGTACTTTGATAATGACCCATCCGTGCTTATTTTTGATCACCGTATATTAATGGTGTTCCGCAGGGGGTGCCTTCGAGGCGGGAGGCCGAGCCCGCGGCGGCTAGCCAACAAGGGGCAGCATGGCCATGCAGGCTAAGAAGAAGTGCGGTCCGGATTGAAATGCAGCCGCAACGGTAAGGTGTATCACCATATTCCCAGGATTGATTCCGGGAAGGTATATTAACGATGGTGCTTCTTTCAGGAAAAAGAGCGCTCGCTGGACTGTGTCCGGAGAGATGGCCAATCGAGCCTCCGCCAGCCAGGCTCCAGCGCCGGGTCCGGAAGCGAAGGTGAACACGAGGCATGCATTGGATGCTCCTCCGACAGAGGATGCCGATAGATTGTCCGCCACCAACTCTGAGGTGGAGATTGCCATGAATCACAGGCGTCGTCGGACAGTTCTTCGTGACGCATGTTTCTCCCAAGAGGCATTGAACGCCTTCAATTCGGGAGATGCGCACCTCCGTGCCGCTCAAGATGGTCTAGCCAGAGCCACGGAGCAGTATGTAAAGGACATACGGGTGAGGAGATTTGATGGTTATATATGCCAGTAGCCCCCGAGACTTAAAATAGTTAGGAGAACTGATTTAAGGATCATTTGTTATGCAGGATCTTACGGAAAAGAATACCCGACTGTCTCAGGAGCTTGAAGAGTGCAAGGCCCAGCTTGAGGCCGCACTAGCCGCCCCAGGGGGAGCCACAGAGACCCCCTCCGGTAATATATACTTCGAAAGATAAGTAGTTTTTGAAGTGCAGCGTGTGTATAAGTCTGACAATAATATTGGAGATGGCGCCGGACTAGATCCGGACAAGCAACATCTCCTGCGCCAGTTAAAGGCCGGAGAGAATGTGCTTACAAGGGTGAGGCAAGAGAAAAATAATCTCCAAGATGCCAACACCCAGCTGGGTGAGGAACTAAAGGATGTTCGAGCCCAGCTGTCTGACTCTGTTAAGGAGAATCGGTGGCTTCGTCGCGGCATTTATAGTAAGTGCTTGAGCGAGCTTTTTTGAAAAGAAGAGTTCGGCGAGGAAGTCGACTAACAGAAATATGTCTGTAGGTATGCTCACAGGTCGTCCTGCAGAGGAAATGCCCGGTTCAACGGGTGACCTACTTCCCGAGCTGCTGCAACTGCACGAACGAGTTTGGCGGGTAATGAGAGACGTCGCCCAGGCCTTGTGGCCATCCATCTCCCTACCCGAAGGCCTTGGAGAGATTGCAGAGAGGCTTCAGGGAGCACGGCGGCGCTTCCAGCTATGGAAGATATCGGCCTGCCGTCAAGGCGCCAGGGAGGCCTAGGCCATGGTGAAGACGCGGTACACGAAGGCTGACCCAAACCACTTGGCCGAGGTCAGACCTGTGGGGCCCTATGGGAAGGAGATCCCTGTGAGCTTAGTGTATGGCCAAGTAGAGTTGGCCGCAAAGTATTCCCAGCGGGACTGTAAACTAGACAGCCTATTAGATGGTATTGAAGAGGAATACAATCAGTCGATTTGACTATGTAATTAAAAATGACATGTAAAATGCCTTCTAGCTGGATTGTAGATCGTTTGTCGTAGCGGACCCTTTTGCTTCAACCTCGGGACCCTATAGTCTGGAGTGTGTCCGAATACCCTCGCGGTTATGTAAGAACCGGGGCATGCGTGGAGACCAGGCGTAGGGGTCATTAGTGCTCTATCAGACAAGTGCCCAACTAGTTATGTTATATTACATGGTTAGTAAGAAACATCTTCAAGGGAGAATAGTTCCGTTAGGGGTTCCTTTCCCTGGGAGGCATGCCCTAAAGTGCATGTCCGGACTGCGAAAAAAGCAGAAAAACATCTGGGGGCAGAGAAATGAATAAGTAAGAAATCGTCTTTTAGTTCACCGACCGAATATTCCCTTCAGAACGCTAGCTTTCGGCTTCACCCAGTCTGAGGTACACGTCCGGCTGACCCGGCGGTAACAATCGCAGAGGTGCTCCCTTTACCACCTAGCCGAACAATCGGGAATGTAGGGGTAAGCACAGGAGCCAGGCAACCCAGCTTGGCCAAAACTTAAGTCATATCGATGCATATAATGGTGAATAAAAGGTACATGCGGAAGTGTGACACATGTGTTGGGCATAAAGCCCGTATAAATAAGCTTCTGTTAAAGAAGCCCCCAGGTATACTGAGCGCGGATAACGCGTCAAGTGTGTGCGAACAGTGCGCAAATGAGCCTCCAACGGCTTCAGAAAAAAGGAGGGAGAAGGAGAAAAATGGAGGATAGTTAAAGTATAAAATATAGACGGAGGAATGAGACGAACCCCGAGTCCGACGCTAGGCGTAAAATCTTCGGAGACGGGCTGCATTCCATGGGTTGGGCTCCAGTCGGTTATCCTATGTGTTCCACAGACGGTACGCTCCGCCGGTCAGGACTTGGTCGATGATGAAGGGACCCTCCCATTTGAGCTTGAGTTTGTCCTTTTTCTTGTCCGGCAGGCGTAGAACTAATTTGCCAACATTGTAAGTTTTGGCCCGTACTTCCCTGCTTTGGTATCTTCGAGCCTGCTGTTGATAGAATGCGGAACGGGCTTTTGCCACGTCGCGCTCCTCCTCCAAGGCGTCCAAACTCTCCTGCCGATCAAGCTCGGCTTCTCTTTCTTCGTACATGCACACGCGAGGTGAGTCATGAATTATGTCGCAGGGCAAAACTGCCTCTGTGCCGTACACCATAAAAAATGGTGTGAATCCGGTAGTGCGATTCGGCGTGGTCCGCAGCCCCCAGAGTATGGAGTCGGGCTCCTCTACCCAGTGCGTATTAGATTCCTTGAGGGAGCGCACTAGTCCGAGTTTAATGCCGCTCATGATTAGACCGTTTGCTTGCTCGACTTGACCGTTAGTTTGAGGGTGATAGACTGAAGCGTAGTCGAGCTTGATGCCCATGTTTTTGCACCAGAGTTTGACCTCGTCGGTCGTGAAGTTCGTGCCATTATCAGTGATGATGCTATGGGGGACGCCGTAACGGTGTACTACCCCTGATATGAAGTCTATCACCGGTCCGGATTCGTCCGTCTTAACAGGCTTTGCCTCTATCCATTTGGTGAATTTATCCACCATGACCAGTAGGTATTTTGCTTGTGGGTTCCTCCTTTAAGGGGTCCAACCATATCAAGCCCCCAGACCGTGAACGGCCAGGTGATGGGTATAGTTTTGAGGGCGGTAGGTGGCATGTGGCTTTGATTAGCAAAGAGCTGGCATCCTACGCATTGTTGGACCAAGTCCTGAGCATCTGCCCGGGCCGTCGGCCAATAAAATCCTGTATGGAAGGCCTTGCCTACAAGGGCCCGGGCTGCGGCGTGGTGCCCGCCGAGTCCGGCATGAATTTCAACCAGAAGATTTCGCCCTTCCTCTTCAGAGATACACCTTTGAAGGACTCCGGTTGTGCTTTTCTTATAAAGCTCTCCCTCATGGACCTTATAGGCTTTAGATCGCCGCGCTATGCAGCGGGCCTCGTTTTGGTCCTCGGGAAGTTCCTGCCTAGTTAGGTAGGCTAGGAATGGTTCTGTCCACGGGGCAATGACTGCCATTATTGTGTGGGCTGATGGTGTTATTTCGTTGGCAGAGCCACCAACTATGTCAGAATGTTCGGTGAGGGGTAGTGTGGTTGGGTCCGGGCTGTTATTTCCGGACTCTCCCTCCCATAATACGGATGGCTTGAAAAGCCTCTCTAGGAAGATGTTGGGAGGGACGGCATCGCGCTTTGCGCCAATGCGTGCCAACACGTCTGCTGCCTGGTTGTTCTCTTGGGCTATATGGTGAAATTCGAGCCCCTCAAACTGAGCTGACATTTTTAGGACGGCGTTGCAATAAGATGCCATTTTCGGATCCTTGGCATCAAAGTCTCCATTTATTTGGGATATCGCGAGGTTTGAATCCCCGCGGACCTCTAGGCACTGAATGCCCATGGAGACTGCCATCCGGAGACCATGTAGAAGGGCCTCGTATTCAGCTGCCTTGTTGGAGTCCATGTACATTATCTGAAGTACGTATTGGACTGTATCTCCGGTTGCGGACGTCAGAAGAACGCCAGCCCCCAGGCCAGCCAACATTTTGGAGCCGTCGAAGTGCATGATCCAGTTGGAATATGCGCCGTACTCTTTAGGGAGTTCGGTTTCATTCCATTCGGCGATGAAGTCGGCCAAAACCTGCGACTTAATAGCTCGCCGTGGCTTGTAAGTTATGTCGAATGGGAGGAGCTCGATGGCCCATTTGGCAATCCGGCCCGTTGCGTCGCGGTTGTTTATAATGTCATTAAGAGGTACTTCGGAGGCTACTGTTATCGAACACTCTTGGAAGTAGTGTCGCAGCTTCCGGGATGCCATGAACACCGCGTATGCTATCTTTTGATAATGCGGGTACCGTGACTTGCATGGAGTTAGGACAGTGGACACGTAGTAAACTGGTTTTTGGAGAGGGAACTTGTGTCCATCCGTTTCTTGTTCGACAACGAGCACCGCGCTTACAACTTGATGAGTTGCCGCGATGTATAATAGCATTGGTTCGCCCGTGTTGGGCGCGGCCAGGACCGGATTTGTTGCCAATATGGCTTTGATTTCTTCGAGTCCGGCCGTGGCGGCATCCGTCCACTCGAAGTGTTCGGTACGCCACAGGAGGCGATAAAGGGGTAATGCCTTTTCTCCTAAGCGGGAGATAAAGCGGCTAAGAGCCGCCACGCATCCAGTCAATTTTTGTGTTTGTTTGAGGTCTTTTGGGATATCCAATTGTGACAGAGCTCGGATCTTGGCTAGGTTTGCTTCAATTCCTCTACCGGATACGATGAAGCCCAAGAGCTTTTCGGCTGGTACGCCGAAAACGCATTTTTCCGGGTTGAGCTTAATGTCATATGCTCGGAGATTGTCGAATGTGAGCCTCAAGTCGTCTACTAGAGTTTCAACATGCTTGGATTTGATGACCACATCATCTACGTATGCCTCCATTGTTTTGCCGATATGGTTTGCCAGACATGTCTGAATCATGCGCTGATATGTTGTGCCGGCGTTTTTGAGCCCGAAGGGTATTGTGTTGAAGCAGAATGGGTCGTATGGAGTGATGAATGCCGTTGCGGCTTGGTCTGGCTCTGCCATCTTAATTTGGTGGTAGCCAGAGTATGCATCGAGGAAGCACAATGAATCGTGTCCTGCGGTAGCGTCGATAATTTGATCGATGCGGGGAAGGGGGAGGGATCCTTTGGGCAAGCCTTGTTAAGGTCCTTGAAATTGACACACAGGCGCCAGGATTTGTCCTTCTTTGGTACCATTACCAGGTTTGCTAGCCAGTCCGGATGTTTTATATCTCTAATGAATCTGGCCTCCAATAGTTTGGCTAGTTCCTCTCCCATGGCCTGTCTCTTGGGTTCGGAGAAGCGCCGAAGAGCTTGTTTGACTGGCTTGAATCCTTTTAGGATATTTAGGCTATGCTCGGCTAGCCGGCGTGGGATTCCTGGCATGTCTAAAGGGTGCCAGGCAAAGATGTCCCAATTTTCTCATAAGAATTCTCGTAGTGCAGCGTCTACATCAGGGTTTAATTGTGCTCCAATGGAGGCCGTTTTTGTAGGGTCCGTTAGATGGACTTGGAATTTTACTATTTCGTCCGCCGGTTTAAAAGAGGTGGACTTGGATCTCTTATCGAGTATCACATCGTCCCTGTTCACTGTGGAGCGCAGCGCAGTGAGTTCCTTGGCCGCTAGGGCTTCGGATAGTGCCTCAAGGGTAAGTGCGACTATTTTATTTTCGGCACGGAGTGCTATGTCTGGGTCACTAGCAAGAGTGATGATTCCGTTGGGTCCGAGCATTTTGAGCTTCATGTACCCGTAATGGGGTATAGCTTGAAAAATTGTGAATGCCTCTCACCCTAATAGAGCGTGGTATCCGCTGCTGAACGGGGCCACTTGGAATGTGACCTCCTCGGACCTGTAATTATCCGGCGTGCCGAACACCACAGCCAGTGTGATTTTCCTGTACAGCATGCTTCCTGACTGGGGATTATTCCTCTAAAGGTTACGCTGCTTCACTCAATGCGGCTCCAGTCTATTTCCATTTTTCGAAGGGTTTCCTCGTAAGTGAGGTTTAATCCGCTGCCGCCATCCATGAGTACCTTGGTAAGGCGAAAGCCGTCCACTATTGGACTGAGGACCAATGCGGCTACTGCTCGGGCTGTTCAGAATGTAGGTTCGTCACTGGCGTTAAAGGTAATAGCCGTGTCACTCCATGGATTTATTTTTGCTACCTGGTGGACTTCGGCGAGGCTGTGGAGTGTTCGTTTCCGCATATTATTTGACGCAAAAGTTTCGAAGACAGTTAATACCGTACTGGTATTGCTGGGCTGGTGCTCTGGAGCTAGAAGCTCTTTGCTACTTTTGGTCACCTTCCGTAGTATCCAACATGCTCTAAGGCTATGAGTTGGCGTGGCGCCCTCTGTACTATGAATTTTGCAGGGTCCAATGAGCCATCCCTCCAGTACGGTTCCATGCCCTTTAGAGGGTTTTTGCTTTTTGGTATTTAACCCAGGTGCCTGGTAATGATGCACCCTTTTACTTTGGACTGGGGTTGTGTTCAAGGCCGGATTATCCCAAAATTTGATTTCGGTTTTCCAGGCACTCTCCATCGCACAGTACTTTTGTACTATGGACACCAAGTGAGCAAAGCATGTAATTTCGCGACGACTTACGGCGTTGAGGATTCCTTCATCCGTGCAATTAATGCAGAAGAATGAAATTGCGTCCTCTTCACGGCAGTCCTTTATCCTGTTCATGACCGGTAGGAATCTGGCCCAGTAATGATGTACTGTTTCAGCGGGCTCTTGCCGGATTTGGGATAGATCGCTTATGTTTGGGTGGGCGGGTGGAGTTAAATTATGAATTCCGTCCGATCTAAGACTCAGGGGCCAAGAAGCTTCCGAACTTGGAAACTTGGGTTATTGGACGTTGTCCGATGAATCTAGCCTACTGCCTGACTTTAAGTTCAGGGCTTGAGTGGTGTTCTCCCCTCTGCGGGAATCCGGCATGGAGGGGTTAGGAATCCGTACATAGTTAGTCCTTAGGATATAAGAAGGGTCGCCGTATTGTTCCTCTACCACAGCAACGTGGTGGGTAGCCTGGGGAGAGTTAATCTCTCTCAGATCGGTTTTAGGTCCAATCTGGTCGTAGTCTGTAGCGACTCCCAGGGCGGCGATGCAATCCAAGAGCTCGTTTAAGGAGGAGAGCTCCATCGGATCTAACTGCTCGGCGAGTTCCGAGTTGACGTGAAGATTGCTTTTGATGACCCGAGAAGTCATCGTCGGCGCGGCGGCCGAGCAGGCGGTCATAAGAAAACCACCTAGCCGGAGAGTTTGGCCGATGGCCAAAGCTCCTTTAGCAATGGTGTCGTCTTTAAAGACGGGATGAGGCATCCTTCCTGATGGCGACGACACAGAGGAACTCTCAATGAAAGCACCAACGTCGGTGTCAAAACCGGCGGATATTGGGTAGGGGTTCCCGAACTGTGCGTCTAGGCGGATGGTAACAGGAGACAAGGGACACGATGTTTTTACCCAGGTTCGGGCCCTCTCGATGGAGGTAAAACCCTACTCCTGCTTGATTAATATTGATGATATGGGTAGTACAAGAGTGGATCTACCATGAGATCAAAGAGGCTAAACCCTAGAAGCTAGCCTATGGTATGATTGTTGTTCGTCCTACAGACTAAAACCCTCCGGTTTATATAGACACCGGAGAGGGTTAGGGTTACACATAGTCGGTTACAATGGTAGGAGATCTATATATCCGTATCGCCAAGCTTGCCTTCCACGCCAAGGAAAGTCCCATCCGGACACGGGACGAAGTCTTCAATCTTGTATCTTCATAGTCCAGGAGTCCGGCCAACGGTGATAGTTCAGCTATCCGGACACCCCCTAATCCAGGACTCCGTCAGTCCCCAAGACAATGTAGAAGATGATGAAGTTCTTCCTCAGATCGAGCGCCCATCGGTATCATCGCCTATTCAAACGAACAGTGAGCTTATCAGTATTGGTCGTCCTTTAACGCTGATCTCACAAGATGCATCGTGGGATGATCGCCCCCAGCCAGCTACCCCACATCAAGACTCACCAAGTACACCCCAACAGTCATCTGTGCCCGTCATCAACCCCATGTCCAATGATGACAACTACATGGAGACATCACCATCACCAAAGGCGTCGCCCGTATTCCAACGGCTTCGCAAAGGACTGAGGCCATCTGTCTCCATGACCACCATCACAAAAGAGGGCTCCAACTTGTCAAGTTCAGTGGCACGTCAAGTGTTCTCTGAAGACAATCCTTCTGTGACGGTCCCTGTGTCTGAAGCCAATGCTGCTGAAGACCCACCGGTTGCATTAGCCGAAGCAACACAAGAAGAAGAGCATATTGCTACTCCCCCTGCAACTCAAGAAGAAGTTAATGAAGAGAACCAGTCTATGCCAGAACCTCCAGCTATTCAAGTGGAGGGTGAGAATCCTGAGGCTGCCACAACTGACATTCCAGAAGCCAATGACGTTGTCATGGATGAAGCCAGCCTACAGTGGGAAATGCACCAGCGGCCAATGAGGCCAATGAAGCCCATGAATTAGCTAAAGTCAATGCCGCATCTGACACAAATCTGCAGCCTGAAGTCAATGCCACTGCTCCTGTTCCACCTCCAAGGCCACATACCATCGAGCAAGCATATAACTATGGCCAACTTGTCACTGTCATATGGCCTATTCTGATTCCTCCACTTGCTGCTGGTCCTCAATTTGATTACCATGTCGAGCACAGGCCTAAGGTTCAGAAGCCAAAGCCAAGACTTCCCAGATTTCCAGGTACTGCCACTTCACCAGGATCTTTCCATGTCAATGGCTTCATTGCACACAACACCTTCTTCGATAGCGATAAGAACCCCTACACCAGGCCCAAGATTTCACCTGATTGGTTCTGGAGTTATCAGCAGCGCAACTATTATTCATGCATCCTGTACAACCAAGGCCGCATATTTCAGCATATGCGCCTTGATACTGAAGCCATAGCTGGCCTGCCCTGCTTAGAAGAAGCTCTAGATTGCTTCAGAGAGGCTGGCTTACTACATTTCGTCACTGATAAGGAGCACTGGAATGAAGAGTTACTGCTTCAATTCTACGTCACTCTTCATATTAGAGGCTACAACAGGGATCCTAAGACTTGGGTCCTTGAGTGGATGACATGAAATATCCATCATGAAGCCAAAGCATTTGATGTCATTGAGCTTACTGGCCTGCCCACTCCAGGTGATCTCTATGAACCTGGTTGTCAGCTTCACACTGCTGCTGTGGAAAGCATCTTTCACAAGCTAGAACCTGACATGAGCTAGATGCTCAGCATGATGAAGCCATTGCCTCCAGATGCAGAATATCCTACGGAGTTCTTTGTTGAAGACCTTGAGTATTTGCCACGCGCAATCTATCACATCATAAGGCGAACTCTCTGGCCCATCAAAGGACATTCTCCAAAGGCCAAGCTAGAAGGTGCAATGAAGACATTGGTCTTCCATATTCTTCATGGCAAATGCTTCAATGCACAAGATTTCTTCATCCGCCAACTTGCTGCATCAGGATCTGACATTTTTGGCTTCAAGTTCTATGCTCCATGGATCATGCGTCTGATCAAGCTTCACACTGCTTTCAACTATCAGCCATCTGCACGTAACCACATTGTCTTCTTGCTAGATGTTGATATGTCTATTGGAGCCATCTATCCAGATCCTGACAAGGAGCCACTTTATCTTCATAACATTGATCGTCAGAGCTTCACTCAGCCCATTGAAGGTGTGCTGGCTGCCACTCGAGTCTATCCATTGGCTGGTACTACACATGCACCTCACCATGCCCAAACCGAGCCACTGACAACACAATTGCTCAACAGCCTCGAAAGCGATCTCGTGTTCTCAATGACCGAGAGCTTCTTGTTGGCCTGCATCAAAAGCAGGATAGGCATCATGATTGGCTCAAGCGCCATATGCAGAGCATCATGACTGACGTCAACCGCATTCACAACCTTGCAACCAAAAATGCCTTTGTCACGCATGAAACCTGTCGACGCACATGGAAAGGGCTGACGCTTATCTGTGCTGAGGAAGATCTTCAGGACGATGGCTTCTCAGAACGATTCAAGTTTGATTCCACTCCGCCCAGAAATGCTGTTCTGCGGCGCACTCCATCTCTTGAAGACTCAGAGTACTCCTCTTCTGCTGCAACCATGAATGCTCGTGTGATCGATGATCAAGATGATGCTACTTCACCACCTCCAACACGTATTGACACTGCTCCAAGTTCGTCTGCATTGCCAAACCTCGACACCAACCCTGCGTCTTCTCCTACTCCTTCTGGGAACGAGTAGAGGCTCACTGTCTTCAACCCTTTTTGGTCCTTACTGACAAAAGGGGGAGAAGCTATGTGTTGATAGTCTTCAAGCGGGTTCATATGGGCGGTTGCATTATATTTTGCCTAGTGTTTACAACTCTTGCTCTTGATACATTTGGTTCTCTGAGTTGTAACACTTAAACTCGATGGTCGTCTGCTACTTATTTGCTATTTTGTGATGCGATGATAAATTCCGCATGTACGATGATAACTTCTGCACTTAAATCATTTTGCAGACGTCCATTTTTCATTATGCATGTCATTATTTTCGTTACATCAAATCATGCATGATGATTTGTCTTCATAAGTTGAAGAGGATCTCCACAAGTAGAACCTGCCATGTGCATTTGCATTCCAAAAGCAAATTATTTATATGCACATCTTCAGGAGGAGCCTGTTGCTACTTATGAAGACAATACCTCATCCTTTACAATTTCACATATTTATATCCCCGTTGAAAACTTCAATCAGTTTGTCATCAATCACCAAAAAGGGGGAGAATGTAAGTGCATCTAGTGCCACCCCTAGTTTGGTTTTGGAGTATTGACGACAAACGTGGTTGAGGGACTAATGTGTTTGTGACAATTGCAGGATAACACAGGTAGTAGTCCCTCCTTGATTCGGTTTACCTACCGGAGATGACCCCTAAAAATGTATGAAGACATTGAAGATAATGGTGGTACGTGAAGACATTCACACTGAAGACTATGACAGAAGAAGACATTGAGTGAAGACTATGGAGCGCGAAGACTTAGTAGTTTCGTTGTTTCTTTTCTTCTTTGTTAAGTCATAGGAACCACCGTACTGTTAAGTGGGGTCCAAGTGAACAAAGTCAGAGTGACTGAAGTGATGCTCAACCAAAATCCTATGTCTTCGAGCGAAGACAATGAGAGCAAATCTTATCCAGAGTCGGATAAGTCAGCTTTACTTGTAGCCCAAGTCAAGCTGTCGCGTGTGTTTGAAATCTAACCGTTGTGACACGTGTCAGTTCCTTAGTGACCCAGGGTCATTTCGGACAAATCAGGTCGGGTTGCCTAGTGGCTATAAATAGCCCACCCCCTACACCATAAATTGGTGGCTGCTCAGAGTTAGATATGGCTGTTGTCGTTTGAGAGCAACCCACCTACGAAGCCTTTGAGAGAGAGAATCCTTGCGAGGACAAAGCCCAAACCACCCAAAGCCCAGAGAGTGTTTGGCATCACTGAAGTCTTTCTGTCCGCGTGATCTGAAGACTTGTTACACTTGAGGACTGTGAATCCTCCAGCCGGTTAGGCGTCGCGTTCTGAGCATCCAAGAGTCATTGTGGATTGCCGGTGAACGAAGTCTGTGAAGGTTTGGAAGTCTACCTTGAAGACTTACCAGAGTGATTGGGCGAGGACTGTGTGTCCTTAGCTCAAGGGGAATAAGGTGAAGACACGGTCTTCTGAGTTCAATCTCAGCCTCCCTAACCAGACGTATAGTTGTCACAGCAACTGGAACTGGTCGAAAAAATCCTTGTCTTCATAACACACTGGTTCTATCTCTTACTCTCCTTACTTACAGTTTGTCTATGTGAAGTCATTGCCTGATTGCTTTGCCTGTTTGACTTCACTGTGTGACTACTTGCTCTGATTGGCTTCATACTGTCTTCCACCCTGATCCTTACTACCTAGCTGCTAATAGTCTTCATGCTTTCACATCATTGAATACATGACTATGGTTTTTCTAGTGTAGTCAACCTTCCGCTGCATACGAATAGTGTTGTTTCTCCTGTTCGTCTTTGAAACTCCCATGTTTTGAAGTCTTTCATAAAAACCGCCTATTCACCCTCCCTGTAGTCGATAACTAGCACTTTCACTTCTACTGCAAAGGAAATGGTCACTGGAAACAGAAATGCCCTAAGTATTTGGTGGATAAGAAGGATGGAAAAGTGAACAAGGGTATATTTGATATACAGGTTATTGATGTGTACCTTACTAGTGTTTATAGTAGCCCCTGGGTATTTGATACTTGTTCGGTTGCTAAGATTAGTAACTCGAAACAGGAGTTATAGAATAAACAGAGACTAGTTGAGGGTGAAGTGACAATGTGTGTTGGAAGTGGTTCCAAGATTGATATGATCATCATCTCACACTCCCTATACTTTCGAGATTAGTGTTGAACCTAAATAAATGTTATTTGGTGTTTGCGTTGAGTATAAATATGATTAGATCATGTTTATAGCGATACGATTATTCATATAAGACAGAGAATAAATTGTTATTCTGTTTACATGAATAAAACCTTCTATGGTCATACACCCATGTTGATGGTTTATTGAATCTTGATCATAGTGATACACATATTCCTAATATTGATGCCAAAAGATGCAAAGTTGATAATGATAGTGCAACATATTTGTGGCACTGCCGTTTGGGTCATATCGGTGTAAAGCGCATGAAGAAACTCCATGTTGATGGACTTTGAATCACTTGATTATGAATCATTTGATGCTTGCGAACCGTGCCTTATGGTCAAGATGACTAAAACTCCGTTCTCCGAAAAAATGGAACGAGCTAGTGACTTATTGGAAATAATACATACTGATGTATGCGGTCCAATGAGTGTTGATGCTCGTGGCAGGTATCATTGTTTTCTAACCTTTACAGATGATTTGAGAAGATATGGGTATATCTACTTAATGAAACACAAGTCTGAAACATTTGAAAAGTTCAAAGAAATTCAGAGTGAAGTGGAGAATCATCGTAACAAGAAAATAAAGTTTCTACGATCTGATCGTGAAGGAGAATATTTGAGTTACGAGTTTGGCCTTTGTTTAAAACAATGTGGAATAGTTTCACAACTCACGCCACCTCGAACACCACATCGTAATGGTGTGTCCGAACGTCATAACCGAACTTTATTGGATATGGTGCGATATATGATGTCTCTTACCGGTTTACCACTACCGTTTTGGGGTTATGCATTAGAGACAACTACATACACTTTAAATAGGGCACCATCAAAATCCGTTGAGATGACGCCTTATGAACTGTGGTTTGGCAAGAAACCAAATTTGTCATTTCTTAAAGTTTGGGGCTGCGATGCTTATGTGAAAAAACTTCAACCTAATAAGCTTGAACCCAAATCAGAGAAATGCATCTTCATAGGATACCCAAAGGAAACTGTTGGGTACACCTTCTATCACAGATCCGAAGGCAAGATCGTTGCTAAGAATGTATCCTTTATAGAGAAGGAGTTTCTCTCGAAAGGAGTGAGTGGGAGGAAAGTAGAACTTGATGAGGTAATTGTACCTTCTCCCGAATTGGAAAGTAGTTCATCACAGAAATCAGTTCCAGTGATTCCTACACCAATTAGTGAGGAAGCTAATGATGATGATCATGAAACTTCAGATCAAGTTACTACAGAACCTCATAGGTCTTCTAGAGCATGGTCCAGACCAGAATGGTACAGTAATCCTATTCTGGAAGTCATGTTACTAGACCATGATGAACCTACGAACTATGAGGAAGCGATGATGAGCCTAGATTCCGCGAAACGGCTTGAGGCCATGAAACTGAGATGGGATCCATGTATGAAGACAAAGTGTGAACTTTGATGGACTTGCCCGATGATCGGCAAGCCATAGAATATAAATGGATCTTCAAGAGGAAGACGGACGCTGATAGTAGTGTTACTATCTACAAAGCTCCACTTGTCGCAAAAGGTTTTTGACAAGTTCAAGGTGTTGACTACAATGAGATTTTCTCAACTGTAGCGATGCTTAAATCCGTCTGAATCATGTTAGCAATTGCCATATTTTATGAAATCTGGCAAATGGATATAAAAACTGCATTCCTTAAATGGATATTTCTTAAAGAAGAGTTGTATATGATGCAACCAGAAGGTTTTGTCGATCCAAAGGGTGCTAACAAAGCGTGCAAGCTCCAGCGATCCATTTATGGACTGGTGCAAGCCTCTCGGAGTTGGAATTAATGCTTTGATAGTGTGATCAAAGCATATGGTTTTATACAGACTTTTTGAGAAGCCTGTATTTACAAGAAAGTGAGTGGGAGCTCTGTAGCATTTCTAATATTATATGTGAATGACATATTGTTGATTGGAAGTAATATAGAATTTCTGGATAGCATAAAGGGATACTTGAATAAGAGTTTTTCATTAAAAGACCTCGGTGAAGCTGCTAACATACTGGGTATCAAGATCTATAGAGATAGATCAAGACGCCTGATAAAGATTTTTCAATGAGTACATACCTTGACTAGTATTTGAAAGAGTTCAAAATGGACCAGTCAAAGGAGTTCTTGTCTGTATAACAAGGTGTAAAATTGAGTAAAGACTCAAAACCCGACCACAACAGAAAATAGAAAGAGAACGAATTCCCTATGCCTCAGCCATAGGTTCTATAAAGTATGCTATGCTGTGTAGCAGACCTATTGTGTACCTTTCCATGAGTTTGGGAAAGGGGTACAATAGTGATCTAGGAGTAGATCATTAGATAGCGGTCAAAATTATCCTTAGTGAGAACTAAGGAAATGTTTCTCGGTTATGGGGTGATAAAGAGTTCGTCGTAAAGAGTTACGTCGATGCAAGCTTTTACACCAATCCAGATGACTCTAAGTCTCAATCTGGATACATATTGAAAGTGGGAGCAATTAGTTGGAGTAGCTCCATGAAGAGCATTCTAGACATAGAATATTTGCAAAATACATACGGCTCTGAATGTGACAAACCCGTTGACTAAACTTCTCTCATGAGCAAAACATGATCACACCTTAGTACTCTTTGGGTGTTAATCCAATAGCAATGTGAACTAGATTATTGACTCTAGTAAACCCTTTGGGTGTTGGTCACATGACGATGTGAACTATGGGTGCACATACAGATGTGAATATTGGTGTTAAATCACATGGTGATGTGAACTAGATTATTGACTCTAGTGCAAGTGGGAGACTGAAGGAGATATGCCCTAGAGGCAATAATAAAGTTATTATTTATTTCCTTAATTCATGATAAATGTTTATTATTCATGCTAGAATTGTATTAACCGGAAACTTAGTACATGTGTGAATACATAGACAAAACTTATAGTCCCTAGTATGCCTCTACTTGACTAGCTCGTTAATCAAAGATGGTTATGTTTCCTAACCATAGACATGTGTTGACATTTGATGACTGGGATCACATCATTAGGAGAATGATGTGATGGACATGACCCGTCCGTTAGCTTAGCATTATGATCGTGTCAGTTTCATTGCTACTGCTTTCTTCATGACTTATACAAGTTCCATGGACTATGAGATTATGCAACTCCCGAATACCGGAGGAACACTTTGTGTGCTACCAAACATCACAACATAAATGGGTGATTATAAAGGTGCTCTACAGGTGTCTCCGAATGTGTTTGTTGGGTTGGCATAGATCGAGATTAGCATTTGTCACTCCGTGTTTCAGATAGGTATCTCTGGGCCCTCTCAGTAATGCACATCACTATAAGCCTTGCAAGCAATGTGACTAATGAGTTAGTTACGGGATGATGCATTACAAAACGAGTAAAGAGACTTGCCGGTAACGAGATTGAACTAGGTATTGAGATACCGGCGATCGAATCTCGGGCAAGTAACATATCGATGACAAAGGGAACAATGTATGTTGTTATGCGGTTTGACCGACGAAGATCTTTGTAGAATATGTAGGAACCAATATGAGCATCCAGGTTCCTCTATTGGTTATTGACCGGAGATGAGTCTCGGTCATGTCTACATAGTTCTCGAACCCGTACGGTCCACACGCTTAATGTTCGGTGACGATCGGTATTATGAGTTTATGTGTTTTGATGTACCGAAGGTAGTTCGGAGTCCCGAATGTGATCACGGACATGGCGAGGAGTCTCGAAATGGTCGAGACATAAATATTGATATATTGGACGACTATATTCGGACACCGAATGAGTTCCGTTGGTCACCGGATATTTATCTGAGTGTCGGGGGGTTATCGGAACCCCCGAGGGAACTAATGGGCCAACATGGGCCTTGTGGGAGAGAGAGGAGAGGGCCTAGGGTTGCCCCCCCTTGGGAGTCCGAATTGGACAAGGAGGGGGGCGGCGCCCCCTCTTTCCTCCCTCTCTCCCTCTCCTTCCTTTCCCCTTCCTTCTTCCTAGTTGGACTAGGAAAGGAGGAGTCCTACTCCTACTAGGAGGAGGACTCCTCCCCTCCTTGGCGCGCCCCAAGGGCCGACCAGCCTTCCCCCTTGCTCCTTTATATACGGGGGCAGGGGGCACCCTAAGATACACAGGTTGATTGTTCCAAGCCGTGTGCGGTGCCCCCCTCCACCATAATCCACCTTGGTCATATCATTGCAGTGCTTAGGCGAAGCCCTGCACTGGTAGCTTCGTCATCACTGTCATCACACCATCATGCTGACGAAGCTCTCCCTCGACACTCAGTTGGATCTAGAGTTCGTGGGACGTCGCTGAGCCAAACGTGTGCAGATCACAAAGGTGCCGTAACTTTGGTGCTAGGATCGGTCGGATCATGAAGACGTACGACTACATCAACCGCGTTGTCATAACGCTTCCGCTTACGGTCTACCATGATCTTGCGTGTGCATAGGATTTTTTTTTGAAATTACTACATTCCCCAACAGTATTTTTGTATTTTTTGTTTAATAGATCTAAAAATAAAAGCAAATAAAAATAGATCGCGAAGGCAAATATATTAAAGAAGAGACCCGGGGGCCGTAGGTTTCACTAGTGGCTTCTCTCGAGAAAAATAGCAAACGGTGGAACAGAAAATTATTGTTGGGCAATTGATAGAACTTAAAATACTCATGAAGATATCCAGGCAATGGTAATTATATAGGCATCACGTCCAATATTAGTAGACCGACTCCTGCCTACATCTACTACTATATATTACTCCACACATCGACCGCTATCCAGCATGCATCTAGTGTCTTAAGTTCATGGGAAAATGGAGTAATGCAATAAGAACGATGAAATGATATAGACAAGATCTATTTATGTAAAAATAAACCCCATCTTGTTATCCTTAATAGCAACGATACATACGTGTTGTTTCCCCTTCTGTCACTAGGATCAAGCACCGTAAGATCGAACCCATCACAAAGCACCTCTTCCCATTGCAAGATAAATAGATCAAGTTGGTCAAACAAAGCCCAAATATCAGAGAAGAAATACGAGGCTATATTCAATCATGCATATTAGAGATCAAAAGAAGACTCAAATAACTTTCATGGATAAAAACATAGATCTGATCATAAACTCAAAGTTCATCGGATCCCAACAAACACACTGCAAAAAGAGTTACATCATATGGATCTCCAAGAGACCATTGTACTGAGAATCAAGATATATATATATAGAGAGAGAGAGAGGGAGCCATCTAGCTACTAACTACGGACCCATAGGTCTACAATGAACTACTCACACATCATCGGAGAGGCACCAATGGACATGATGAACCCCTCCATGATGGTGTTTAGATTGGGTCTGGTGGTTCTAGAACTTGTAGTGGCTAGAATTGATTTTCGTCGACTCCCCTAGGGTTTCTGGAATATTAGGGTGTTTATAGAGCAAAGAGGCGGTGCGGGAGGCCACCGAGGTGGGCATAACCCACCTGGGCGTGCCTGGGGGCCCAGGCGCGCCCTGGTGGGTTGTGCCCCCCCGGGGCATCCCTCTGGTATTTCTTTGTCCAATCTTGTGTCTTCTGGTCCAGAAAAAATCCACAAAAAGTTTTGTTGCGTTTGGACTCCGTTTGGTATTGATTTCCCGCGGTGTACAAAACAAGCAGAAAACAACAACTGACACTGGGCACTATGTCAATAGGTTAGTACCAAAAAATGGTATAAAATGATTGTAAAACATCCAAGAATGATAATATAACAACATGGAACAATAAAAAATTATACATATGTTGGAGACGTACCAGAGATTTCTCAATAACATAATACCATTCACTTGGAACTATTTCTTTAGAAAGTGCACCATGTGCTCATTACCACTGATATGAAAAGTGACCTTGCTTTATTGCAATCAATAACAGCCCCTGCAGTATTTAAGAAGGGTCAACCAAGGATAATCGACATGTTGTCGTCCTCGGGCATCTCAAGTATAACAGTCAGTTAAGATATTAACATTTGCAACAACAACGGGCACATCCTCACAAATACCGATAGGTATGGCAGTTGATTTGTCAGCCATTTGCAAAGATATTTCAGTAGGTGTGAGTTTATTCAAATCAAGTCTTTTATATAAGGAGAAAGACATAACACTAACACCAGCTCCTAAGTTGCACAAAGCAGTTTTAACATGATTTCTTTTGATAGAGCAAGGTATATTTGGTATTCCCGGGTCTCCAAGTTTTTTAGGTACTCCATCCTTAAAAGAATAGTTAGCAAGCATGGTGGTTTCAACTTCTAGTATCTTTCTCTTATTAGTGATGATGTCTTTCATGTATTTTGCATAAGGGGCCATCTTTAAAATATTAGTCAAGCAAGTGCGCAAAAAGACTGGCCTAAGCATTTTAGCAAAGCGTCCAAATTCTTCTTCATCCTTTCTCTTAGTTGATTTAGGTGGAAAGGGCATGGGTTTTTGTACCCATGATTCTCTTTATTTACCATGTTTTCTAGCAACAAGGTCTCCTTTATCAAATCTTTTATTTTTGGGTTGTGGGTTATCAAGATCAACAGCTGGTTCTATTTCAACATCATTATCTCGTTATTTATCATTGTCTAGTTGAGTGTCTTCATGAACATCTTCATTATATTTTTCATTATCACTAGGTGAATGTTCATTACCAGATAGAGTTTCAGCATCAGAAATAGAAACATTATGATTATCTTCAGGAGGTTTTCCTATTTCAGGTTCACTAGAGGTATGCAAAGTCCTATCATTTTTCTTTTTCTTTTTCTTCTTAGAAGGACTAGGTGCATCATTATTAATTATTTGTGAATCTAGTTCAATCCTTTTGGAGTGTCCTTCAGGATAAAGTGGTTCCTAAGTCATTTTACCTCCTGTAGTTGCTACTAACAACAAAGTCATTTATATTATTATTCACTTCATCAAGCAATTCTCTTTGAGATTTAGCATCTTGTTCTAATTGAGTCTGAACCATAGAGGCATGTTTTCCTACACCTCTAACATCATTGGAAATTCTAAATAACAAGTCACTCAGGCGAGAAATCATATCGGAATTATATTTCAATTGTTTCATAACATTGGCATTGAAGTGATCTTGTTTTCTAATGTAGTTGTCAAACTCATGAAGGAATTAACTAGGATGTTTATTGTAAGGGGTATCACATGTCGTGGTACTAAGTCTGACAGTAAGAGTAGGGGGTACGAATGAGGAGGCAAGGCCCTAGCTACGGAGAGGTTGTACACACGAGTTTACGAGTTCAGTCCCCTCTCAGAGGAGGTAAAAGCCCTACGTCTCGGTGCCCTGAGGCGGTCGACTAGAATATGAGTGTGTGTTACAAGGGGTGCGAACCCTTGTCCCAGTGGAGGGGGTGGCTTATATAGAGTGCGCCAGGACCCCAGCCGTCCCGTTACAAGGTTCAATGTACATTAAGATAGGGCGTTACTTGTAACGCCAGCTATAAAGTGCTATTAATGATCTTTAAGACTACGGTGTGAACGCCTGACCATTGCCATCCTAAGTGACTCTAGGTCTTCTGTACTCCGAGTGGTTTCTTGTATGGTCGAATGACTTCATCTTTGTTGAGTGAAGTTGGGGGTATCCGAGTGGGGTAACTGGTCGAGTGGATTGCACTCCATGGTTACTTTAGTCAATATCTCTTGCTATACTTTGAATGTCCTTGATTCTAGGGTAGTGACTTTGGGTAGGGCGTATAGGTCAGGCCTATGAACCTACCCTAGGTCCATGGCATCGTCATCACCTTCATCAAATTTCATTAAAGAGTTCACCTCTACCACCTTTGGTAGTGGTGTGTCAAGTCCGTGTATTTCTTCAATAGGGGGTAAATTTTTAACATCATCTGCTTTAATACATTTTTCCTTCATGCTTTTCTTTGCTTCTTGCATATCTTCAGGACTGAGATATAAGGCCCTCTTCTTTGGAGTGGGTTTAGGCGCTGGTTCAGGAAGAGTCCAATCATCATAATTTTTCAATATATTATTCAATAATTCCTTAGCTTGTTCAACAGTCCATTCCCTAAAAACACAACCAGCACAACTATCTAGGAAGTCCCTAGAAGTATCGTTTAGTCCACTATAGAAGGTATCAAGTATTTCATTTTTCTTAAGTGGATGATCAGGCAAAACATTAAGTAATTGGAGAAGCCTCCCCCAAGCTTGTGGGAGACTCTCTTCTTCAATTTGCACAAAGTTAAATATTTCCTGTAAGGCAGCTTGTTTCTTATGACCAGGAAAGTATTTTTCAAAGAAGTAGTAAATCATATCCCGTGGACTACGCACACAACCAGGAGCAAGAGTGTTATACCAAGTCTTAGCATCACCCTTTAATGAGAATGGAAACAATTTGAGAATATAATAGTAGCGAATTTTATCATCATGAGCGAAAAGGGTGGCTATATCATTTAGCTTATTAAGGTGTGCCACTATAGTTTTAGTTTCGTAACCGTGGAAAGGACCGGATTCAACCAAAGTAATTAACTCTGGGTTGGCAAAGAATTCATAATCCTTATCAGTAACAACGATAGGTGAGGTAGCAAACTAAGGATCACATTTCATTCTAGCATTCAAAGATTTTTCCTTCAGTTTGCACAATAATTTCTTTAGATAATCTCTATCATTACAAGCAAGAAATTATCTAGCTATCTCCTCATCCATAACATAACCTTCAGATACCTTAGGCAATTCATATCTAGGAGCACTAGGTCTAACAGGTGTTTCAAGATTTTCAGTTTCAAGTACTTCATCAGTTTTGGTAATTTCATTCTCTTTTACTTTAGCTCTAGCAAGTTGTTCATCAAGAAATTCACCTAGTGGCACATTATCATCAAGCAAGGTACTAGCATCATCATGAGTAACATTCATAATAGAAGTAGCATCAACAACTTGCGACATATAAGGATTAACAACATGTGGTGGTGTTGCAAGTCTACTCAAAATACAAGGTGAACCAAGTGTGAAGCTAGATGGCAGTTCCTTACCTCCCCTCGTCTTAGAGGGAAAAATCTTAGTCTTGGTATCCTTCAGATTCTTCATAGTGATAAATAGGTAATAACCCCAAGTGACTCAACAAATATAGCTATGCTCCCCGGCAACGGCGCCAGAAAAAAGGTCTTGATAACCCACAAGTATAGGGGATCGCAACAATTTTCGAGGGTAGAGTATTCAACCCAAATTTATTGATTCGACACAAGGGGATCCAAGCAATATTTGTAAGTATTAGTAGTTGAGTTGTAAATGCAACCACACCCGGAGATTAAATATCTATAGGAAAGTGATCAGTAGCACAATAATATGGTAGTTTTGATAGCAGTGGTAACAGTAATAGTAACGGTAACAATGATAGCAATAATTTTGTAGCAGTTGGAACAGTAGCAGCAGTAGTAGTAACTTAGCAAGAGCAATATGTGGAAAACTCATAGGCATTGGATCGGTGAATTCGTTGGATGATATTCATCATATAACAGTCATAACCTAGGGCGATACGGCACTAGCTCCAGTTCATAAATATAATGTAGGCATGTATTCCGTAAATAGTCATACGTGCTTACGAAAAAGAACTTGCATGACATATTTTGTCCTACCCTCCCGTGGCAGCGGGGTCCATAAGGAAACTACGGGATATTAAGGCCTCCCTTTAATAGAGAACTGGAACAAAGCATTAACACATAGTGAATACATGAACTCCTCAAACTACGGTCATCACCGGAAAGTATCCCAAATACTGTCACCCCGGGGTTTACGGATCATAACACGTAGCAGGTGCATATGACCAGAAAGATTGGATCTAGAACATAGATATAATGGTGAAAACATAAACGGTTCAGATATGAAATCATGGCATTGGAGCCCTAGTGACAAGCATTAAGCATGGCATAATCATAGCAACATCAATCTCGGAACATAGTGGATACTAGGGATCAAGCCCTAACAAAACTAACTCGATTACATGAAGAATCTCATCCAACTCCCTCACCGACCAACGAGCCTACGAAGAAATTACTCACTCCCGGTGGGGAGCATCATGGAATTGGTAATGGAGAAGGGTTGGTGGTGACGAAGATCAAAGACCCCCCTCTCTAGAGCCCCAAACAGACTCCAGATCTGGCCTCCCGATGAAGAACATGAGGTGGCGACAGCTCCATCTCGTGAAACGTGATAATTCTTTGCCCCTATTTTTTCTCCAAAAATAGGGTTTTATAGAGTTGGAATCAGGGTTTGCGGGGCCACCAGGTGGGCACAACCCACCTGGGCGCACCTGGAGGGGGTTTGCACAAAAAACAATACCATGGTTGTTCTGTTGAAAACAGCGTCAGACCGGGTTAGTTTCATCCAAATCATGCAAATCAGAGTTCAAAACAAGAGCAAAAGCATTAGGAAAAGTAGATATGACGAAGACGTATCAATCATCTCCGATCTACAAACACAATGACAAGTTTGATGCCATTAAGAACGTCATCGATGCCAAGACGGACAAGCACATGGAGGAGCTCAAGGTCCTCATCAACAACCGCAAGAGGTCTCCCTCATCTTCGAGAAGACGCTCAAGTGCACATGCTTCTGAGCTACCATCTCCAGCAAGTACACACGAGCATCAACACTGACAAGACCAGGCCGCTCAAGATCATCAAGGGCGTGCCACAAGAACGGAAGATCAACCTTACAATAGCATGTTGGCTTCTCTGCCAACCCCGTGCACACGGGCCAGCGACCACCGTGCACACGGGACCCTATGCACATGGTATTCTACACCCCCGTGTGCACAGGCCATACAGAACCGTGACATCAACCACAAAACTACGGCTTCTTCGACTATGTTGGCATCTTCGCCAAGTGACTTCAAGGCATCTTCGCCTTTGGATGTACGACATCTTCGCCTACTCCACGAGCTCAAGTCCACTACTTCCACAAGCTACTACGACTTCGCCAACGATGACGAGATTCCATTCTTTAGGACTCATGACCCCGAAGAGTACCTCGAGTGGGAGGTACGATGGACGACTACCGCAAGCTACAGCAAGTCCCCTCCAAAGATGAAGTGAAGTGCACCACAAGTAACTTCCACGACTACGCGTTGGTATTGTGGCTTCACACACCTTCAAGAAACTTCAACATGAGTTGGACCAAGATGAAGAAAGCTATGCAGCGAGAATTTGTGCCTTCCGCCTACACGGAACATCTTCAACACCAATTGGAGAACACCATATAAAGATACAAGTCCATCAACGAGTACTTCTTGAAGATGAAGAAAGCCTTGCGACGAGCCAGTGTGGACGACCCCATTTGGATGAACTTCTACTTCAGGATGGGATTGGACAACAACATCGCCAAGACTCTCTTCACCAACAACTACGAGTCCCTCGATGAACTCTGCATTGGTGCTCTCAAGGCGACAAAAGAACCCAAGAAGGCCAAATCTACTTGACCCCGAGCACACTTTGAGATGACCACGCTCCAAGACGGCGAGCATGAGGATCGTACCACCAAGATTTCCAAGCCCGACGAGCTCCAAGATAATGCTCCCAAGTTCAACTTCACCACCATTCCTCTTTGTGGCATTGACGATGCCGAGTCTACCACAACTCTTTTTGAAGATGGTGCATCGGCGACTATGACTACAGAGAAACTCAAGGACCATGATTTGGAGGCGAGCGACATGGTGACAAGCAAGGATGAGGCTTCCATCTTCGGAAGCGAGAGTGATGATGTGCCATCTTCGGCCTTCATCCATGGCAACGACGACGAGGTGGTTGAGCATGGGATTTTCCCTTCGAACAAGGAGGCGTATGGTGAAGAGTTGAAAGACTTGTGCACCTATGTTGAGAGTGAGAGTGACTTCACCACTAGCCCCATATATGATGAGATGTCCCAATTCGCATGTGAGGAGAGCCACTACCACCACCACTTGAGTGATTTGAGTGGCTCCACCATATGTGACATTGAGTGCACCTACCTAGAGGGAGTGAGTGAGCCACCACCACATAGAGAGAGTGAGGTAGTTGATATGGCATGTGAGGCCATTTTGATTTCTAATGACTTAACCTCTACCTCTATTGTGTCTTCTCATTTGGTGTTAGGTCCCATATATGATGAGGCTGGATCCTCGACGACTTCGTCCTTCCTTTGGACAAAATGATGGCCATGGTGGCATATGATGCACCCCCCACATGGTTCCATCATGATGATGATGTTGACCACAATTTGGTCTTTGCCACATCACTACACCACATGAGTGGAGTGACAAAGGTAACATAGGTCAAGTTGATGCTCTTGTCCCACTAGTGGACATTCTTGATATTGATTGCTTGCATGATGTCGATCCTCCTATTAACACGCTTCATGCTAGTGCGACTTCCTCATGCGATGATTTACCCATTTATGATGAGTTTGATGATTGCCATGTGGAGTCTATTAGTTGTGATGCCATGTTGCATATGATTTCTTGTGATAATTATCTCGGTCACATCATGTTTGACAATTCACTTGATTTGTCATATGCTATGCATGAAATCAATCATATGTATTATTTGCAATCTCATCGTAGTAACTATGCACATGCCATTAATATAAACCCAATTTGCACATATGGCATAGATGACAAGCTCATGGTTATTGGCATTTTTTTCATGTGATGATATTGAGATGCTCCCTTTGCACCATTTATCTCACATGCCATGCCATGACCACCTAGCTTCGGACATGCATTGTTTGCCATGTTGTCAATTTTCTCCATATTATGTTTCCGTTATTGCTCATGAGGAGACCCCCATAGTTTCCTCATACCTATTAGGAGATTTTGTTACATCCTATGAATTGCATGATTCCCATGATTGTGTGCACCATATGCATCCCATGAATGAAAATGATTTTGCTATGCCACACTTGATATAATTTGCATCCTCAACATGTTATACATAACAACTATTCTTTCATGATGGATGACACATTTCTCTATCATGCCTCTAATTTCTTTGAGCATTGCTTATCTTGTGCTAAATCTCACATGCACATACACATCATGATGGATGATGTGTACATTTACCACCCACACACTTTTTTCCGTTTGCCTATTTTTTGTGTAGGTACCAATGCTTGCTCGTCACCTTTGCAAGCACATGAGTTGACAAAACGAGCTCTAGAGAGCAATGAAGACATGCGCCACCATGGAGTGGTTACCCTCCACCCACCCTCATCGCTCAATGAATTCATGCATTTCTTCTACATGGCCCTTACATGGTTATGGGTTATTGTCCATTACATATTCTATGTCCATCTTGTCATGTTCACTTTGCATGTTATGCTCATTCCTATGCCTTTGTCATGCATTTGTCACCCATGCTTTGCATTTCACATGATCCTTGATTCTAGTACTTATATGTGCATTTGCAAGTTTGGTGGAGATATTGCTTTGTATTGCCATGTTTGCTTTGTGCCCAATGCGTATGATGATCCTTTGATCATGCTTTGGTTTCGTGCATTACATATGCCTATTATTTGCCCACATGACATGCTTGCCATGATTTCCTCTAGTATGTTGCATCTTCACACTACTAGTTTGCACGACATGATTGATATGCTTGCTTATGTTGCATCACCAATGATTCATACTTACTCATTTCATTCGGTTGATGGCATCCATTTCCTTGCTTTGCACATGACTGCTATTGAATATTATCCAATTACTCAATATGTTGCTTCTCTCATGCTAGATGAATTGCCATGTATTGACTACAACAATGCTTTTGGTCTTGCTAATGAGATAGCCCCCATAGCTTTCTCCCATATGTTTGGAGCTTGTACCATCTTTCATGTGAATCATGCTTGTCTTCCTTCTATGCACCATATGCCTAGTGCCATGAACAAAAATATCATTGCATCATATTATTCATGCACTTTTGCCTATAATGGTTATGTGCAAGAGAAGAGAACCATCATAATGGATGATGTGTTTATCTGCCATGCACATATGTTCTTTGTTTTGTTGTGTGCATGTGTAGGATCGTTCGAATTAGTGTCAACTTTCACTTCCCATGAGTTGATCATTCGAGATCTTGAGAGTGAGCCACTTTCGACCGACATGCTTCTACACTACATTTGCTACTACTTCGGCATTGTGAAGGACACACAAGGGGACGCTTTTGAGGTGACATCCTTCTTGAGCATGGATATTATGGATCATACTTCATGTGTTGCTTGCACCATTACACATTGCACACATGTTAGCGATAGTGTTTTCACTCATGATTGACACATTACCATGTGTCATGACATATATGCCTTGTGTGTTGCATCCAACTTGTTCATTATTTGCCCCTATCATATGTTTGGTTACAACCATGTCATTTCTTCACATATGCCATGCCCCATTGCTTGCCACATGCTTGACTTTATTGCCTCACACATGATGAACAATGGCTCTTTTCCATTGTGTTGAGTGCAATATTATATTCACTACACCATACGCACATTACGCTAGTTATGTCTTGCACTTTGGATTGCCCCATGTGTTTAGACATCTCATTATGTTTGGTGTTGTGAATGATTCCTATGGCTACCATAGAACTTTTGTTGAGCACTTTGTACATACTTGCTATGACATGAAGGTAGATGCTTGTTCACTTGTCACACACATTAGCATCTTTACCTCACCTTTGCATGATTTCTTCCATGATGCCTTTACATGTGCACAATTTATGTCCTTACATGCAATGTCACATTTCTTTGTCAAACCATATGCTATGCTTGATGACGACACGTGTTGGATGAATCACCTCTTGAATGCTTAGTTTTGCACTAACGCTAACCACATTTGTTTTTCCAACTGTTTGTTGTCCTTGCTCATTTTGAAGGAATCACAAGATGGTGCGACATTGGAGAGTGCCCATTTCGAGTGTCAAGATGATGAGTGCTTGGTGATCGCCCACATCGACATGGCGATGCCATCTCTTTCCCATGGTGATTTGGTTTTCGATCTGAGGTCGGATCTTTCCCAAGGGAAGGGATGATGCAGAGCATCCTACGGACATCACCATGACAGTGACATGTGTCACATCTACTTCACATACTTTAAGGTGAATCATCTCCTTTACACATGTTCACTTGTGCCCTTTGAGGATGGTATACTACTTGACCTCTCTCTCGTCTGCAGAAATAGGTGTGAGCGGAGCTACACATTCATCGAAGGAACACTAAACCATCCAAGAGGGAAGCTTGTAAGCGGAGAAGGAACCGTCAAGAACAAGGCGAGGTTCCACATGTGTCGACGGACGTCCACGAAAAGGCTGACTGCAAGCTTCAGGATACCCCATGCGCACGGGCCCTTGGACCCTATGCACACGAGACCCCGTGCCCACGGTAAAAGCCCGTGCGCACGGGCTAAGTCGCCGGGTCTCTAGGTACCCCATGCGCACGGGGCCTCCTGCGTGTGGCTGTTCGGCTTTGCCATGTAATACCTATTACGCCCCTGCTATATATACTCCTCTTCCTCCACCATTTAGGGATAGCTAAGAATATATCTAGACATTAGAGCTTAGCTCATGTATCTCCCCTTGTGGGATTCCTCTTGCGAGAGAAGACTCCATTGGAGTACAAGGCCTCCACTTGTGGAGAAGGATTTCCCAAGTGAATCATCAAGACCTCATCTCCTTTTGGATTTGGGATGAACTCTACCTTGTATCTTTCCCTATGATTGTTCATGTACCTTGTGAATCTTATGTGTTCGTTAGTCTAGTGGATGTGTGATTGGACTTGTTCTTGAGTGTTTCTCTTGTGATTTTCCCTCGTGTTCTCCGAGTTCTTCCCTGTAGCCACCTCCAATTCATGAACATCAGGACAAATCGGGGCACTTTAGCCCGTGCCCTACAACAGTATGCCAACAGTGCGAAGAATTTATTCCGACCATGCTCAATTCATCATTCTAAGGATAATTCCAGTGCGGATCATCATCAAATGTCCGCGAACATGTTCGAACATCATCAAATGTCTGCTAACACATTCGAACATGTCATAGACAGTGATAAGGATCGAGATCATTTGACAAAATGTCCAGGACATCGGATTTTGCACTCATTTTCCAAATTTCTTTTACATAGCAAAATGTCCTAAATAAAATAAGGTGGAGCTGCCAGCGTTGGCAACTTTGTCGTGTTGGTCTGGTGGGTCATTGGCTTCCGCCTCCAGCACGTTCAAGAGGCGGTTGCACTCCGCCTTGTTGACACGGAGCTGCCACGCTCGCCGTGGATGATTTAGGCGCTATGCACGGTCGACGATGCCCGGGTCCGCCACGACCATGGCTGCAGCGACATCTGTGGACGACCGCTCCGCCAAGAGCTAGTTCTTCGCCAGCTGATGCTCCTCGAGCGATAGGTTGTACCGCTGCTCCTCCTACAACATACCGAACACGGACACCGGTGGCACTTGTTTCTCCTCCTTCGCCTTCGTCAGAATCCGGTTGTAGTGTTGCTTCGTGCAACAGGGTGAACCCGGACACCAATGTGGGCGCCTACTACTCCTCCCCCGGCCTCCTCCATATGCGAGTCGTCTAAGCTCTGCTCTAGAAAGTTCGGAGCTTGGCCCGTTGGAATGTGGGCCTGGCGCCGGGCCTCAGCGACGTGGACCTTGGTCACCATTCCGGCGCAGTGTTGCGGTGACAGCCGCCTCCACCTGCCACGAGAGGTCCTGGCCATTGTGACGACGGACGAGCTGGGATGGTCAGAGAGGGTGATCAGAGGGGTAGGGTTTGGGTTGATGTCGGTCGGTTAAATAGCCCAGGCAGGCGGAGCGTCAGGTTAATGTGTGTGGTTTGAGTAGGCTTTTCGTTTGCCGTGCCGTTGTGAATGCGGCACGGAGAGTGAGTGGACGTGCGGAAAGTGTGCGTTTTTGGTGGATTCGAGTTGTTGGAGCCCGAGGCGGCGGATGTCCGCCAAACGGCCACAAACCTCTTATTCCTTTGGTTTCGGTTTGAGGATTTGGAACGTCCGAACCGGTTCGAACAATTTTCACGACCGCCGTGGGATGACGAAAAATGTCCCAACAGTGTTTTTCAAACATTTGGGAGGGTGATCGACACTCACTCATTCCACATGAGGAAGGACGTGAATGACATGCAAACAACGCAGACAGCCATGATCCCAGCTGCGCATGGGGGGTGGAATTGGCTGACAAAAGCCGAGGTTTTCTTCATGTGGAGTGGTGGAAGAAGATCATGTGCTCGCGGCGCCTACGGGCGCATGTGTTGGTTGAGTGGTTGGTTAGCAAAACAAGCGCCCGTCGGCCAGCAAGGCAGCGAGCCAAACAACAAGAAACGTGAGAGAGAGAGACGACACACGGGACAGCGCGGCGCGCACCCGTCCCCTTTCTATTTTCCGTGCGCTCCCTCTCCTCAACGTTCTCCCCACCTCTCTTCGCCCCTGCCCTCTCATATACGCCACCGCGCGCCCCCCGCTCCGCTCCTCCTCTCCCTTCCCTTCCCTTCCTTGACGACCGCCCCAGGAAGCGCTGCCGCGGCCTCCCCACCCGCCTCCGCCAGGAAGGAAGGGGGCCGTCGTCGGGTCGGGTCGGGTCGGCCATGGCCTACAGGGCGGAGGACGACTACGACTACCTCTTCAAGGTCGTGCTCATCGGCGACTCCGGGGTCGGCAAGTCCAACCTCCTCTCCCGCTTCACCCGCAACGAGTTCAGCCTCGAGTCCAAGTCCACCATCGGCGTCGAGTTCGCCACCAGGAGCATCCGGGTCGACGACAAGGTCGTCAAGGCCCAGATCTGGGACACGGCAGGACAGGAGAGGTATACATCTGTTGTTGGTTGAGTTTGTTTGGTAGACAGAAGAAAAACACGACCAAATGATCCATTCTAGGCTGGCAGGTTCATCTTGCTCAACCATAGTCACGATTAACGGAAAATGGCGTATCATAGTAAGAATGACAATACTTATTTTACTCTGTTATTATATGCCCATTCTCCTAGTTCTCATCGCATCACATTTCACATTGGGCAGAAACAGGGCAACGGTGACCTTCCTTATGCATGTTGTTCTGTACAATCCTCGATCTTCATTGGTCCCAATAAATGTTACTAAATCAGGGGTACCTTGTTCTCTCTGGAAGAACAAACCATTTTATATTGCCCAGACCCATATTCTAATTTAACTCTCTCAAACCATCGCTGTCAATAAATTCTATGTGAAATCGTTATTGGAATACGTGATGTTTGTTTGGTCATACTACTATTTGATAATGATGATGTGTAGATATGTGAGCCCATGTTATTTAAATCCTATCGTCCACCTGGCATTGGATATAAAAAAAACTGTGATAGTGCAAGCTGCAACATCTGTAAGAGGCATGCAAGCACCTTGTACTATTTGCAATCCTGGCTCTAAATGAAACGCTGCTTATCTGCTGTCCAGCTATAGATCGACTATTTAATTCCCCTAATTGTTGTCCAAAAAGCATCTCGCCGCTAAGGATATTCCTTTGCTCATGCATAGATTATTCTGTTGATGTTTACAGAAAAATAGTTGCACTTGATGTGGCAAGGAGGGCCACATGTTCAGTCTGCTCTAGGGATTTTATCGAGAATGTTCTGTATGACATTTCCTAACATGGCTTAGTCAATCAGCTCTCAGTGTGTTGCCAGTTTCACCAGCATAATTCCTACATCAATTCTCAATATTTTGGTTGCTGTCAGCAAATTGTATGTGAAATCATTATTGGAACAAGTGATGTTTGTTTTGTCATATATGATAATGATGTATAGATATGTGAGCCGATGTTACTTAAATCCTATCGTCCACCTGCATTTTTGGATATAAAAAACTGATATAGTGCAAGCTGCAACATCTGTAAGAGGGATGCGAGCACCATGTATTTGCAAACCTGGCTCTAAAGGAAACGCTGCTTATCTGCTGTCCAGCGATAGATCAATTATTTAATTCCCCTACTTGTTGTCCAAAAAGTATGTTGCTGCTAAGTATATTCCTTTGTTCATGCATAGATTATTCAGTTGATGTTTACAGACAAATACTTGCTCTTGACGTGCACAGAGGCTTTGACAAGTATGTGCACTCTGCTGTAGGGATTTTGCTGAATTTGTTCTGTATAACCTGTTCCAACATGGTTTACTCAATCAGCTCTCAACCTAACACCAGTTTCACAAGCACAATTTCTACATCAATTCTCGATATTTTGGTTCTGCTGTAGCATGGATTTTAACGTGTTCTCTTTCCTTTCTCCGTAGGTATCGGGCAATTACAAGTGCATACTATCGAGGGGCTGTTGGTGCGCTTGTCGTGTACGATGTGACACGCCATGTGACCTTTGAGAATGTGGAGAGGTGGTTGAAGGAGCTCCGGGATCACACAGATGCAAACATTGTCATCATGCTTGTCGGCAACAAAGCTGATCTACGCCACCTTAGGGCTGTATCAGTGGACGATGCCAAGGCCTTCGCTGAGAGGGAAATCACCTTCTTTATGGAAACATCTGCACTGGAGGCCATGAACGTCGAGACCGCCTTCACTGAGGTTCTGACTCAGATCTATCGTGTGGTCAGCAAGAAGGCCCTCGACATAGGCGATGACCCTGCTGCTCCACCGAGAGGACAAACCATCAACGTTGGTGGCAAGGATGATGTCTCTGCTGTGAAAAAGGCAGGGTGCTGTTCATCCTAAATTCGTTTTGCTTGTGAAGAGGGACCATATGCTCACCTGATTATATGGGTGACTGCAAATATGACATCATTTTTGTCTCCTAACCTGGTTGTTTGCGAGATTATACCGGTGCACCAAGAATTTCGTTTAGATATCAAGATTTAACCCCAGGTTGATAAGGGGGGCCATGCTAACTTTGGAATGTCAGTGATTTTGTGGTTGCCTTTTATGGTTTCTTTGCTGCTGTATTGTCCCACCTCAATTGACACAAGAATCCTCTCAACATTTCACTGCGCAGCCTAGCCTGATAAAGGTTGTAATCGGAGGGAGCTATGGTTCATTACTTCTCTTGGCTTTCCTGCTGAATGGATGTATACTATGTAGCACTCAGAGATTATACTGTATCTTCTGTATCACAATAGGTTATGTCTACTTGGTAAATGACATCTGTAACTGGTAGCCAGTATGAGGTTTACATGGTTATACTGTGTGTATCTTCCTTCCCAGATGTACAGAATTTGCATTGAAGATCCATGTTTCTTATCACCCTATGTTTTCATATGCTACCATTTTATGCCTGTAGTATTCACTATGCTGCTGTTTAAGGAAGTACTTATTTATTTTACTTTCTGGATTTATATATAGTTGAAAAGCTCTTATTTAGATGAAGATGAGGCAACCCCTTCCATTTATTTTACTTTCTCGCAGGGTATTATGTGACTTTGTTAACTAGCATCATTATTTGCTCTTGTGTGTAAGCAAACTACCTAGATAGAGGGTAAAAAACAGCTAGAGTTTGTTCTTGTTGGCAACTATGGAATCATGTTGCATATTGCAATGCAAATTTGCTACAGTCTGTTAGGTGGGCTTAGAATGTTTTCTTTTACCTTATGGTAATTCCTAGTACACCAGCAAATTTCATTGTATTGGATCCTGGAAACTGATGGTATGCAGACAATGGTTGGTGTCTTCAAATGAATAGTTTGCAGTCTAGTTGTAGCAAATTTTGAATGGCTATTTCAATGATTTATTGTGTTGTTTAATGCAAATATAACCTACTGTAGATGATAGCATTTGTTAAAGTTGGTGGAATACGGTTGATGAGGGGTGTCGATACAATGTTCTTTGTCAAAATTGAACCAGTGAAATGCAATGAGCACAGCATGACCAACCTAACAAGATTGCTTCAAAGGAAATCAAAGCATTTTTTTAATGCTTTACAACAGGATCCTATTGAGGTTTAGATTTTTGTTTGAAATGCTTTGCACAATGTTCCTACTGAGGTTTAAATTGTTGTTTGAAATACTTTGCACCATGATTCTACTGAGGTTGTCAACAGCCTAGTCACATCCTTTCGATGCTCTGGAGTTGTCTGGTTTAACCAATATTTTCTGAAGTTTAGATGATGTGGAGTGTTGACATCAACTCTAGCTAAAAAAAACATGGCAACCACGTCGCCTCTGATAACCCCATCAAGTGGAAAGCAATGACTTGAGAAATCAATCAAGATAGATTCATATTCATTTTAGCCAAGATAAGAAATCTTTGAACATCATACACCAGAAACTCTCTCCTCCGTCACCTGAGATACGGTGCCGGCGAGAACACCGGGACCGCGCTATGAAGCCCCGGGTTCGGAGCGGTGGGCGCTCTGGCTCCCCTGGTGCCGCTCGTTCTGTCGACGAACTGGTGGTGGTGCAGCGGCATGGAGCTGGTGTCGAGCAGGTGCAGCACGACCACCGTGAGCACGGAGCAGGCGAGCATGGCCACCGGGCCGAACACCCACATGAGCAGCGCCGTGGCGAAGTAGAGCGCCCGGAGCCCCAGCGCCCAGAAGTTGCCGCCCCGGATCACCGCGCGCTGCACGTGGCTCGCCGGCGCGTCCGACCCCAGCGCGGTCATGAGGAAGCTGGCGTGCACGTAGTGCCCCGCGGACTGGATGAAGCAGGCGAAGGAGGCCACCAGACGAGCAGCGACGTGAACTTGGCCGATGCCATCCCCGTCGCCTGCTGGCCGGCGCCGGTGAGCGGCTCCGAGGTGTTGCTGCTCACCCAAGCGCCGATCAGCGAGCCCAGCGCGATGCACAGCGACGCCGGCGTGGTGGACGCCGAGATGTTGTCCGAGATCACGCTCAGCGCCAGGGCCGTCTCCTCCGGCGCCGTCGTCTGCAGGCAGGCATGAACCGCGGCGATCAACCAGAAGAACCAGCACTGATCGCAGAAAAGAAAAGGTTAAACAGGATCCTCCACCTGCACCATGCGCTGCACCCAGGCAAGCTTGTTGTGGTTCTCGTAGCCGATGACCGTGTTGTGCGGATGGCGAAGGATGCGGTAGCACAATCCGTTCTTAAGGAACATGCGTATATCCGCAAGCCAAGTCCAACAAGGTGTGTTTGGTTTGTACAAAAAAAAAAAAAACAAGGTATGTTTGGTTACCCGCACTTATTTTGGGCATTTTTTATCTGTAGCTCAACTCAGCTTCGCTATGTGAATATATCAAAATAACGAAATCACTAATTAAGGAGCATTTCTTGCGGAGATCACTCCAACTCTCCCAGGTTGCGACAAGTGGCGCGCTGTACGCGCGCCACT